>NC_089845.1:161405996-161707246 GCF_035609145.1 Eleutherodactylus coqui
TCACTTTGTGTTTGTCTCAGTGTTGGGGGGCTGACACTCGGACTTGGGGTCACATGGGAGTCGGCGTGCTTTCCGTTGTTCACCCCATCAGTAAGGCTCTCTGCGGAGGAGTCGCTCGTTACTGCACAACGCGGAGGCCTCATTAATGAGAAATAACACATTTTTTAAAGCTTTTGAAAACAAAAATGGTGTTTTTTGTCATCTGATGTAATTGTAGTTTTTTCTGTTTCGAGGCTCTGAAGCGGCCATTTATGGTAGTTTTTTAGGCTGGTGCCGCGTCCCCAGAGACCCCCTCCCCTCCCCCACCTGTAGTTCTTGGGGACACTCGAGTGGCTCTGTTTGCATTAAACATTCCCATCGTGTGGAGCGCCCTCGGCTCAGATGTGGTTAGTAACCAACGTGTGTAACCAACACAAAGAGCCGAATGTGAGCCAAACCACCGCGCCGCCGCCGACTCTTAACCCCGTAGAGGAGCCGACAAGAACTTTCCACACACTTTGTTGTTCGCTGTTGTCAGGCAGTTTCTGATGTGGGTTTTTGGGTTGTTTTGTTTTAATTAAACCACCAAGTTATGTTATCAGTCTTTCTATGTTACACATGGCCAAAAGTATGTGCACCCCAAACATCGCCCCAGGTCACTCATCTGGAGCTCGTCTTGGTAGAAGGGCCTCCGGTCTTCTGGGAAGGTTCTCGACTTATGTTTTTGGACACTTTTGTATCCGATTGGATAGGAATCCCAGCGGCAGGGAGTTGTGGATCGGTACGAAGCCGGAGCCCCCCGTTGCTCAAATTCTTACCAATCCTGATCAATGGCGCTGAGGTCAGGACTCTTGTAGCCAAATCATCCGCACCAAGCTGTGCCAACTATTTCCTAGGTACTTCACCTGGGAGAGGGGGGGGGGGGAGCCTTTCTTGTGCTGCTGCCCCAGATTTCAGTATTAATTCCTTCATTACCACTATGGGGCACAAATGTTCAGCAGCCCCCCGCTAACCATTATTCCTCCTCCATCTGACTTTATACAGTCGTGTAGGAAGTGTCGTCCTGGAGTTCATCAAGTTTAGTGGTGGTGGCTTTATTCCATACAGCTGCCACCTGGCATTGTGCAGACTTACCCAGATGGGTTTCCACGAAGCGGCTGGTGAACAGTTCTTGTACTGAGATAGCCAAAGGCAGTTTGGGGCTTCTTAGTGAGTGTGACTAACCGTTACCACCTTCTCTCTTCTGTCCTTGATGGTCCCGTTCCTTGAGCTTGTGGGTCTTCACACTGCAGCTGAGTAGTAGTCACGTCTACATGTTTCCATACCCTAGTGACATTGCTTACTGAGGATGGCTGCGGTTCTAGCAGGTCGGATATTGACAACCGTTGCCACCAGGGAAGTTACTACATATCTGCTCTGTGGCCCTCATGGACTGCGGTTTCAATGGCCAAAACCACAAATTCTAAGGGCAGTTCTCGTATTTTTAGCCGTGTACGTTACCTACAGTATTTGATTGTGTATCGCCACCTAATGGTTGCTGTTGGTTTTGAGGTGGCGTGTTCATTTTTATTAATTTTTTTGTATTTTTGCCAGTTCTTATGTCGTCATGTCGTTTCAGATTCAACCACAGGAAATCAGCCCTCCGCCAACCGCTAACCTGGACCGCACAAATGACAAGGTGTACGAAAACGTCACCGGTTTGGTCAAAGCTGTGATTGAAATGTCTAGTAGGATCCAGCCGGCGCCTCCGGAGGAGTACGTCCCCATGGTGAAGGTAATGAGACGACAGTTTGGTGGCTCAGTGGTTAGCACTGTTGTCTCGCAGCGCTGGGCTGAAATCAGACTAAGGACAACATCAGCATGGAGTTTGTATCTTCCACCCGTGTTTGCACGGACACTTAGAGAGAGGAAACCTTATAGGTAAATGTAAGTGACGACAGTCTGTGTAGAGCGCTGCGCTATATGAATAAAATAGTCATTCGTGTAGCAGTGATGAACCTCCTGGACAAACAAAGATGGCCGCATCGGCTTCTGACTACCTGATGCCCGGCATGCGTTAATATGCATCATTAGTATAAGACCCTACATGCTGCTTTGATTGGCCGTGCTGCTCATGTGGGCAGCGCCAGCCAGTAGGAGCAGCATGGAGGGTCTTTGACTCATTAGTATGATTGATAGTCTGAGTATCTGGTGTGGCCATCTTTGTTTGTTCGGGACCGGAGTTGCTTTAAGAACGTAGACAAGGAGGTACCATAAGAGATAATAACATTATAACGTACATCTCCACAGGGGGTCGGCTTAGCGCTGAGGACGTTATTAGCGACTGTAGATGAGACCATTCCTGTTCTTCCAGCCAGCACACACAGAGAGGTAAGTGTCGCTCGCCATGTCGGACTCTTAAAGGGGTTGTACACTTTTTTTTTTTTATTGCTTTTCCATAGCATATAGGTGATAGGGTATGGACAGGTGATAAGTCTATTTTGTTATAACCCCTTTAATTCTATGTGTGGGCAGGCATTGTTCTTGGGGTGGGGGGCGCGTGGTTTTCTAGAGTTCTTGAAGGAGTTTCTTCTGGATTTATTTGGGATGGTGATTGTGTTAGTAGTTGTGAGTTCAGTAATGCTTATAGCTTTTTCCTTTAGTTCATGACTTTAGTGGGAGATTTCTTAGGATTTCTGGGCTTATCCAGCTGCAAACTGACTTTTTAAAATTGGATCCAAATCTGCTAAAGTGGCCCTCCGATCCTGGAGAAACAAAGATGGCCGCCCCAGCTTCTCTGACTACCTGATGTGCATCTATTACCCAGCGCTGCCCACATGAGCGGTGCTGGCCTGTCCGATCAGCATGTAGGGTCTTAAGGGTACTTTACACAGAATGCTTACCGCCTGAATTCTCGCCACAAATAGCCAGTTTGGGCAGTAATTGCGCCGTGTTGGTGTGGCTGCCGACGAGGCACTGAGCGAGAAAGCACCGACTTGTTGGAGTCGCTTTGTTTTTAGCACCACTAAAGATCAAGTGCCTATGGGGCGTGGAAGCAGGAGTCAATGAGATGGGTGGGCCGAAATGATTCCAGCCCGCTCCGCATCCATTCACTTGGAGCAATAGTCAGACAGTCGATGTGCCCAACTGTCCCGTGTAAAGGGTCCTTTAGACTACCAACGCATGCAAAGCCATACAGAGGGTCGCTTTACAACAATACTTACACCTTTATTTACCCGTCTTCGGCGCCGACGATCCAGGGTTTTTGTTATGTAACGGACACTGTGTGACTGCTTTAGCCAATCGGAGGGTGCCATTCTCGCGCCAGCTGAGCGGATATACCAAGAAAATGGCACCCGGCTACTGCAGAGGTCACATGGTATCCTTTCCCCAAAAAAAAGACCGGGAAGACTGCGGGGCTGCAGCTCTGGGTGGCCGGGTCTGAGGACGGGTAAGTACCGCTGGTTACATTGTTTTACCTGACTTAACACATTTTGTAAGCGGACATCCGCTGTAATCCTACAGGACCTTCTGCCGTGTGGTGCGGGTCAGGAAGGACAGGGGAGGGGGCTGCCTGTGGTTGTAGATGAAGACCCTGGGGATGGCACGATTATGCCTGTAGTCTCAGTCATGGCCAATAAAATGCAGAGGAGGCGTGAGAATGAAGAATGACCTCCGTCCCCGAAGGCAACAATTACTAATGCTGCTTTTTTTTTTTTTTTTAGATTGAAATGGCGCAAAAGTTGTTGAACTCGGATCTGGCGGAGCTCATCAATAAGATGAAGTTGGCACAGCAGTACGTCATGACCAGTCTCCAGCAGGAGTACAAGAAGCAAATGCTGACCGCCGCACACGCGCTGGCCGTGGACGCTAAAAACTTACTAGACGTCATTGACCAAGCCCGGCTTAAAATGATCGGACAGTCGAGGCCACATTAAAGATGACCGCCATCCGGACTCTTCTTCTATTCCCGTCTGAAGTGTTTTCCTTTTGGGATGACATGTAGCCTTCCACCAGCGATTCTGGGCAGCAGCGGGCAGCCACCCCTCCAGCGCTGATCGTTGCAGTCGCTGCCACCTCAAGTTTTTTTTCCTTATCTCCAAAAAGAAAAAAAAAAAGTCCCAGCAAGCGTGATGCGGCCCGCGGCCCTCCGTGTCCGTCAGCTGGAGGAAATGTTGGTGGATTGAGACCTCCAAGAGCGTCATGGAGGAAAGAGGAGGGTTTGGGCCAGCCCAGTGAAGTGAGGCTCAGCGATAGCATTTATCCAGGGCGGGGGAGGGGACCAGAGAGCGCTCAGCGTCCATGTTGGATCCATGATGGCTGCTGGTGCAACTGGAATGTCGTCTTCAGATGTTTTTTTTTTTTTTATTATTCGCAATATGCTATAAAGCTACTATATTTTGGAGACTTTGGAGAAACTCTGAATGGATCCTTCCGGTTCATCGCGGTTTTACTTTCCTCCTTCGGATGTGTGTAATCTTTGACTGAACGCAAAATGAGAATTGGTGTAAATTTTTTTTTTTTTTTTTTAAGAATTTTCTTTCACACGTGGAATAAAGTGCCAGGCCGTGGGGGGGGGCTTGTCTGTAGCCATGTATAAAGCACGCTGCTGCTGGACCGACAGAACATTTGCGCAGAGAGATCAGAGCCATTATATATAGCCCATTCTTTTTATATGAAATCTATATAATTTATAAATAAATCTTCCGGCCGTGCTAACACTCCCGCTGCTTCCGGCGCTCACGCGTCTGCTTATTTCTCACCTCACAACCTTCAGTACCTGAATAAATTATCAAACCATTTCGACCTACTTTCATTTAACCCTTTGCTCCCTGCATCGGGATTGGTGGAGCCATCGAAATCACTCTATATATAAAGATCTTGTACAGATTCTTGGCGCTAATAGCGAAGCGTCCGGAAATTAGCTGCCACTCAGCGATTTACTGGTCGCCTCGGCTGACGACGATGAGGAGGAGGAGCTTGTATTTAGCGGTTTGTATATTTTGTACGTTTGTTTTAGGATTCTGCATTTTATAGAAAGTGACATTGAAGCTCCATGAAGTTGTGTTTCCCCTACTGGGCCGATACCTCGATAATGACAAACAGGACGTTTCCTGCTTGGATATCCTCACCATTGGTGCAGATCTGCAATAGACTTTACCCTATGAAAGGGTTAAATCTGCTGCAGATCTGCCCCAGAATCCACCACATGTGAACACACCCTGAAAGGGGTTTTTACCACCAAAGAGATGCCCCTCTGATCTACAGGCTGGGGAGTCCAAGCGCCCCGTGAATCACCGCTCCATCCACTTGTATGGGCTCGGCAGTCTGTCCCATGAAGGTGAACGGGGAGCATCGGTTGCATCGCCACCGCATTCACAGGTGAAGAATAATGCACTGGGCTCCAGTTATCCCCGACAGGTCATGTTTGCAGGATTACCTTAGTATCAGAGCTGCTGCAGGCGATACTCGCTGGTCTGCATGCTGAAAGTCTGGATAAGATCTTCGCTGCACGTTTCGCATTCTTTCCCAGGTCTACTTTATAAGAGCCTAATGATGCGTTTATTTTATAGCAACAGCACCACCTTCAGGACAATCGTTAGTACTACATCCTGTGATAGCAGGCATTAGATCACAGCCCACTCACTACAGATGAGTGATCCCAAGCAAAAAAAATGTTTCTCCCCCTTCTGGTTATATGCCCACAGGAGCGTAAATCGCAAGAGTTCTCTGCAATGTGAGACGCGCAAATATGAGCTCTATTCTCTTGTATGTAGTCATGCACATGAGCGATGCTGCAAGGTAAAAAATATTGCTGCATGTCCTATTTTTTTTACATTCCTCCAAACGCATCGCCCATTGTTTGCAGTGGGACCTTAGGGGCATCACACTTGTGGGCCGGGCCAACGCTTCCCAATGGGGAACACTTGCGATCCTCTATCCTGCATGAAACAAGCATGAGGATTGGAACTTCACAGAAGCCACGGAGGACGTTTTTCCACGACGCACTCCTCGCATCAGCGGGTAAAATGCACGTTGACGAGCGTGATATACGGCCGAGTTACGCAGCCAGTATCGCACTTGCCTGTGTGAATGTAGTCCGTATGTGATTGTTCTCATGATGTTGTTCTGTTCGCCAGTGAAAGGTCTCATATCTACAGGATTACTTGGTTTCTCTTGCTGGGAACAATCACAGATTGCTCTACTGGTGACACCGGACCAAACCGCATTTTAATGTAGCCCAATACTCCTTTATTACTGGTCTGTGAGGCCACCGTGCCCGGAGCTGGGGATCGTTGGTTTAACCTATATTTATGTATGATTTCTGAGTTTGCTCCTTGGTATCTAGAGTTCTAGAAGGTAAGGTTTTGTACCTGCAGCCACCAGTAGGGGGAGCACACGCCCTATACGTACAGCTGCTTAAATCTGTCTGCAGTGAGCTCCCCCTAGTGGTTACAAAGCAGTTATTTTTCTTTTAATGAGATTTTTATTTAAAATATCTTTTTGAATACAATTTCCCCACTCAAATAATTGGTTAATAGTAACTATATCTAAGCAAATCATAATCCTCCTCCACCCCAACAAAAAAAATGTAGACCTAAAAAGAAAAACCCTCCCCCTGCATCCAATCCAATGCGCAGTAATCAGGCTTTAGCTCGTGATACAATGCTCTCCAGCTTCCGAGAAGAGTAGGCCCAACAACAGTACCCAACATACAAGTTCTGGGATTAAGGCTTCTTCAAATGCCATCGATTTCAATGGTTTCGTTGCCGCAATTCTTGCACATTAATACTATGTCCGAGAAAGATGGGACTTGTCATGTCTCTCTCGCACATGAAAAAAACATGAGATGTTGGTTATTCTAATAGTCTAAGAAAAAGAAAAAAATCAGTTCATGCACTAATCTGTTTTCGCCGTTAAGACCAGATTGATTTTTAATTATCTCTAGCACCCTATTCCAAAATTTACACAATCCCAGACGACATGCAGTAGATCTGCGCCATCCATGTAACACCTCGGACAGTATGAGTGTCATCTAATATCTGTTATACAACTTTAATGGAGTGCGATAAACTCTCTGCACTAAATACAATTGATACAGGTAGAGACATCATTGGAATCAGACACAACACTGCGGCCCGTTTATCTTCACCAATAAGGCCAAAATTGTATTCCGATCTTTCTTTTACCTTTATTTGGAATTACTGTAGATAGTAAGAAAGCATCTGTTATAGATACTATAATTTCCTAATAATTACTAGTACCAGTGTTTCTGGTGGTGCAATGAGCTATGCTACACCCTATATCCATCCTGATCACCAGACTTCAAACACAGCTTTACTCCATCCATCCTGATTCCCAAACATCACACACACAGCTGTACTACATCCATCCTGATTGCCAGGTTTCAAACACAGCTCTACTACATCCATCCCGATTCCCACACGTCACACACACAGCTCTACTACATCCATTCCGACGTCCACACGTCACACACACAGCTCTACTACATCCATCCTGATTCCCACACGTCACACACACCTCTACTACATCCATCCCGATTATGACACGTCACACACACCTCTACTACATCCATCCCGATTATGACACGTCACACACACCTCTACTACATCCATCCCGATTATGACACGTCACACACACCTCTACTACATCCATCCCGATTATGACACATCACACACACCTCTACTACATCCATCCCGATTCCCACACGTCACACAGCTCTAATACATCCATCCCGATTCCCACACGCCACACAGCTCTAATACATCCATCCCGATTCCCACACGTCACACAGCCCCACTACATGCATCCCGATTCCCACACTTGTCACACAGCCCCACTACATGCATCCCGATTCCCACACTTGTCACACAGCCCCAATACATCCATCCCGATTCCCACACACAGCTCCACTACATCCATCCCGATTCCCACACACAGCTCCACTACATCCATCCTGATTCCCACACACAGCCCCACTACATGCATCCCGATTCCCACACGTCACACAGCCCCACTACATCCATCCCGATTCCCACTCGTCACACAGCCCCACTACATCCATCCTGATTCCCACACAGCTCACACAGCTCTACATCCATCCCGATTCCCACCCAGCTCTACTACATCCATCCCGATTCCCACCCAGCTCTACTACATCCATCCTGATTCCCACACAGCTTCACTACATCCATCCCGATTCCCCCACACACCTCCACTACATCCATCCCGATTCCCCCACACAGCTCCACTACATCCATCCCGATTCCCCCACACAGCTCCACTACATCATCCCGATTCCCCCACACAGCTCCACTACATCCATCCCGATTCCCCCACACAGCTCCACTACATCCATCCCGATTCCTACACGTCACACACAGCTCTACTACACCCATCCCGATTCCCACACGTCACACAGCTCTAATTCATTTATTCCGATTCCCACACGTCACACAGCTCTAATGCATCCATCCCGATTCCCAGGCATCACACACAGCTCTACTACATCCATCCCGATTCCCAGGCATCACACACAGCTCTACTACATCCATCCCGATTCCCAGGCATCACACACAGCTCCACTACATCCATCCCGATTCCCACACACAGCTTCACTACATCCATCCCGATTCCCACACACAGCTTCACTACATCCATCCCGATTCCCACACAGCTCCACTACATCCATCCCGATTCCCACACAGCTCCACTACATCCATCCCGATTCCCACACACAGCTCCACTACATCCATCCCGATTCCCACACACAGCTCCACTACATCCATCCCGATTCCCACACACAGCTCCACTACATCCATCCCGATTCCCACACACAGCTCCACTACATCCATCCCGATTCCCACACACAGCTCCACTACATCCATCCCGATTCCCACACACAGCTCCACTACATCCATCCCGATTCCCACACACAGCTCCACTACATCCATCCGGATTCCCACACACTGCTCCACTACATCCATCCCGATTCCCACACACAGCTCCACTACATCATCCCGATTCCCACACACAGCTCCACCACATCCATCCCGATTCTCACACACAGCTCCACTACATCATCCCGATTCCCACACACAGCTCCACCACATCCATCCCGATTCTCACACACAGCTCCACCACATCCATCCCGATTCTCACACACAGCTCCACCACATCCATCCCGATTCTCACACACAGCTCCACCACATCCATCCCGATTCTCACACACAGCTCCACCACATCCATCCCGATTCTCACACAGCTCCACCACATCCATCCCGATTCTCACACAGCTCCACCACATCCATCCCGATTCTCACACACAGCTCTACTACATCCATCCCGATTCTCACACACAGCTCTACTACATCCATCCCGATTCTCACACACAGCTCTACTACATCCATCCCGATTCTCACACACAGCTCTACTACATCCATCCCGATTCTCACACACAGCTCTACTACATCCATCCCGATTATCACACGTCACACACAGCTCTGCTACATCCATCCCGATTCCCACACGTCACACACAGCTCTAATACATCCATCCCGATTCTCACACACAGCTCTAATACATCCATCCCGATTCTCACACACAGCTCTACTACATCCATCCCGATTCTCACACACAGCTCTACTACATCCATCCCGATTCCCACGCGTGGCACGCACAGCTCTACTACACCCATCCCGATTCCCACACGTCACACAGCTCTAATACATCCATCCCAATTCCCACACGTCACACAGCTCTAATTCATTTATTCCGATTCCCACACATGTCACACAGCTCTAATGCATCCATCCCGATTCCCAGGCATCACGCACAGCTCTACTACATCCATCCCGATTCCCAGGCATCACGCACAGCTCTACTACATCCATCCCGATTCCCAGGCATCACACACAGCTCCACTACATCCATCCCGATTCCCACACACAGCTCCACTACATCCATCCCGATTCCCACACACAGCTCCACTACATCCATCCCGATTCCCACACACAGCTCCACTACATCCATCCCGATTCCCACACACAGCTCCACTACATCCATCCCGATTCCCACACACAGCTCCACTACATCCATCCCGATTCCCACACACAGCTCCACTACATCCATCCCGATTCCCACACACAGCTCCACTACATCCATCCCGATTCCCACACACAGCTCCACTACATCCATCCCGATTCCCACACACAGCTCCACTACATCCATCCCGATTCCCACACACAGCTCCACTACATCCATCCCGATTCCCACACACAGCTTCACTACATCCATCCCGATTCCCACACACAGCTTCACTACATCCATCCCGATTCCCACACACAGCTTCACTACATCCATCCCGATTCCCACACACAGCTCCACTACATCCATCCCGATTCCCACACACAGCTCCACTACATCCATCCCGATTCCCACACACAGCTCCACTACATCCATCCCGATTCCCACACACAGCTCCACTACATCCATCCCGATTCCCACACAGCTCCACTACATCCATCCCGATTCCCACACACAGCTCCACTACATCCATCCCGATTCCCACACACAGCTCCACTACATCCATCCCGATTCCCACACACAGCTCCACTACATCCATCCCGATTCCCACACACAGCTCCACTACATCCATCCCGATTCCCACACACAGCTCCACTACATCCATCCCGATTCCCACACACAGCTCCACTACATCCATCCCGATTCCCACACACAGCTCCACTACATCCATCCCGATTCCCACACACAGCTCCACTACATCCATCCCGATTCCCACACACAGCTCCACTACATCCATCCCGATTCCCACACACAGCTCCACTACATCCATCCCGATTCCCACACACAGCTCCACTACATCCATCCCGATTCCCACACACAGCTCCACTACATCCATCCCGATTCCCACACAGCTCCACTACATCCATCCCGATTCTCACACAGCTCCACCACATCCATCCCGATTCTCACACACAGCTCTACTACATCCATCCCGATTATCACACGTCACACACAGCTCTGCTACATCCATCCCGATTATCACACGTCACACACAGCTCTGCTACATCCATCCCGATTATCACACGTCACACACAGCTCTGCTACATCCATCCCGATTCCCACACGTCACACACAGCTCTAATACATCCATCCCGATTATCACACGTCACACACAGCTCTGCTACATCCATCCCGATTCCCACACGTCACACACAGCTCTGCTACATCCATCCCGATTCTCACACACAGCTCTGCTACATCCATCCCGATTCTCACACACAGCTCTACTACATCCATCCCGATTCCCACGCGTGGCACGCACAGCTCTGCTACACCCATCCCGATTCCTACACGTCACGCACAGCTCGGCTACACCCATCCCGATTCCCACACGTCACACAGCTCTAATACATCCATCCCGATTCCCACACGTCACACAGCTCTAATTCATTTATTCCGATTCCCACACGTCACACAGCTCTAATGCATCCATCCTGATTCCCAGGCATCACACACAGCTCTACTACATCCATCCCGATTCCCAGGCATCACACACAGCTCCACTACATCCATCCCGATTCTCACACACAGCTCTACTACATCCATCCCGATTCTCACACACAGCTCCACCACATCCATCCCGATTCTCACACACAGCTCCACCACATCCATCCCGATTCTCACACACAGCTCCACCACATCCATCCCGATTCTCACACACAGCTCCACCACATCCATCCCGATTCTCACACACAGCTCCACCACATCCATCCCGATTCTCACACACAGCTCCACCACATCCATCCCGATTCTCACACACAGCTCCACCACATCCATCCCGATTCTCACACACAGCTCCACCACATCCATCCCGATTCTCACACACAGCTCCACCACATCCATCCCGATTCTCACACACAGCTCCACCACATCCATCCCGATTCTCACACACAGCTCTACCACATCCATCCCGATTCTCACACACAGCTCTACCACATCCATCCCGATTCTCACACACAGCTCTACCACATCCATCCCGATTCTCACACACAGCTCTACCACATCCATCCCGATTCTCACACACAGCTCTACTACATCCATCCCGATTCCCACACACAGCTCTACTACATCCATCCCGATTCCCACACGTGGCACGCACAGCTCTACTACACCCATCCCGATTCCTACACGTCACGCACAGCTCTACTACACCCATCCCGATTCCTACACGTCACGCACAGCTCCACTACATCCATCCCGATTCTCACACGTCACGCACAGCTCCACTACATCCATCCCGATTCTCACACACAGCTCCACTACACCCATCCCGATTCCCACACGTGGCACGCACAGCTCTACTACACCCATCCCGATTCCCACACGTGGCACGCACAGCTCTACTACACCCATCCCGATTCCCACACGTGGCACGCACAGCTCTACTACACCCATCCCGATTCCTACACGTCACACACAGAGCTGTGTGACGTGTGGGAATCGGGATGGGTGTAGTCGAGCTGTGTGACGTGTAGGAATCGGGATGGGTGTAGTAGAGCTGTGCGTGCCACGTGTGGGAATCGAGATGGATGTAGAGCTGTGTGTGAGAATCGGGATGGATGTATTAGAGCTGTGTGTGACGTGTGGGAATCGGGATGGATGTAGCGGAGCTGTGTGTGACGTGTGATAATCGGGATGGATGTAGTGGAGCTGTGTGTGAGAATCGGGATGGATGTAGTAGAGCTGTGTGAGAATCGGGATGGATGTGGTGGAGCTGTGTGTGAGAATCGGGATGGATGTAGTGGAGCTGTGTGTGGGAATTGGGATGGATGTAGTGGAGCTGTGTGTGGGAATTGGGATGGATGTAGTGGAGCTGTATGTGGGAATTGGGATGGATGTAGTGGAGCTGTGTGTGGCAATCGGGATGGATGTAGTGGAGCTGTGTGTGATGCCTGGGAATCAGGATGGATGTAGTAGAGCTGTGTGTGATGCCTGGGAATCGGGATGGATGCATTAGAGCTGTGTGACGTGTGGGAATCGGGATGGATGTATTAGAGCTGTGTGACGTGTGGGAATCGGGATGGGTGTAGTCGAGCTAATACAGCCATCCCGATTCCCACACGCAGCTCGCCTACAGCCATCCCGATTCCCACACGCAGCTCGCCTACAGCCATCCCGATTCCCACACGCAGCTCGCCTACAGCCATCCCGATTCCCACACGCAGCTCGCCTACAGCCATCCCGATTCCCACACGCAGCTCGCCTACAGCCATCCCGATTCCCACACGCAGCTCGACTACAGCCATCCCGATTCCCACACGCAGCTCGACTACAGGCATCCCGATTCCCACACGCAGCTCGACTACAGGCATCCCGATTCCCACACGCAGCTCGACTACAGCCATCCCGATTCCCACACGCAGCTCGACTACAGCCATCCCGATTCCCACAAATGCCACGCACTATACTTTGTCCATGCTGATTTCTATAATTACAAGGGGCTGCTGATAAGTCTTTGACTTTACCTAGAAAGAAACGAGACAGTAAGATTACATTTCTTCCACATCCTCTCCACTGATGTCAACACACTTCTTACATCGGTATTCCAAGTTCTTTAAGCCTTGCAAAAAGGATATTGGTTGTGCCTCAAACCAGTCATCCGTAGCAGCCCTGGCATCAGAAATGATGTGAAATTTGGCCCCTTGAGGTGTTTCTTCAGGTTTGGAAACAGATGATAGTCGGAGGGAGCTAGATCTGGTGAATAAGGTGGGTGATCAACCAGCTGGAAGCCTAGCTCCACCAGTTTTGCTGTGGTCGCTTGTGCAGTGTGAGGGGAGGTATTGTCTTGCAGGAACAAGATTCCTTTGGACAGCTTGCTGCGCCTTTTGGCCTTCAGAGCTGCCTTCAATTGGTCCAAAAGTTTAATGTAATATCTTGCATTGATGGTGGAACCATTGTGAAGGTCGTCCACTAGCAGCACGCCCTCCTTATTCCAGAACACAGACGCCATCACCTTAGTGGCTGAACTTCTTTGGGCGAGGAGAACCACTGGGCCTCCACTCTTTTGACCTGGTTTCAGGGTCATACTAATAAATCCAGGTCTCATCCATAGTGACCGGTCGATCCAGGAATGTTTTATCAGTCCGGAAACGCTGACAAATGGACTGGGCAGTTTTCACTCGATGCTTTTCTGATCTGTTGTCAGATATTTGGGGACCCACTTTGCAGATCGCTTCTTTATAGATAATGCCACAAACACGTTCACCAGAAATCCCCATGATGTCGGCTATTCCTGCAGCTGGCCGATTCTCCAGTATGAGGTTGTGCGCAGCATCGGCGATCTCCGGAACAACAACCTCTCTCGGCCGTCCAGGACGTTTCTCATTGTTGTTGCTGAAGTGGCCACCCAGGTCTTAACTGTAGAATATGAAGGGCATTGATCCCCCAATGTCTGCCACATATCACCATGAATATCCTTCGCGGACTTTCCTTGCAGAAACAAGAATTTTATCACTCCTCTGCTCTCATTTGTTGTAACTATCGCCTTAGACTCAATTTTTCCCCCCCCACATTCCGAGATCACTGTTGCCATAAGCTACAAACACATATTAGACACATAAGGCTTTCATGTGATGTAACATTCGTTACCATAGAAACAAAAAAACCCCACAAAGCCAAAGACCTATCAGCAGCCCCTCGTATACAAACCATTCTACTACATCCATGCCTTTTCAGACACAGCTCTACTACATCCGTCCTGATTCCCACACACAACTGTGGTACATCCAACTTCATTTTGATTTCTAGACAGTACCTGCATACCAGATTCCTGGGAATGATCTGCCCCTGCTTATGTGATCCCTGACTCTACCCACAGGTGATCACGACAGTGACATCATCACAGGTCCTGGTAACTGCTGTTGGTTTATCCAGTACTTTCTACCAAACTCCAGCATGGCACCTCCCACAGCAGTGACATCACCACAGGTCCTTCAGCCCATCTCTCTGGTGGCAGTAGGTTGTTTTCGTCTGTCAGGACTGCTGAGTTGTGTCTGAGATAATGGCTTAGTTGTAATCTCATTTTGTTGCTTTTGTCCCCCCATTTCAAGAGGCCTAACTTTGTTCTTCTGTTGGTCAGGCTCTTTTATATATGTTGTAGGACCTGTGATGATGTCACCAGCGGCCGAGCATGAGAAGCTCCCACATACATACAACGGACAAGTGGGTGGTAGTAGTTTAATCCCTCATAGCTTCAGAACACCCAAGAAAGTTCACCTTTTTACCTCCCTCTCACATACCGTTATAGGGCAGCTATAACTTGTCATTTCAGAGAGTAATCTGCCACTCAACTGGGAGATTATTCTAGACCTTCACCTTATTCTCAAACTTTTGTACCGAGGGATGCAATGCAGCCACTACTAAAGGGAGTACATGCCATACACGTACAGCTGGTTCAATTTGTGTGCAGTGAACTCCCCCTAGTGGTTACACAGCATTTTCAGTGAGCGCCTAGACTCCATAGAACAATTTATGGTAATTATGTTTTTATATAGCAACTACCTCTTCTGCAGCACTTTACAACTTGGGTGAAACACAAACTAAAAGCCCATTTAAACGCAAAAATCAT
This sequence comes from Eleutherodactylus coqui, assembly GCF_035609145.1. Lineage (NCBI taxonomy): Eukaryota > Metazoa > Chordata > Amphibia > Anura > Eleutherodactylidae > Eleutherodactylus > Eleutherodactylus coqui. The sequence continues at coordinate 161,421,628 of NC_089845.1, forward strand.
CTTTCAAAGGACTGAAAGATTATGGATTGTTTTGCATAAAGTACTAATCAGCTTCATTTGCATGCAAATGAGCCTCCTGGAGCTGTTGCAGAACTCAGCACATGGTCTCAGCTCTGCAGTTATCTCCATTATATAGACAGGGGCTGCTAAGAGAATACAATATAATAATCTCTAGCTCCCCTGGAGAACAGCATGTCTGAACTATGGATTTTAAACTCATCTAAAAATCTTTAGACAAGAAGTGAACAATGGTAGCAATTTACACAAGGATTATGGCTCAAAAGCCATAGTTTTAAGGAATTTTGAGCGATAAGGCCCATTTACACATAACTATTAAATCATATCCAGTGATAAAGCAATGCACAGCTTGAACAATAGTTGTGACATTTCTGCCCGCAAGCGTTTATAGTCTATAAGGGTCGATAAGGAGCTTCAATTAAGGAATGTGGTAAACTTGTCTCAAAAGTTGTGGTTTTGTGGCACACATAGCTGTGAGCACTTGGAATTAACCTGAGTGTCTGGTGGAAAGCATTCCAGCAAACTAGTGCAGCTCAGGAAAAATCTTCAAAGGGGAGTGGGAGATCCAGATTAGGGTCCTCTTACAAACAATTATAAGGGATATGATAAATTTTTACTTGTTTGAATGACAATTTAAGAACAAGTCTAAAAACAGCCACTGACCAAATGATAAAGAGCTCACTTTTTATTCATGGTTAATTTTATGCAGCCATAAAAAGCGTTGGCTCGTTCAGTCATCGTTCCTCACTTAGGGCGCCTGCAGACGGCCGGGTCGGATCCCGCTGCGAGAATTCTCGCAGCAGGACCCGACCCGAGCGTCTGCAGAGCATCGTGGCACACACTTCTTTCCGCGGCTCCGGCTCTTTGATGTGCCGGTGCCGACGGCCAGTGATATTTTTGTGCGGGGCCAGAAATAGAGCATGCCACGATTTGTTTGCTGTGCAGCCGTCTGCCTAGGATTGTGTTTGTTAACGCAATCTCATGGCAGCTTCCACAGGCGGAAATTCCGTGGAATTTCCACCCGTCTGCAGGCAGCCTTAGAGCGATTTCTCCTTTGCACACGCCAGCGATGTATCTGCCTGCATAAACAGCAAACGGACATCATTGACTCATTCAAAGGATTAATTGGAATTTATCCCACGGACATTAGTGGAGCAGCCAGCCGGGGATGGAGGCTAAGGTAACACTGTGATGAGTCTGATGGATGAGTTTAGAGAAGAAAAGAAATCCCCACGTGTCCAACTTCCTCACCAGGAGCCGCACTCCTATCTGATCCGTAAGACAAAAGCCAGCCCTGGATCATAGTCACAAACTACTGACCAAACCTGCGAAAAAGTCCCAGGTTTATTCCACTGACCTCCATATACAGTAGTGGATGGACAGAGCCGCAGCAGGAGCCAGAGGGAAAACTCCATAATAGACTTCTTTACTGGAAGAGCACCACAATGTAGTTACCGTTGACACATAGTTCAAGATGCTCATCTTAAAACAAGCTGCTGGTCCCGGACAAAGATGGCCACACTGCTGACTACCTGCTGGATGTGGTGCATTAGTATGTGACTGTACATCTGCAGTAACCAGCGCTGCCCTGTCCCGACTACTGATGATACGCAGTGTGCAGCAGGCAATAGTTCAGCCGTCTTGTTGGAGACTGGCCCAGAGTAATAGGACATGTTAAACCATCAGTGAGTACTGGAGGTACGGATGAGCCAGGGACTTATTCTGCTTACAAGAAGGGAAGAGAACTCCTTCCATACTCAATTTAACATGACAACTGTGTTTATCTTCCTCTGGATCCACAATTGGACTTCTGCATGTTCTGCCTTACATGACAGATTTCTCTATGAGGAGCCTAATAAATACCAGCCTCATAACTACAACTGTGTGCCATGGAGGCCTGGCCCTCCTGCCCGCATCTGCTATCAAGGGTCTGATCACGTCTCATTTCAAGAGCCCAGGGGTAATTCTAGACCAGACAACTCTGGCTTCCTTGCCTTCACATGTGAGACAGTCGCTCAGGGACTTGAGGCAGAACACAGCAGAGATGTTCCAGCCACCTACATTCACGGACTACCCGTTTACACCAAGCGAGAAGTTGCTCAGTCGTTCGGTTTCAGTGAGCTGAAACAAAGCAACTCCTGAATGATTCCCGACTCTTGGCACAAGTTGTGGTCAAAATAGCTAGATCATCAGCCAATAGCTGTCCAGTGCACAATGTAGCCTGCGGATGACGTTACTGCCCTGCGAAGTGCAGGAGGAGCTGCACCAATTACAGGCGGATGTCTGATTTCTGAGACCACCAGCCGCTGACTAGTGTAGCTCTCCCGCCCCCCCATAATAAAACACGAGGACTCTTAATACTAGATTTTTTTTTAGTCGTCCCCACAAGGTGACCTGAACATGACTGACAGCATGAGAATACTTATGTAATACAGCATATTATGCTCGTCAGCATCATTTTGTTAGACGCCCAACAACAAACAATCAGCATGCACATTGGGTCAGGGGCAACAATGCTGTCGTAAACAGCGGGATCAGAAGAACATCCAACTACAGCCGTTACAACATGAGCTTAGCTGTTCTTACACGGCCAAACCGCCTGCACAGAACACACTTGCGGCACTTCAGCTAACCATGGAACTGAGCAGCATTCTAGCCCAACGCCCCCTAGTGGCCACTGAAAGAGGGAACAGGAGTCACCAAGCTACATTGTGAGATCTGCTTTAGAAGTCAGACAGCAGCAGCACAAGTTATGCATTAAAACGACATCTCCGGGTGCGACATCTCCGGGCGGCATGTAGCTGTCCCAGCACTTTCCTGCATGGTAATCATCTTATCACACCTCCCTCAACTGCTTTAAAGATTAGACATACAATATGTACATTTTTGGCTAAATCCATTTTGCCACATTCTTAGCAGTTCCCCCCCCCAAAGCAGGAGGACAAAGCGATCGAACCGCTGAGATCTGATGGATTCTCTTTATTACAAGTCCTCTTACAAAATATTTAGTCAAAAAGACCGAAGCCCATGTCGTCATCCGACTCCTCCGACTCTTCCTTCTTTTCTTCCTCCTTTTTCTTCTCTTCTGCTGCAAATAAAAATACATTAGGATAATTCCACCATCTGAAAAGCATGTGATGTGGGGACAATAAAAAAATTGTGCATGCTCCACCTCTCCGTGATTTTTATCATCTCCCATGTATAAAGAGAGGCTTTTTGTAGCATCTGATAAAAATCCTGCTCTGCAGAAGCTTCGTACAACACGTTTAATGTACCCATCGGCAGCCAGTCACCCTACAGCGGTCCCCAGCGTCCTACAGACCTCCCCGAAGTTCGTATACATCAGCAGACTAACTACGACACCAGATATACTAGATATGCTATAATATAGTGCACCGTATACATAAAACAATGGGGGGAAGGGGGGGTCAGTCTTCGTATAACCTTCGCAGCACACAATGCACACTTCTGTCAAATCTGCTGGTCCAGGATGCCAAACTGCCTCCAACAAGCCCCACTCACTGTGGCAAAGACGGCACAGAGGGAAGTCCACAATGTTCTGGCATACAGGCGTCCGTAAGCTTCCCTAGTGGAGCCCATGACAGCTGGCACTTTAAGCCCACACAGAATACACAAGAGGTCAACATAGGACAATCCCCCAAATATTTACTGCAAGGGCAGCGCAAAGTGACCCTCGAGATCCCCTTACAGTATAGAGATTTCAGAGGAACGCCTGCAACCTCTGGCCATTGCTGCAGAGATCCCCCCCCCCCCCCAAGGGAGCCTGCGTGTGCCATGAACGAGGGGAGGAAGTCGCTGCCACATACCCCGGCTGCCAAGACCCCTGTAGATGATTTGTCTGTCCAGCTGATAGACATTAGAGCTGCAGACCTTCCTACAGCGAGCTCCACCTCCTCACTATCTCCCAGATCACCGCTTGCCGTCAGTGAATGATCCCATCCAGATGACAAAGGGAGAGTTTTCATCCTCTGGAATTAGATTCCCTTCACTGACACTTCATGCTGATTGTTAATACACAGAGTCCGCTGCCCTGAGCCACTGTACAGTACATTCTGGAGTCATTACCTGGAGCAGCACCAGCCGCCGGAGCAGCACCGGTAGCAGCTGCAGCAGCGGGGGCGCCACCTCCGGCACCAACGTTGCAGATCAGACTGCCGATATTCACGTTATTCAGAGCCTAAAGGGAGAAACAAAACAGATTGCATCAGTCGTCATGACGATCCTATACCAGCCGCCAAGTTGTGCCCCGAGTGCCCCCCACCCCCAATTACATCAAACGCCAAGTCCTCAGTGACAACGCTGCTTAGAGGGGCCCCATCTCCGTAATACAAGATGTAAAGAGCCCTCTAACGTTACCAGTCACAGGGACCCTCGTATCACAACCCCCATCATCCTCATACAATCCAGTTCACATGTGGCAAGAATTACTATCAAACTCCACTCATCGGAGCCATCGGGCCCCTTGTGGTGTTAGCGAAAAATCTGCCGTGTTCCTGTAGCACACTTCCGACACTCAGAGCTCATCGGCCATGACGGCCTCGGCTGCGAGCTTTAATCGTGTGCGGCTCTACGTCCGCGGCACCACTAGAGAACGCACCTTAGCGAACAGGCTCGGCCAGAAGGGCTCCACGCTGACACCCGCCGCCTTGATGAGAGCGTTGATCTTGTCTTCCTGCAGAGAGAAAAGAGGTTGTCAGATCGTTCTACTGTAAGGAGTTGTCAGCCACAAGTGCGTTATTAACCTTTAAAGGGGTTGTCAGAACTCTATGCAGTAATGTAAATTGTGATCTACTCTCCTCTCTTGCTGCGCCCCACGACTGCCTTCGGACCCCCCAATCAATCGCTGAGCTGTTACTGGGTGCAGTCAATGTGACGTCCCATAAGCTGGGCACCGAGCGCGGGCACCGAGCGCAGTCACCCACTGAGGCAGCTCCATGGGTTATATTAATGCATGTGGAAGGAGCGGTCCAGCCCCTAGAATAACCAACTGTGGCTTTATGGGCTTCACCAACAACTCCATATGTAATAAGTTAGATGTCTCCACCCACTGCACAATGGAACATTCCTGCCTGGAGGGGACAACGCGCAGGCATCTGTCGGGGCAGCCATGGGACTGTACACCTGAGGGGGCTTGTCCTGCACAGGGCTGACCTATAAACCAGTCAATGTGGGGGGCGGCGGTGAGGGTGATGGGGCCTCGTACTACACACTAGGGGCCGGAGGTGGTGACCCCATCAGCACCATCATCCGATTGCAGAGAACGGACTAGAGGGTTGCGCCAAGTTACCCCCATCCATAACTATGATGAACTGCTAGGAGTCCCTGAGGGCTGCTGCTGCCCCCCTATAACTGGGAGTGTTGGGTACTGCGGAGTACAAGCGGGTCATCTGTCATTATGGGTACTGGTGCATTAGGTCTCCACCGGAAGTACAGGGCGAGACATGAGTTGTCCGGATTGAGTTATAGGGATCGCCCACAGCTGGCGACCGGCTACCTCAAGGCCCATTTAGACAACGATAAAGCCGTCTTTTGATCGATAATCGTTGTGTGTAACTCACTGACATCACGCAGTTTTCGTTATGCCGTCGCTCATCGTTGTCTGTCAGTGTTCTGACGATGAGCCTCATCAGGGATTCACAGCGGGATACAGCTGATACTATTGTTTCATCCCGCTCCCTGATCACAGGCGGGGTATGGAGAACAGAGCGGTCCAGCTGTGTTCTCCATACCCGGTATGGAGCGCCCGGCTGTATAACAGCCGGGCGCTCCGTGCAGAAAACAGCTGGATGCAGAAGACAAGCAGGGACACCCCACTTGTCTTCTGCATCCTCTGTTCGCAGCGCAAGGTGATCGCTCATCTTGCGCTGAAAATGACAACGATAATCGCTCAAAAGACATCTTTTGAGTGATTGTTATGTCTAAATGGGGCTTCACTGGTGGCGAGCCGGCGGTGACCTTGATCCACCCATGTGACAGCGGGCCTGGCTTCAGCAGTGATGGGATGTGTGAGCGGTCAGTGGGGGCCGGTACAGCCAGTCCGCAGCCGTGCCCACCTCCTCCCCTGTAACTCAGGCCACCCATGCTTCTGGTGGAGACATACTGCACCAACCCAGTCATTATGTAGGGGGACCTTTGTGACCCCTTCCCCCTTGATCAACAGCACCCCAAGAGGTAAGATGTCACGGGTCACACACTTCTGGCAGCTTTATAACCTGGCACAAGCCTTGAAGCGGCGGCGAGGAGCGGAGTTCCCTGATCGGGGACATCAGTGCTGGAAGCTTCCGTTTCTCATGCAGTCAGCATCACACATTGGGGTACAGGAAGGGGTTAACTAGCCTGAATGATCAGGAGGGGCACAGGAGACCCCACTGATGTCTATGGGGTACAGCAGGGGCGCAGGGGTCTTGCAGCTCCTGGGTCTCCGAGATTAGAGTGTTAGCTTTTGGGGTCTGCAATCAATCCCATCCCACAAGATGTAGAACGCTGCGGCAGGAATCACCAAGAGACTCGTCGGCGCCCCTTGTGGAGTCAGCGGGGGCAGTAGAGCATGCCGGGAGCTGTAGGCCCTCACACGATTCTTCCCAGTCTGCTGGGACTTGTAGTCCTCCGCCCAGACAGGTCCCCGTCACCCTGCTCAGCCTTGTAGTCCGCGCCATGCACAGTCCCCACCCCCGCCGCCATGTTGCCCCCCCGGCCTCCTCACCGTGATGGTGATATCGTCGTCATGGAGGATGAGCGCCGAGTAGATACAAGCGAGTTCGGAGACGGAAGCCATTGCTGCGGAGAGTGGTGGTTGCTGCGGGCTCGGATGGCCGGAGTACAGGGTGCTAGTCGCCGGATGGACACCAGGCCTTAGCTTCACAGGAAGAACCAAGCACCTTCTACCGCCGCCGTCACTGAGAAGAGAGAGAGGGCGGGGCCGCGCAGGCGCTTATAGGCAGAGGGAGAGGGCGGGGCCACGCCGGCGCTTATAGGCGCACGCAGGAGGCGGGAAAACCTGACGCGCGAGCTTCGCCTCAACAACTTTATTTACACACCACAGACAAACGTCCTGACAGACTGTTCGTGAAAACTTTATTTATAAAATAAGGACAGTTCCAACCTGAAGTGTATCTAATCCTGTTCTGTGTGATACTGGCTGCTGAGCCGGGTATCTAATCCTGTAGTGTTTACTGTCTGCTTTGTAGGTGTGATACTATAATGTTAGAACATGTATGTTAGGGCCTGCTCACATCCGTGTTGGAGGTTCCGCCATCTCTGAATATCGGTAGTATCTGTGCTGCGCTACTTCGTCCTGTAGAACGCGGTAAGCCCGGTTGGAGCTGAACAGCCCCTTTATCGCCCGTGGGGTCATGTGACTTCTGTTCAGGCGCCTTTTACATCTACATAACGGAGCTGGAAAACTGAAGCAAGAACCGCTGATGTGAACGAGGCCTATCAGGAGCGGCGGGGCAGCGGCAGGCCGACAGAGGGGGAGGGGATGCTTGTAAGGGTGCGGGCTCCTTGGAAGATGAAGGAATAAGGTGCATCACAATTCACGATGGAGCCGTAGAAGGGAGGGACTCGTCCGCCGTCTTATCCGCTCTTCTGCCCGCGTGTAATTTCTTTGCTCAGCAAATGGATGAAAATGTACAAGAGGTTCCGCAGCAGCAGTGGGGTCCGTCTCAGGTGCGACGCTGCGGGCTGGAGGCGTGAACGCCCAGGACCAAGCACTATATAGCTACGGTGATTGGTCGTTATCGGGTCAAAGGTTGCCAGAAAAGATTACAGGGAATCAGTCATCACTTTGGAAGCAAGTAAACCAAGCAGACCGCCACAATCATGGCCGATGTCTCTTTATAAAAGCGGTCTGACGGGCGGACGTCTCTGTTAGCTGCATCCCCTATAATGTGGATGAGGTGTAAGGCGCCATCCATACGGCTCTGTAAAGTCTCACGCTTGCGCCATGAGTCAGCTGACCGGCGCAGATGTACATGGTGACTCTGCCCATGAACGGAACAGATGATCCTTGCATGTGCTGAATCACAGCACAAAGCATGCTGCATGTCATCCACGCCACACGTAGGATGGCTGCCCAGCTTGTGTTAGGGCCGATGACCGTATTCTTCCGTTTACCAGCCACATTAATGGCCAATTTTGAAAAAATGCCAATTGAGAATACCGCCCGGCGGGCAGCGACTCTGCATTGGCAGATGCCGCACTTCACTCAGTCTGTCTAGCATCCATTCAGCTGGAACCAGAGACTGCAAGGCCTCCTTCACACAGGCGGCAGCGCTGCTACACTGCGATATCGCTGCTATGTTCACGCAATTCCCCATAGGGGAACATGGGCTACAAAAGATATCGCAGAAGGATAGAGCACGCCGCAACTTTGTATCGCAATGTAGCAGAACATGGCTAATGTGGAAGAGCCCATAAGAAAGCATGGACCTCACATACATGTGATTTGTAGCTCGTGTGAAGGCAGCCTAACTCCTGACTGCTCCCGTGGCATCTGCTGTGCGTACAGGATGCCATCCCTGGGAGGAGAGGTTAGAGAATGCTAGGATGCTCATAGACCTCAGATACTTAAAGAGCTATGTACGGAAGAGAAGATTCAGAATGAGACGATGGGACTCGTTACAAACATTCTACAGTGGGGGATTTTATGGCCACTCTAGATTTGAAGGATGTATATACCTTCATGTACCGATGGCCGGTCCTTACAGAACATTTCTAAGAGTTGCCATTCAGGTGGCCGGAGTCCCTTATTTGGACGAATGGCTCCTGCTGGCAGCCCCCAAGGAGGTCTTCACACACCAAATCTGTGTAACTACAGAGTTCCTCTAACAATTGGGCTAGATGATTAACTGGGACAAATCAAACACCCTGCCCGAGACAGAGAAAAAAATCTCAGTGGTTTATTATAAACTCCACTCGCATGACAATATTGTAAATCCCTTCGAAGGAAGAGAGGATTTAATAATACTAGCTGCTGCCAAGGACAATGATGATCAGAGCCATGATGAGAGCTTTAGGTCTCAAGGCTGCATCTATAGAGGCTGTGCCATGGTCCCATTGGCACTTTCAACCTATTCAGGAGGAGGTTTCCCCGAAGGGGTTGAACAAGAAATCCAACCTGTCTTAAAAGACCTGTCTCTCCCTTCATGGGTGGAGCAACTTGATGCTGGATGGGAGGTCTATGGTTCAACCTCTTTGGATCGTATTAGCTACTGATGCATCCCATCTAGAATGAACGCCCATTTGGAGGAGTACACAGTTTGACGGATTTGGCCATCCCAGGAGAAGAATATATACTCCAGAGATAGCTTTGGGCAAACAGGCTTGCCCTGACTCACTTAACCCCGCGGATCAAGGAAGGTGGTAAAAGTCAGGTCGGAAAACATGACTGCAATCTGTTATGTCAACAAGCAGGGTGGCACTCAATTTCAGCCTCTCCAAATTTAGGTGGCAAAGATCATGACATGGGCAGAGGAAAATGTAACGCACCTTACAGCGGTACATATCTGAGGGACATGCAATGTAATAGCAGACAGATTGAGCCAAGGTCTCTCTGTTCCAGGAGAGTGAGCTCTGAATTCAGACATATTCCATTAGATTAGATAGGGGGTTGCGGAGGTCAACTTGATGGCAACCAGACTCAACATCAAGGTGCCAGTCCCCTGGCAGTTGATGCTCTGCCCATCCCTTGGAGATTCAAGCTGGTCTATTTATTGCCTCCAGTTTCCATGATACTGGGTGTATTAATGAAGATCAGGCAAGACCAGGCCATGGTAGTAGCCACCATACAGTTTGGGCCCAGAAAGTCATAGTTCTCCTGGCTCATGTACATGAGTCAATGGCGTTAATAGAGGCTCCCCGCCCCCCGTGCAGAACCATATGTGTCAGGGCACACAGCTCTGCCCACATCTAAACAGAGTCAACCTGACAGCCTGGAGGTTGACCAGTCCCTACTACAAGGTAGAGAGATGTCCGAAGTGGATTCTACAAAAAGACTATATACATGAATTTGTAGCGTTTATGATCTGATGGTCAAAAAATAGAGTCCCTCCTGAAGATCTCTCGATCATCAACATTTTGGAACTTTCGCAATGTGGACTTGACAAAGGTCTCAGTGTATGAACCTTAAACGTTCAAGGTTTGGCAATCACGGCTTTCTAGGGAAGACAAGTCTCACAGTATTCATTAGTGAAGAGATTCCCCAAAGGAGCAGCAAGGCTCAGAGCAGTGGTCCTCAGACCCTCTTCCAATGGGATCTATCAGTGGTCCTAAAGGGGTTATGTAATCTTCCCTTTGAACCATTACAGGAGGTTGATTTTAAATATCTAAAAGTAACTCGCCGGCCGGCGTGGCTGTAGAGTTCTATACTACCGTACTTTCTTACCAGACTAGGTCCTTTTAAGATTCTTAAATACAAAGGAGGTTGTAACACTTCCAGCCTTGCACCCTAGATTTACGTAGAAACCTTAACCCCTTAGTGAACAAGCTTTTTTTTGTTTTTCCATTTTCGTTTTTTCCTCCCGCTTTAAAAAAAAACCAAAACGTAACTCCTTTATTTATCCATCAACCTCACTGTATGAGGGTTTGTTTTTTGCAGGACGAATTGTAGTTTTCAATGGTGCCATGGTGTCAAGGTCACATGACAAAACCTTTTTTCAGACACTACAGCAAAAGTGTCTAAAATTTAAGTTCTAGCCATGGTGTAACTGCACAATCTTTAATATTCACTTCTGCAGCATCCTGAGTGCCCACGCCCCTCATTTTGCTTGCTGTCTATATATTCGATAACCTGGGCACCCGGCTACTGTACAGAGTCAGGCTCCTGACTTTATAATGCTGTGCGTTTGCCTTTAACAGTATCCTCCGATTAAGGGCTCCTGCTCACGGGGGGTTATTTTCTGCGGAATCCGCGGTTGGAGTCAGCACTGCGAATCCACAGCAAATACCGGTTGTTACTTCCTAGGAAGATCCACTGCTTCCTACCTAGGAGCGGAAATCAAATGCGATTTCCGCTCATGGCCAAAAATCGCAGCATGCTCCATTTGTGCGCGGATGACTTCCATTGAAGTCAATGGAAGCCATCCAATCTGTGGCCCTTTCACAATGACATTGTGCCCGGCCAGCGTCCGCATGTACCTGTATTTCTCTGTATTGCGGATGGTCTGGACGGCTCACCGTTGGACATGCGCAGTACTTTTTTTTCCCGTGCCGTCATTAGCCAATGAAGCGGAATCTGTGACGTTTTCGCCATGTCAATTGCAGAAGAGTCAGGGGTCGGACGGCTTCCATTGACTCCAATGGAAGCTGTCCATGCGGAATCTATGCAAAAATAGAACATGTTGCAATTTTCTTTTCTGAGAGCAGAAATCGCAATTGCTGTCCACATATGTAAGCGGACATGAGAATGTTCTATTCTTGCTAATGGATGCCGAATGCTGCGGATCATCCAATTGTAAATGACCACCTTGGATTTGTGAGGAGGTTCGCTGTGGCAACAAATTTCTCAAGAAAGTTCTGTCCCTTTCGCCAACACCCAGAGTGCTGGATTCTTTTTAACTTTTTCTTCCTGGCTCTGTGGCTGAGATGCTCCCGGACTGCGGACGTATCCCAGATGCTCTCCCAGTCATTGCAGACACCGACGGGGATCAGAGGTGAAGAGGAAGGAGACCAGTGTTTTACAGGTGAACTCGGGCCAGCGGTGTAGCAGCCCATCGGCTTACATCAGCTGAGCCCCACATTTTTTACAACATCCTTTACCACATTCTGAGGCGCTGTCTGTTTTTTTTCTAATTCCCTCATTCTACATTTAAAGAGGCAGTACTGCTTTATTTTATACAGGGTTGTTTAAAACTTATGTTGAAGATAGGATACAGAGACCGCTTCATACTTCAGAGGAGACAATGGCGTCTGTTTCCTGCAGCCACACCGGAGAGCTACGAGCTGGTTTATAAGAAGTAGAAGCATGAACTATACTAGCTTCATCTACATTTAAATGACACCCCCTTTCTCTCACACCAAACGTATAGATCATAACCACCCTTAGTTTCGCTTACGTAGTAAAGCATATATTATATATGCACACACACATACGTGTCTGCCTCCTAATAAAGTTAGAAGCGCTTCATTGTCGGAGGATACTTGCGGTGTCATGTGTCAGTGATTTGTGCGCACAACCTTCTCACAATCTGGACCAGGCAATGAAACATGCTATGGAATCCCTTGGTAGATTCCCCCACTATCACTTAATTACAGCAAGTCCCTGCTTGGTTTTTCTTTTTTTATGGACTATTATAGTCTTCTACGTATTTATAAGAAAGGCTTATTACCCGGTAAATACGACACCCGTTCAGTCATGTGTTCTCTCTCCACGATTGGAATCGTATAATGCTATATCGTATGCATGACAAGAAATAAAATGCAACCACAAAACCAAAAAAAGATGTAAGAGATTTATTTTCATCAACTTTTTGTAAAGGGAAAAAAAGAGACAATATTGACAACATACAAAAAAAATCTTGATAAAATTTCATTCACATCACTCTTTCAGGAGTTTACAGCATTCGGAGAAGATAAACCACATTGAATGTAAAGCTCTTAGTATTAAGATACATGAAGTAAAACAGGGAGGAGTCAGTGAAACTTACTGCAAAAAAATAAAAATTATATTAAAAAAAAAAAGGGGGGGGGGGGGCGATTTTACACTTTTTCTTGTTTTGTTAAAAAAGCCACAGTTTTTGTAGTAGTTTTTTGAGCCAAAGCCAGAAGTGGAGAACGAAGAAATTAAAGGAAGGACGACTTCTGCTCCTTCCTGCCGGGCCCAATTCTGGCTTTGGACTAAAAACTAAAACAAAAATAAAAAAACTACAACAAAAATTACAGCAATGTTTTTCTGAAAAACTGTGTGAAACCAGCCTATTAGTGCAAACTAGGTTACCTAGAAAGCTTCTAAATACAATTTAACCCTTCATTGGCTTTTAGGGTCTGCTGCAAATACAGGTAGTAAGGGTTTCAGAACGCCATAGAGTTGATATAAGTTCCATATTAAGCTGAACATACAGACACACATAAGATTGAGCGAGCGCTCTAGCGTTAAAACAGCGAACTCTACTTAAAGAAGAAGTCCCGGGTTCGAAGAGCATAGTTGCTTCTTTTCAGCTTTTCCAACCTGAACGGAAATGAATTGCAATACAACACACAACCTGTGAACAGGTGTGGCGCCGTTTCTGCAAGTACCCATGTTTTTTCAAATCCTGGACAGCTCCAATAAGCGCCAGCAAAGGGCACAAAGAATCTTATGCATCAGTTATATTTTCCTCCTTCAAAGATACGTGTTCGAGTACGACAAATCAGCAAGTTTCTCTTTTTGCACACTGCCCCCATGTGGAAGGTACAGCTAATGCATCGAGATGATTTAGTAAGGCTTTGCTCACATGTTTAATCTACGATGGAAGTTGTGGCGCCATCAGAAGCCCTCACAATAGCCTTCGGGTCTGTTCACACTGGCATTATCCCCAGCCGTTGGGCTTGAGTATTTTTATGGTAGAAATAGCATATCCTGCATGGCTTCCGTCCTGGTCAAACACCGAAAAACAGGATGGACTCCATTACTAACCAATCCATCTGAATGTAGAACTTGTGTGTGGCCTCCTTCACATGGCAATATTTGTAAGCCAAAACCAGAAAGGGGTCCAGAACTCAGATGCAAATCTTCCCCTTCGTCCTCCAGCGCACTGGCTGCACACAAGAGATTCAGACGCAACTCGCATTATACAGCGCACGGATACCGATTTACACAGACAGCGCATTGACATGTCCCATCTCTTGTCCATACAACGGACAGGAATAGTACATACCATGACATTTTCAGACAGATCGGTCCGTGTGAAAAAATGTCAATGTGCGTCGTGTCATAGACCTTATAACGGGGCGGTCTGCTGGTAGTGGATTAACACGGACCGCAGACCTCCCCAAATACGGTAATGTGCGCCTCGTCTTCCAGGTTTCATTCTTAGTTTAGGCTTACAAATACTGCTATGAGAAAGAGGCGTCTCGGAAGCCATGACACTAGCGTGAACAGAGCCTAATGCCATAGCTGAAATGCTGATGTGTGAACCCAGCCCAAGACCACCGTCTAACAATGAAGGAAGAAAGCTTTGTGAATTGTCTGACCGGTCTTTGATAACTTTTTATAAATTCTTCCACAACAACAATTTAGAAAATTCATATTTGGGGAAGAATAAATTTGCTTTTTCGGATTCTCCAGGTTTGGTATAAATAGTTGACAAAAAAAGTATTCTCTACAGCTGAAGAGGCAGTACGATAGGAATATAGGTGGAGTACAGAACACAGCGTAATATACATCTATACACACTACATATAAGAAAATGAAAACCAGTAAAAAGGTTTTACTTTTTTTTTTTTTATAAAAAGACAGATTGCAAACTCTTAAAACTCCTAGAGGAAAAAAAAAATAAAAACTGATATAAGGAAACACTATGCAGCATTGTCAGGATTCTTTTTGAGGTACCTAAAATTTTATTTTATTTTTTTTTACTTTTGCCCAAAATATGATCGCTCCAACTTGAAATTAAAAACACACATGCGTGCAGCAGTGTTGATCCAAGTCTATAGGGCATACATTGAGAAAGTGCAATGATGCGGATAAGTTAAGATATGCAGCATTTAATGCATGATTAATGTCCTGTAAAAAATATATATATTTATAAGGTATTCGAGCAAAATGGTGCAGTATCACAACCTTTAGAAAATCATCTCCAAATTAATTTTATTTTAAATAATTTAAAATGCCTTTTAAAATCTTTTTTTACACAGGAATGTTTTTGCTTTTCTGGTGTACAAAGTACTTCAGCTTTAGGTCTTTCAAAAGGCAAGTAACAATATATATGGTTTCAAGTAAAAAAAAAAAAAAAGCCTTAAGGAAGACATGAATTTATAATCTGGTTTGCCCAACGCAAGGTTTTTCACAATAAGTCCTGGGTAGAAATTCAATGCGACTTTCTGGACTGTGGCTTGTCATGAAATTGTAAAATTAAATTTGCGGCAACATTAAGAAGTTACACAAGGGTCAACACAAAAGGCACAGAAGGGGCAACAGTAACTCCTCCAAAAATGAAAAAAAACCCAAAAAACTTGTTTTTACCCCAGTTATTCTGGAAGTCAGCCGTGTTTTGTACTGTAATGGGTCTGCCAGTGTATAAGTCCTACATAGTAAATGAAATGGGCTGCCATTTAGAGGTGCCCTCTCCTGTTCAACCCAACCCCATTTTGCAATTCAGCAAAGGGGTGTAAAAGTGAGGTAGTCTAGATCTGGAACGAACTGGGGGATTTCATCACTGATTGGCAGAGTGGCAAGCAAACAGGTCTTCTATGTTAAGATGCCCAGGTATGGCACAGTAGCAATAATCACAAGACCCTCACACTAGTCTGAATGTGCAAATCGGAAGGCGGTTAATGGGCACAGAGGTCTCAGATTACAGAAGAGTACTACTTCCCTTTCAGACTGCCAAACACTAAACTTCAGTGCAGTTCGGGTCCTTTAATATGGTGCCTTATTGTGAGGTAAATCAGAAAAACAGCCTCCGTCCAGAGTCAAGAGGGTCCGAGTCTAGAAGTAAGAACGTCAGGAAACCCTAGGCTGGCTGCAGATTCTAATGCAACACCTGCTTGTGGTCTATAGAATATAGATGATGGGTCAGTAACCACAACTCGAGTGTAGGAACCGGAAGAAGCACCATCACATTAGTCTGAAGACATTAGGTCTGAATGGAAGACTTTCCTGCCTTTTAAATTTCTTTGTAATCAAAAGGTAGCAGAATGTGCAATTAGTCTGGGGCTGGACAGAAGTTTCAATACTTTTAGTCCAAGGTGCGTCTGCTAAGAATGCAAAAGTCAAAAGGTTGCAAAGAGTTGAGCCCTACTGTCACCTTCTGCAGTCCGGGAGTCATTCACATAGACTGACTGATGGTGTGCGACTCCAACGCATCCATCAAATATGGTCTTCAGCAAATCAATCTTAAGCTATTGAACTCTACTTCGCCCCCCAGTAGACTGGCGCTACAGCATAATCAAGTGGGATGGAAAATCTATGAGATTAGCCAAATACATAGAAATTCCAGACCTTAGTGACAGAGCACAAAGACTCCACAGTCAGGAGATTCCCATATACAAGATACAAAAATTTTCCAGACTTGTTTCCTTCCTTGGAGGGTAAGCAGTTTTAAGCTACTTCAAAACCCTTAAATATGTCCAGATGTCTCTGGCGTAGACCCTATGAAAAAGATGATTACCTTTGCGTAGATGGGGGCTGAAGTGGCTAAAAAGAATATCCTCACCAGCTCTCTACAACCAAAACAAGTGCTACACGGAGACTGGGCAGTCGTCTATGGAGAGCAAATCAAGGCAGTAGGGTAACATCACAGATGATGCAATCCAACATCTAACAGATTATGGCATATCTCCTTGAATGACACAACTTTGGATTTCACGCGATACATTCGGCAAAGAAGCTCTTTTTGGAGGATCCCAATAATATGGTAAACAGGTTGTTAGGCTAAGTTTAAGCATTGCTAAAAGCATGATCGGTTCACTTTAAGAGAAGAGCAAAAATGTAAAAAAGGACGTCCATCATACATGCACTTTTTAGTAAGGTTTTGAATCCACATCTTCCTTTGGCTCAAAAAAAACTGCACCAAAAGTACAAACTGCAGATGTGATTTTAGCCTAAAAGAAAATGGAAAATCCCCCATGAAATCATATATAAAATTAACCCATGAGCTCCCATAGGAATAGACTACAACAGCGCTTCCCAGCCACATTGTTGGGGCTCTCCAGTGTGGGCCGAGAAGCTCCTAGGGGGGCTGCAGGAAAGGAAAGGGGGAGACTTTTTTTTTTTTTTTTTTGCTGGGATGAAACATTTTTTTGCCGATATGTGCCACGAGCCATAAGAGGTTGGGAAACCGGTAACAGATTTTGTTACTAGTCCTAAGAGCATCTCCAACATTTGAAGCTTAAAAGGGTTATCCAGGGAGGGAAATACCCCGATTAAGTCAACTTCCAGGAGACAATACGGGCCCTCTTGTTGTCGGGCACGTCATCGCAGGGGGTTGGCTGTTAAGCTAATTTTAATAACTAAGCCACCCGCTTTTATGTATCATCAGTGACAGAAAAAGAGAACTAGCTTAGTAACTGAATTGAGTTAGTCCCCTGTGATGACGAGAGGTCTATACCATGTGACCCCGTGTAGGAACCGAGTCGGAAGTGACGGTGCAGACACTCCTGGAAGCAAACTAAATCAGGATAATTAGTTCCCTTCTTGGAACACCCCTTAAAGTGCCAAAATCGAAATGAACAATGCTTGACGTAGCAAAATATATTGGTGCTGTTTCCCCAGCAGAGACCTCAACAATTTTTGCAACACATGCCAACGCGCCCTACAACCTAGAATCTCAATGTTTTTGCAAAGGCGCCTTTGATTTCAGCATTTTTTTTTTTTAACAATTGTCCTATTTTAATTCAGCTTAGCTTCCAAGTCACCAATACTCAGAATAGTCCGTTTCAGACAAACGGATGACCACATCACTTCTCTCTAACGCACACTTTGTACTGGTAATCTAAGACCCCACAGGCTGCTCATGTGAGCGGCGCTGGCCAATCAGTCAGTAGTGTCTTAGATTACCAGTACACAGTGTGAATCAGGAAGTCAGAAGCAGCGAGAACATCTTGCTTTGTCGGGGATCAGTTGATCGCTTTAAATTATATATATTTTTTTTTTAAAGGGACATTGGCGATTGTTTTGTTTTTTTCTCCTACCGTAATATATTTGTCAATTGGAAATAAGTTGGAGTTCTGCACTCCTACAAGTCAACAATACAACATGTGACGTATTGCTCTATCGACATTCAAATGACACATCAAGGCTATTCCAAAACTGGGGTCCTGAGCAAAACTCGTATCACATGTAATTTACAGCTCGTTAGAACAAAAAAGATAAAATAAGCAGCCAACGCCCCAATAAACTACCATTCAACCAGCATCTTTTTTTTCTAGAAAGTGGAGTCCCCCTTTAAATTCACAGCTAGAAAATGCAAACACAATGCCCTACATCCTATCAAGAATTATAGGTACAAGCTTGGATCTTAAAAGTGACAGATAGATGAAAACAAAACTCCATCGACAAACTAGCCAGGACTAGAAATATTCTTTTGAGCTCAAAAATATAAATTACCCAAAACGCTGGCGGCGCCTGATCACTTGTAATTAAAATCACCCCGCGATCCATCCCTTAGGAAAGTCCGGCAGCACTCGGACAGCATTCCTAGCACTGTCTCACACCCCAAAACAGCCATAGAAAACAGCAACAACTCACAAGTAATATAAAAGTTTAGCACCCTTGATTGTGGCACCACCTTTCAAAATAAGACTGAGCAGTGGTTGTCCACAGAGGAGAGGAATTGCCCTAAGTGGAGGAATTCTATTGGTCTGGCCTTAAGAACTGAGCACGGCTAGACACGCTGGCATGCAACGACCACCAGTTGCATTGGCATCTCTCTTAGAATAAGCCGCTCTTGGAAATCATTTGCTCATTAGTACAGTGGCACCAAACCTCCGTTCAAGATCTGCAACCAGGCAAAGGTTTTGGCTGCTTTCCAAAAAGTTTTGGCTGTAACTCAAGTCTTTGTCATGCGTTAATATTTAGTTAAGAGGTAGCCATTAATATTTATATTTATTACAGGTTATAACAGCAGCCGCAGCGCCAAAAGAATAAAACATACATAATTTACACCCACATACACTAAAAAAAAATCTTAAGATATAATTCATGTTTGCAGCAAATACAAAAATTCTTCCTGTGATGCAATATGCAAAAAGTTTTTGACTGTCGATGGCAAAGACCTCAGTGTGTAAGGGAGCTTGAAACTAGGACTGCGGATATAATGAAACTTCACGGAAAAAAGATGGCTCTTTAGAAAACGTAAGAGTAAAGACAGGAACGATACAGATAATAGAAAAGGGGACCTTATTAGAGATTGCCCCCGCCCCTGCATTTACAGAGCGATTATGGCTTAAAGCACCAGTCAAGAGGGTCTTCACTGGATTTGTCACATAATGACCACAGTGATCAAGCTCAACGTGAAATCCAAGACACAATGACCATTTACAGAGACCTTCCAGCCTACTTGGGCAGACACCAATTCTATTATTTCCTAGTTGGAATACACAGTTGGGACCATTACAAGCGCACGATAAGGTAGGTGGCCTTGGTTGGAAAGATGCGGTGTTACTGCATGGATAGCAAACTGTGATGCAATAGTCTACAACAAGGCGGGACGATAGTCTGTAGGGCCGGGTTCATGCATTAAGATAATTTCCTAGACATAAGTGAGCAAGCTTAACATTTGTGGTTTCTGTAACCCGTTTCAACATATAAGTACTTATTTTCTACTTAGGGGGTTGTAGCAAAATTGCAAGTTATCCCCTACCCACATAGACTGGCACTGGACAAAATGAAGAGAATAGTCTATTCGGTTCTCATAGGGAGAGATGAGCTTTTACAGGTTCCAATGTAAATAAGCTGCAGTTTGATGGGCAGACTCGGAGCTCATTGTGGTCTTGGCTCTGTGTGCTTCAGCTCCTCCCCCTTGTCTGACATCTACAACTTTACTTCTGTTGTCTTCAGCTCCTCCCTTGTTAGACAGCCCGGACCAGAACGAGCTGCAATACCCCCTATGGGATGGCTTACAGCTCATTTACATAGCGCGTACGAACAGTTAAAAGTCTGTATCTGCCCAATGGTCTACTGTCGCGCTGGTTTATGGGCCGTCTTCTGTATGCACTTCGTTTAAAGGGAACGTGTCACCACTTATCACAGCAAGCCAATAGCAGCACTAAGGTATGCTTTTAGAATCACTGACAGCAAAACCAAAAGTAGTGGATGTTTGGAAATTTACCACGCCGCATGTAAATGTAGTAGAGCCAACCAGTGGGCGTGTCAGAGTCTCCGCTTGCCGCATGTTTTCACAAGGGTCCGCCCCTAATCAGCTGCTGGCACATGCACAGTTAAACCATCCCAGTTTCAGGCAGTGTTAAAAGGGCTTTTCTGTACAAGACTTCAACGTGGTGGTGGGAGTTATCAAAGTCAGAGGCGGCTAGAGGCGCACACTTGTGGAAAGCATGCAGCTAACGGACACCGTCTGGCACGTTGACCGGACCCGCTCTGCTTCATTCACATGCGGCGTGGGAAATTTTCAAACATCTACTATTCAGGTATGTCGTTGTAACCATTGATAGCTGTGCTACAGCTGGGATGTATCTACCTTGCCTACACAGCTCTTGCTATTGGTTTACGGTGATAATTCTATCGCACCGGCAACACCTGACAATGGGGCACATTTATAGAAGAGTGCCAGGGCTCACCCACTGATAGGCACTAATTTTTACAGTCCATATCACAAAAGGAAAGTAGCGGTCGTACACTGCCGAATGCAAAGTTGATGTGAAAAGGGCGTGCCATATATTCTTAGTTCTTGTTAAAAATATATAAATACCATATTTTTCGCTCTATAAGACGCACCTAGGTTTTAGAGGAGGAAAATAGGAAAGAAATATATATTTAAAGTCATCCAGAGCAGGCAGTGAGGGCGGCATCGCAGGAGGAATACAGAGCAGTACCGCCGCCTCGGAATGAAGACCTCATATAGTAAGGACCAGTATGTTCATGAATTACAAGGGCAGATCGATTCCAAATGGAACTGTGTAAAGCAGACAATCATGAGGGTTCCCAAAAGTGAAGACTCCGGCTTATGTCAAAGAGCATAAGTTAGACAATCAATAGCAAATGTCTAGGCACATAGTTTACTGGTCTTCTAGATTAGAGCGAATGTGCCGTAATTCTGACCTGGCCAAAGGCTGTGTGATAAGGATCACACGTCCTTATCACACAGCTGCCAGCGCATCGGCTCCATAGCAGGTGAGGAGACTCGCCCGTATGTACAGCTCATTAGTGGAGGCAGGAAAGCAGTTACCAATCAGCGGTACATACAGGCACATCTCTTCCCCTGCTATAGAGTGAACCTGGCCAGCAGCTGTGTGATAAGGACACACCATCATTATTACACAGCTGCCGTGCAGGTTCAAATTTTCGCACGTTCACTTTATAAGACGCACCTATTATCCTTTCTCTCCTCCCCGTCCACCACATGGGTCTTCTAGAGTGAAAAATACTGTAAAAGACATTTTGGGAACAGTTCATATTAAAATGGGTTTTCCGGGAACTTAACGGAAAAAAAATTACTGGCTTCAAGTGGTGTGAAATAAATCAGCACTGGAGCCCCAATGCCCGCCACTACGTGTCAGTCATGGTACACGTGCCTGCGCAGCCAAACAGGCCTCGGGAGCGATTCTTCTACAGCGAGCGGCATGACCACCACTTGACTGCCCACCAGCTTCTTTTCAATGTTGGGCCCGGGCCCCAGCAATGGATATGGAGGCAGCTGGAGGAGGGCAGTATCCATTTTTCCTTCCCATTTTACGTCATTCAAATATATATTTTTTTTTTTAACTCCCTTTTCACATTCATTTTCTATGCCCTTCACCCAAGGGGATATCTATGCAGCAGTGCACATACAGCCTCAATTACTTCCTGACACGTGCCCTTAAAGGGATTGTCCAGGATTAAAAAACATGACTGTCTTGTTATGTACAGTGCCACACTTGTCCACAGGTTGTGTCTGGAACTGCAACCCAGCTCAATTGAAGGGAATAAGGCTGTGCTGCAATACCACAACTAACCTGTTAACAAGTGTAGCACTATTTTTGGAAGGAAGCATTCATGTTATTTCTAATCCTGGACAAAACTTTTAATAGTTAACGGCTACAGTGGACATCATTACAGAAAAAAAGCTTTGCCATGGCCTAGTTGTCCCAATGGAGTGCAGGGGACAAAATAGCAAAGTTTTGGTTAAAAATTCTTGAAAATTCTCAAACTTTTTGAACTGTTGGGAAACTCCTTTAGAAATAGCTTGTCATCTGCAGATCAACATTTTCACTAAATCATTCACTCAGATCACTTATGCCTTGTTGGGGTTTCCTAGTGATCAATGGCTGGACTGATTAACAAGCCCTATTATACTGTGGAGGAAAAAACTGGCTGAAGTAAAACGCCAGGGTCTTTGACACCATCCAGGTTTGTATGCAAAAAGAAGGAAAAACATAATACAAAAATCTCTAAAAAGGCAGTAAAAAAAACAAACAAAAAAAACCACAACACGTGATCACAACCTTATTAGATATAGTATATATATTTAAAAAAAAAAAAAGGATTGCATGCAGTCAAGGATCAGATCACCGGGGGGGGGGGGGGGGGGGGGGGAGGAGAGAGGTGTCAAGGGTTTGGTGGCCATCGCCTGAACAACAGAAGTCACAGTTTAAGAAATGCTGGTGGAAAAACTCGACCGATTTCATGACGACTCACGACCAAGTACATTTCTTTAGGCTGGGGGCCCACACACAACGCCACCACAATATAAACACAGTGACAAGGCAAATGCAATCGGGTCCCTATGGGGATATTTACCCCCATAAGGAAAAACTGAGGTCACCACTGCCTTTGCTCAATTTCAAGTGACTTCATGTAGCCCCAGCCTTAGACATTACAACACAGGGGAGCGACTTAAGCCCAACCACAAACTAAAAGCCCCCTCCAAGCCCTTCCCCAACAAGCCAACTTTTCAGGCTCTCCATAGTATTGCACAGGTGATGGAATTCTGGTCAGAGCCTCAGACATTGCCATAGGCATTCTGTCGATAGGATATCCTGAACTCATGACCCGTTAGGAGCTCATATGGGTTGGAGTTTGATAAACACAGATGTAGAGTTAAGGTACCTTTATACAAGTCAACAGTCCATGAATTATCGCTGAAAGGGCCGATTTCCAGCAACTGTCAGCCCATGTACATACGGCCCCCGACAGGGCGCTGAGTGAAAAGTCGCTCAGTTTTTGCTAGTCATCCTGTTTCAACTCCCTGATGCTGAGCGTCTTCTCACTCAGTGCAAACAGGAGCTGATCATTGAGCGACTACCTGTTTACTGTGAATGGAGTCAGGCGGCCGGTACGATCCACAACCCGCTCCACCTCCATACACTTTAACAACTATTGCTCTTGCGTAAAGCACCGGCCCGATAGTCACTAGTACGGCTGTCGGGCACTTATGCATCTGACAGTCACACTGTCCAAAGGTACTTTTATTCTGTTCAGGACCCTCACACCCTAATTACAAAGAGCGTCTCTCGTGAACCTGTCGTGCCCTGCGTTACACAGACAGCCCATTGATACGGATGGACACTGTGATGCTTCATTTCCCCTTTGGTGGCGCTGGTGGGCAACACTTAGTTCCAGGTGACAACTGATCGCCGGGGATCGCAGCAACAGAACTTTTTGTGATGAAGCCGTTATAGTCTATAAGTAGGGATTGTCCGAAGTGGAGACCCCCTTCAACTTGACAGAAGATAATAAAACTAAATTTTTTTTATAGGGAAGGTAATAATGCCCTTTAAAAAGTGTCCTGAAGACCTCATTAAAAAAAAAATTCATTAAAAAAATTCCTAAAAAAGCGCTACCTTTCATCTAAATGAGTGCTCAAGAAAAAAAACAAAAACACAAAATGCACAGGTTTTAGACACACGGGATGAACTACAAACTTCAGCTATATAGAGTTTATTACAGCCTTGCAGCTGAGGGATTTAAGTGAAATAAATAGTAAGTGAAAGCATTCCATCTCATGACTATTTCTTACAGTTGTACGCTGCTCCCGTTACATTAAAAATACAGAAATAAAAAGTTTTTTTTTTTCTCTGGGGTGTGACTTTAGTGCAACAATTTATACATATACAATATCTGCCTTTTAATGATTTGTGTGCAAACTTTTCAACAGAAGCAAATCTGCCTACTGACACCAGGAATAAGAAACTTACAATCGATACTCCAAAAACAGTTCAATGCATAGATTCTTGATTAATTTACAAAAAGGAAATAAAAATAAAAATTAAGCACCACACTCCTTGTAAATGGTAAAGGACAAGTTTGTCGAGGCTCTTTTGGGTCCTTTCTGCAGATTACAGACTGCTGCCTGCATGGGACGTATCGACGGTGTGTTCCGACGCCCCCCTCTCCTTTATGGAGTGAGACGACCCCCAACTTTCCCAAAGCTCTCACTCATAGCATAGATATGGATTGGCTTTTAAAAAGGAAAACTATCATGAAAAGTGCGCTAAAGGCTTGGATATAATGGCTACATATAAAATATGTATATTTCATCAAACATAAGCACTTGAAGCTGCTAATCACGAGACAGATACTAGTTGGGTTATTTGCCCACACAGGGTTGACCGGCAGAGAACATTTGGGATATGACAGGCTGGTTCGAAAGGGGTTGTCTGGTTTTGAAATGCGATATTCAAACACCCCATTTAGTAAGTAGTTAATAGAGGAGTGCCTCAATCATGATCAGTGGTGGCGCTGCAAGGAAACAAAACCACTTCTTTTTAGATTTCTCCACAGAGTAAAAGTGACTCTCCAGGCCTAGAAAAACAAAGATGGCTGCACCAGCTTCTTGAGATACTCAATGCTGTACTAAAGGCCCATTTACACGTAACTACTATCGCTCAAAATTTGTTAAAACGAACAAATTTGAGCAATAGTCGTTCAGTGTGAATGCAAAAAAAAAAAAAAAAAAAAAAAAAGCTGACTTTAAGTTAGCAGTTGTTAACACACTAGCTTGTGTAAATGCTCCCCGCTCAGAACTTCCCATAGGAGGAGAAGTGTTGAGCGAGAAGCCCACAAGCTGGCGGCAACTCTTTCTGTTTGAATGCTCTGCACGAGCGCTGACCACCTAAGCGGTGACCTCAGCGCTCGTGCAGTCGTCCAAAAGACTGTCGACCCATGTAAAAGGGTCTTAAAAGCACAGTGTATGTCATTAGTCTTAAGGGTACTTAAGAAGGAGCAATTATCACGTAAATTATTGCTGGGGGATGTAGTAGCAGACCACCATTACATCAGCTCATCAGGGAACACTTAACAAAAAGGGATTGCCCAAAGGAAGCTTATAAAAACAAGATGGAAACCAGCTGTCAGGTGAACAATGAATGAATGTCTGACAGAGGGTCTAGCCGATGAACAAAGATTATCCTTATTTTGACAGAATGAAAAAACCCAGCCAATTAATGGCATTTTTTGCAGTGGTTTTCCCTAGGTACTGCAGCCAGGTGCTAGGTTAAAGCAAATATTGAAAGAACACTACAAAAAGTGCTTTTTTTAGGCGGTTTGTGTCACTTTTGGTTCATTTTTTGGCGTTTTTGCAATACTCTAGGTGTGCATTTTTTCATGCATTTTCCTATAGGCCTCTTCTCTACTGGACTGGAAAACTGCATGTAAAAATGTATGAAGGAAAAAAAACTGAGCAGGATGTTTGAAGTGTTACAGTAAGGTGAACTGTCTGCAGCTCTCAATTGTAACATTGTTCAATAAACGATGGAAACCCCCGTCCCTGTCTCATTCTACAAGTGTTGGCCAACTTCTGAAGATCCTTTATGTGGGATGTAGTAACCGATATCCAGGAAGTTTTCGGGGATTTAAATATTGAAGCCAAAGAGGGTTTAGTTACAAGCAGCAGAATTCAACTGCTAGCTGATATTTGAAATCATGCTGGGACTTCCTAATGATAGAGGGGAAAGGAGCTGCTTCAGGTCTTCAAACTTAGTTATTGAATTATTAGAGAAAAAAAAGGGTGTGCGGCGCTGGGGGTAGTGTAATTTTATGTGTACATAGATATTGTGTATCTAAGTGGGCAGAGACAATTTTTGTATTTACAACCTTTATGATGGGCCCTTATATCACAGGAAACAAACACGTGCATACTGCGCATAGATCAAATCCCCAACAAAGATGTTCTGGATAAAAACACAGGGTGAAAAATAGCCATCGGTGCCTTCCCCAAGTACCCTATAAAGCCATTAGTGCACACATAAAGGAACATCCCCACCCCCACCCAAAACAGTTCTCTAAACTGTTTGATTTAAGGAAATATCAAGGCGATGACCAAAAACGAGAATTTCATGATAGTTTTCCTTGAATTCAATAGATACGTGCCAGCAGTAAAAACTGCCAGCAAATTCAGCACCTTAAACATCAAAGGTGGATCATATCCCTCCAAGTAGGAATCGTCCATAGACTATATTGACAGATACAACACCCCCTTCCCCCCAACAAATTTCCTTGGTATCAATTATAACTATATGCCTAAGAAGACAGATGTACTGATCAAGTGGTAAAATGACAAGCAAAACCTTCACGTCCAAAAAGCTGTGGCTGTCAGGGCATGCTGGGAGATGTAGTTCTGAAACATCTGGAGAGCCTGCTGACCAGGAACTCCTGTCCTATGTCAACATTTAGCGTGTTACGGCTCGATACATAAAATGGCATGCCCATGGTTTCCGATCACAGACCCATACTTCTGCACTGTACAAAAAAATGTCATGATATTGCTTAAAAACCGAGTCTTTGTATTTAATCTCATTACAGAATTGCATATTCCTTAAAGCATTAGGAGGAGCAGAAAAGATATAAAGAAAATAAATAAAACAATGTTACAGCAAAAATAGTACAGGTTGCATATGGAGGTCTTTGAGGCAGACAGCATAAAGATTCCTCTACTGCGAGGGACATTAGAAAGAGCAACGCAGTGCGGGAACCTCAAAGACTAGAGTAGAAAGAGATGAGTGTCAGTATTTGTAAGTGTCAAACTTTTGCTGCCATTAAAAAGGTGCAGTCTGTACGGTACTAACAAAATAGTTTGCATAAAAGATTTTTTTTTGAGTAAAATTTTTTTTCTAAGTTTTCTTTTTTTAAACCCTTGGGTGTGGGGGGGGATGGGGGGTGAACGGGGGGGGGGGGGTTGCTCCTCAACATTAACCTTGTTTGCAACCAGAGGGATCAGAAAGACATTGCTTCTTATTGCATTGCAATGTAATACGAGCTCTCTGGAGGTGAAGCAGTTCCATAAAAAAACTTTTTATTATTTATTTTTATTATCCATTCACTGCCGGTGGTCCTGTAAAAGGCGTTAAAAAAGGTCAGGCTCTACAGGTCGCATTGTCAGTGCAAGGGTTAAACAGGACACCATTTAAGCCCGAGTACATAACATAAGGTTAATAGAAATAGGGTGATCTGTGTAAATAAAATAAATAGCACATCATCTCACATTAATACTGCTAAAATAGATTATTTTCTGTACATTAGCTTAACATGATTGTACTGTCCACATTGCCACAGACCCGTATTAGTCAGCAACCTTGGGGGGGGAGAGACGAGAGGAAAAAAAAGTACTAGTGCAGCCAGACAAATGTAATAATTAAAAACTAAGTCTCAAGAGGTGTTTTTATCTGCATGGCACAGTCATTAAAAAAACAACAACTAATGAATACCATTAAATTCATCCTTTAGTCAAACCTGACCTCGATAGTAATTGGTGACTGACTTGATTTTCACACATTTTATGTACTAGAATATTTGACACAAATGTCAGGAAGAAAACAAAAAGTTTGTGTTTTTTTCCGCCATAAAACATTTTGATAAATTCATTTAAAATATTTAAGGCTTTAAAAATTGCAAGATCCTTTTCTTCCTCTATTTTTTTTCCTAGGCTGTAACATCTGATAATTCAACACGAAATATCCATTTTTTTCTTTTTTTGAGCCCTGAGAAAAACCGGTCAAGTTGAACCTTTTTGTTTAAAATGGTAATTTTTTGTAAACGCTTCAATGTATATGTATTTCACAAACCTCACATGATTCAATGCAGGTATGAAGTTCAAGATAAAAATAATATTCGGCGGGTCTGGACGGAAGGCTGGTTGGATACTGAGGGCCTTTCTGAGACTGACAGGGCTATGGGTAGATTGCACTTTTGCTGGATGTCACTGTATCGGAGACTACGTTACAGGTAAGTGCAGCTGGTCTGGCATGAATGCTCCTTTGAGTAGTGCCTGGTACCAGCACCAGTTAAGCAAAGTACATTGTACGAAGTGTGTCCTGGTGAACTTGTACGGCTTTAGCAAGTGCTTGATGGTCTCTGCCATTACTCTGGCCAGAAGTGTGGCTGCCTTCAGCACTAAAAACAGAAGGATATAAAATATAGATTACATCATAGTCAGGTAAAGCTGAACAAACTGAAGAGAATATAAGAGGTAAAGGCACTGCAGAAAGTGCCCAAAAGCCCTCAAATGGGTTGTCCAGTAGCTATTAATGGACAGGCCATCAAACTACATTGGCCCAGGACCTCTGCCAATCAGCTGCTTTTTGGCCTGTCACAGAGCGGGTATCTGCAGACAGCTCCATTCCCACCACAGTAGCCAGACTTCCTATTAACCCTTTCCAATCCAATTTGTATCCTGGGTTTCCTAGGGGGCTTACTCTTTTTCTGCCGTTATACAATGACGCTATATGCTGGCTAAAGCCAGTATTGTATGAGGTGACACGTTGGATTGGCCGTTTTCCAACATCGGAGCTGTACAGCCTTAAATCATAATGTCTTCAGACGTCACACAGTGGATTGGAAAGGGTTAAAGGCAAAGGTCCTATTCACTTCTTTAGCAACTTGGCCTGCAATGCCAAACCTGACCATTGCAGTGGGAACAAAGCTGACTGCTTCTTGCAGAAACACACCAGCCCAAAAGACAGCTGACTGGTAGGTATTCTGGACAGCGGACCTCTACTGATCAGCTATTGATGGATAGGTTCATTAGTGGTCTGCAACTGGACAACCTCTTTAATGACAGTCAAACAACATCCATGATGCTTTTAAGGAGTAACTGCACTTTTAAAAAACCTTTTGGCATGTCAAAGCAACATATCAAAAGTTTTTATCAGTGAGGGTCCAGATGCCGAGACTTTCCGCTGATCATTGAAATGAAGGGGGCTGAAGCTTACAAAACAATGTGCCCCCCCTCAGCTGTCATCATTGCTTCTTGGCTCCTCTCTGAAGTTCAAGACAGAAGCATAGACTTCTGTGCATTCGTATCCAGCAGCAGAGAGAAGATGACAGCTGGAAAAGCACAGCGTTAAAACAACTAAAGGGGGGAAAGGGAATAATCAAAATAGCCCTAAATAGAGAGCACAAACATTTTGGTACCCCAACCAAAAATAAATATAATTCAGGCTGTTAAGTCACCAAGAACACTAAAAGTTACCTGGTTCTTTAGAACTGAATCACTCACTCAGGTTGTAAAAAGGGGTCATTTGCTACACATAAATGAGGCAAATCATAAAAAAGTTATACAAGTACTGTACCTGTCGTGCTCTTTATCCACCAGGTGATATCTGGCTCTAAAAGCCACTAAGTGTGCGTAGTATGCAGGAGCGGGGATAGACACGGATCGAGTGCAGCGGACATAAGTGTGGCACAGCTGGTAAGTGAGAATTTGCAGCTCATCGGAGGAAAATCTGTTGTCGTCCCAGAGAACGTGATAGTGTGAAGGTCTGCTTGTTCCCTGTATTTCAAAAAGAGCCAAACGCAAGTAAAACACACAAATTACCATGAAATAACGCCTATAAAAATGGATTAAAAAGTTTTGATTATATTACAAGGGTCAGAGAACTGTCGTTTTCCCTACTTAAATATAAAGATTTTGGCAGCTGATAGATGGAACAAATATGAATCTAGGGTTCTACTCATATAGGACTCAATGCAACAAAACATACAGCTCTCCGGGTGCTCCATTACCTTAGAAAAGCTTTATCATTTTACTCCCAAAACTAGAGCTTTGCTTTTAATCTTATGTGTTTCTCAGAGACAGTTATTAAATGTATTCAGATAATTGGAAAGGAGACCATGACTAGAAGCCCTCGTACACCAACAATGGTTGGGCAAATGGTTGGTCCAGTGAATTACACCGGCTCACCCTTATATATGTTTAGCTTCGCCAAATGTTCATGTGTTTAGAGTTAAGCCACAGCCTAACACCTTTGGCGCTGGATCATCTCCCAAGGAACAGCAGGATATGTAGTGCCCCACCTCCCCCCATCATCATCTGTCAGGAAAAAAATAAGCCTGCCATTCCCCCATACACACGAGTTGTCCAGCCCCACTGTTATCCGTGAATTCAGATGACTAACAGTCATCTGTATGGGGGAGCTTGAAGCGATGGACAAACAAGATGGCAGAGTTGCTTCTCTGACTACATGATGCACACACTGCACAGCAAGCACTGGTAGTCTTAGACACACGCTGCTCTGACTGGTCAGCACTGCTTGTTTGGACAGCACTAGTCAGTCAAATCAGGTGTAGGGTCTCAGACCAACAATGCATATTAATGCACCGTGTGCATCAGGCAAGAGGAGAAGCTGGTGTGGCCATCTTTGCCTCTCCGGACATTGGGGGTTGCTTCAATAGTAAATGTGTGTTCAATTAAGAACCTACCTGTATACCAGCGTGACTACACAGGTAAAAGTCAAACTCTGAAGGATGTGTGATCTTTGTATCCACCGTGGTACCGGCAGGAATGTTTCCGCTTTTTCCAACCTGTGAAGACAGATTAAATATAGGGAGGGGGGATTATTAGTTTAATTCCATTTATTTTTAGGTTTTTCACGGTACAGTATAAATGACAGAGCTTTATTCTGCAGGTTAGGCAATAGCAAATCTATACAGTTTTCCTACCTCTGCACAATAAACACTTGTAAATTTGTTTCCCCATTGTAGAATTAAAGGATCCATAAAATTATTTGGAGGATCAGCTGTAGCTTGCATCAATAACATTTCGTGGTACACAAAAATGTAATTTATTACTCCTTCGTTAAGGGTTGAAGAAAAAGCAGCAATTCCAGATTTTTTTATGTATTTACAGTGCAGGATACACATCATACAGGCGGTTACACGGCAGAATGTGGGGCTGCTATTTGGCCACCGTGATCCCATGGCAAAAAAGAAAGTCACAATTGCTAAGGAGACAACTGTCATTTGGCCCTTACCCGTTCATTCCTGTCTGTACAGAAGAGTCTAGTGTGATGCCTTTTCTGTACAACGATGAAGGTGATACCAGGCTGATAATCCTTCTCCAATTTAATGCAAGCTTCTCTTATGGCAAGAAGTTCATGATGTAAAACCTGAACAAACAAAATCTTTTCAGAACTCTAATTAAAGTAAAGCTGTAAAATAAGAGCAGCCTGTGCGCACAGACCTACCTGCTGAAACTGTCCCTCAGAAACGCCATCTCTATAGAAAATGATCCTTGTGGGCTTGAAGCGAGTAGACTTGTAGAACTGGATAAGTAGCTCTCGGACCATGGCGGCCAGATCCTGGATAATCTCCTGTCGGTGCTGCTGCACTCTTACAGTGGCACAGTATCGGTTGGGATGGGCATCCATGCTACCTACAACCTATGCATAAAACCACATTCACAATTTAGTAACCCGTATATTGTAAACTGTCAGACTAGTGACTTTTTTTTTTTGCAGTAAAGCAATCGATGTTAGAATGTTAACTTCACACAAAGATCAGAGTTATGTTCACACGGAGGATTCTGCGACTTCACTTCAGTTTATCATGGATCCACATGCGAATTTAGTTCACCTCAAATCAGTAAATTGTGTGTGTGGAAAAAACTGAACTTGCGATCAACAGATAGCTGGTACAATATATTGCAATACTTCAGTACTGGAGTATATTGTACTTCTAATGTCAGCCTATGAAGTCCTTCTACAGGCAGGGCTTAATAAGCAGCGATACATGGAAGACCTGGGAACCCTTACACGGACCCATGCTGCCATGGCAACCCTTCAGGACCTCACAATTTTTTCACTGGGGTATATTGTCCCCCCCAGCAACTACTAGAACCCTGCAGCATTGACTGCAGTTTTTAAAAATAGCGACGTTAGCTCTGATCGTCGCCGCTGCCATCAGCATGAAACAGCTGATAACTTCCAGGTATGAAGGGAGCTGCCTGAGCCCAAACCACTCAGACGCTGCAAACCAATGACGTACATTTAAGTCATTGTACTTTTCTTTTACCCTTTAATGACCAACGTGCTTTCTTACCGCAGCAATTGAAGGCTTCTTTCCATCCCCTGCCGGAGGATGAGTGACATCAGCTCCAAGGAATATGACAGGCTGCTGAAACACTGGAGGTCTAGGATGAAAAAAAAAAAAAAGTTAAGCAATTAAAGTGCAATTTCGTTTTTCACAGAAGAAGTTAAAGGCAATATATTTTAAAAAATCATTTTTTCCCTTCCAGAACCACAAAGTGTGAAAGTTGACAGGAATGCAGCCAACGAAACACGGATAACAAAATGAGTACTATAAAGTGAAACACAGCGCATTTTACAATCTAAATGGAATTGCAGTGTGTCCAATTTAACCCCTTCCGGTATATTTAACACGCTGACCGGTAGTACAAGCATACAGCAAGGGAATGGTGGAGGCTCATAAGTACCCTGTTGTAATTAAGTAAATACACCGAGGTAGCAGCAGCTCTTTTCACCCATCGGTGCCAGCATGTCAGTTTGTATGTGGCAACCAGGCGCCAGTGTAAATGCATAAACATTTACTATTCGTTCACTACTCGTTATCGCCAACTTTCAGTCAGCCTAAAACCATCACTGGATCTCTAGCGCGTCGTTCCCTGTAAACACTCCCTGTTTCACATAGAAGGTGAAGCGCTGAAAAAGAAGCCTGCAATTCAGCAGTGATGTCTGTCAGTGTAAACGCCCAAGCACCAACGACATTGGCGGCGACGTCTTCACACATGCAGTCATTTAGCCGACTGTGCAAAGGGGCCATTTAGGGCGTCCCCTTCTAATAGACTACAATGTGGCCTTCAGAGGACAAGAGGTTGTGTACTGCTGTTAAAAATTACTGGCGATGTAGTGTGGTGAAAATACAGAGGAAGAGGCTAATAGCAAATAAACCAAATTGCTGTTAATTGAATACGAACCTGCCCTGGGGTAACAGGATGTTATTGACTCCTCCTAATTTCACATTAATCTTCAGGCAGAGGTTTGACAGTGTCTGCGGTGTGGTTCTCTGCACATTCTTCATCTGCACACACTGTGTTGCCATGCCCAACACAGTGTCCCCAACGCGCTTCACCTCAGCTTAAAAGCAAAATGACAATTCAATTAAGTCTTCATTCAACTAAAATACAATTAATGCTTTAAACTTACCTTTCAGGCCTGCACAAAGGCGGCCAAACGGCTTCTCTAACTGCCTGATGCAGACTACGCATAGCATGCTCTTATAGCCTAAGGCACTACATGCTGCTCTGACAGGTCAGCACCGCTCACGTGGACAGCGCTGGGTAATCAAAGCAAGTGTAGCGTTTCAGAATAATGATGCATACTAATGCACAGTGCGCGTTAGCTAGTCAGAGAAACTGGTGCGGCCATCTTTGTTTGTCCAGGACTGTGGGGTTGCTTTAAGGAAATCTGTCACCGGCTTGGATTAGGTTAAACCAATGACAGCTAGTGAACAAAAGTAGAGATAATTCCAAAGCTTTCCTCGTTACAGAACCTAATGCCATTATATCTTATAAAATTGCCTTAATTTCCATGCTGAATGTTAATTCAGGCTGAAAGGTCCAGTGATTGGGGCCAGACTATCTACTGCATACTGGCAATCCAATCCCTCACCGCTCTCTGGATGACATGAACACCCAAGTCATCTACAGTCCTGTCAAAATTTCACTCACGCAACAAACAACTTGAACCAATGCGTGCATAGAAAAGCTAGTCGATTCTACCCATAATAGGGCTAAACAATCTGCACATGCACCGGTCCATGATTGCTTGAGATTTGGAAGGTCTGTGGCGGATGTAGAAGACTCAAAAAATGGCCAGGCATTGGAGTGCAGCACAGGCACCAAAAGCCGCCCAGGCCCGCCCACATGACCATTCTAAGCCATTTAAGCCATACAGCACACTAATTTATTACAGCCCTTTCCAACAAAGGTTTTTTTGTTTTTTTTTAATTAGAAATCATACCTGCAGAAAACGAGTTTTAAAAGATCCTGCGCCACATGCTAATGTCTACAGTCCGGCCCAGTGGGCGGGTCAGAGTCTTCTGGGTGGAGTTTTTAGCATAAACCCGCCCAACTCTACTACTGTGTCCCATCCTACATCATCCACAAAGCAGTACGAACCCATAAGCATACTGTGGAAGTTCGTGGATCAGAGCATGTACAGATTTATCCCTTTCGTGGGCAGACTCATCACACCCATCTGCCAGTCTGCAAACTTCCAGCAGACGCATGAGAGTTCATGCCAATCTGTGGACGACGTAGGACAAAGCAGCTGATCTGGATGGGTTCATGCTAAAAACTCCAGCCAGAGGAGATGGTCCGAGCCGCCCACCGGAATGCAGCGTGGGAACTTTTAAAACACGTTTTCTGTAATGGAAAAATAAACTTATTGTTGGAAAGAACTGTATCAGAGAAGTCTGCCTAGTAGGGTTGAAGGTGCTCTCTTTAAAAGTCAATGTTACAAGGTGTGATGGTATAAAGTGCTGCAACATGGAAAGATTTGGAGCGCTCTACTTTTCTGTTTTCCAGCTGCTGTTTGGTTTAACCTGCTATGAACTGGTGAAAGGTTCCCATGTATCATCTAGTAAACACACTCCAATGGCACCATGCGTCTTTGTGAGAGGGTCTACTTCACAGACCCCATAACAGTAATATCAGTGATCTTGTAATTATACATAGCCACCAAATGACTGCACTTGCAGACACGTAGAACTGGAGGATACAACATTTTGCTCCCTTATCCCCAGTTAGGTGGAAGCAGATAACACTTACCATAGACCGGTGTCTTCCCAGGGAGGATTACAACAATCAGTTGTAGACCAGTGTATGTGTTCTTCAGGTGCCTGAACATCGGTTCCACGCTATCTGCTCCTTGAGCATATTTACAGAAACATGGCTGCCCCTGAATGGGCATACCAGCATCACGAGATATTTTCCGCAATTGTTCAGTGAAAGTCCTGATCAAGAACGCAAAGAAAGAAATATTAGAACAAGACAGAACAAAACCTGTTCACATTATAAACTAAAACAATTTGGGGTCAAGCATTGCATGAACAGACATTAGCTCTGCATACATTATGGTACTGTACTCTCCGAAATAGCCATTACACACACCTGAGCCTACACCTTCAGGAGAACGCCGCTATGCTGCAGTTTCCTGCAGAGTCAGGTGACCAAGAAAGCTGCTGTGCAAGAACAAAAATAGCAGAAGTTCTGCAGCGCCGATTTGAAGGACCGATCATAAGTTGACGGCATAACCTATTAACATGCCATCACTCTGAGATGGAAACAACATCTTGAGGCCAAATTCACATGAGCGCATAAAAACTTGTTACGTCCAGAAAATAAAATTGTAAAGCAGTGTGCAGATCTGTATGAGGGACGCAAGCTTTTGTGTGTCCTTTATTATAACTTCTGCATGTAATCAGTTTTCACCTTTGCAAAAAAACAAAGGTGGGAAGAAAAAAAAAACAAAAAAAAACACAATCTACATCTCTTAGATCCATGGGTTCCGGACGGCCCATGGACAGCATCTGTAAGCTGTTTGTGGATTCTTTTGCATTGCTGTTGACTTGAATGGGAGAGTAGTCTCGTCTGCAATAATGTGGCTGTGATTTTTTTATTTTTTCATTTTAAAAAGCAGATTCGTAAGTTGGCATAGTGACTACTGTGGGTCTGTGTGCTGTCAGTCTGGTCCAGAGGCATAACTTGAAGCTTCTGGGCCCCCCATGCAAAATCTTTAACAGGGTCCCCAAATATAATGCTTTATTCATAGTATTGTGTTCCCTATATGGAGAAAAGTGACCTCTTGGGAGTCTTATGGCTCCTGGGACCGGGTGCAACCGCATCCTCTGCATGCCCTGTAGTTACACCCCTGGCAGGTCCACTGTAGGCTAGGAGAGTGTATTTGACTGAAAAGCGACTTGTATGGATTAGTTCTAATGCCTACAAAGAAGGTGGTTGTTTTCCTACATCAGATTATATCTCAGAGGTGTAAAGACTACCCTTACCAGAACGCAGAGCACCAAAGCAAGCGCTGGAGAAACTAAAACAACCCGTAGATGTTAGGCTGCCTGTCCACGGCTGTGACGGAATATCGCTAGCAATATTCTGCCACGGGGGAGCACCGACAGGCCTCCGTGGTGAGCCTATCTGATAGATTGGCTCATCATAGAGAAATCGCAGCATGCCGCGATTTGAATCCTGCGAGCGGGGAATCGCTACGATTCTCCGCTCGTGGACGCCGGGCTGCGCTTTCTGTAGTTAAGCCTATGGGAAGCGTTCACTGCGTTACCAGCGGCCGGATTATCGGTGCAGATAATGTAGTGACATATCGCCCGTGGACAGGAGGCCTTCGAGTTCAGCTCTGAAGCCATTGGAGTTGTGAAGGCAGATGTGATAACTGGTATATAATGAATATAATGAGGCCTACAGGCTTTTTCTTGTACCACACTTTGACCTTTGTGTGACCTTTGGTGGATGATCTTGGTGTCAGAATTGTTACATAAAATCATAACATTTGAGTTTGCTACATTGAGTGACTGTCAGGCCGGGTCAAAGTTCCTAAGGGAAGTCTAGCGGCGCTGTTGTGCGTAGCTGAGCGATGTTCATGTCAAGTGCTGACCAGTTTGACTGCTGCCATGTCCCCAAAACGTGGAAGACCGAGCCGTGGACGGCGGACAATTCAAGCCGAATCCTCGGCTCAACAGTTCTTAAACATTTACAACCATTTTCCCAAACATTTTATGTTCACATAGCGAAGATCGGGTCAATCGAGTTACTTTAATGCAGGATGAGTACAATATAAATAAGCAATCAACTATTAACCCCTTTGTGACCGCCAATACACCTTTTTAAGGCAGTCACTAAAAGCCTTTAAACCTGCACATAAATCTTTTTAAGGCAGTGACTTGGCCGACTACCGACAGCCAGGCTCCAGCTCCAACAGCCAGTAGTGGAGAAAGCTCAGATCCAGGCAGTTTAACCCCTTACAAGCACCAATCTATAACAACTGCAGCATGTAAGCAGATGACATGGGGAGGGGGCTCCTCCTTTCATCCATCGGCAGCCCGCAATGCGATCACAAGGTACAAATGAGTTCACCTGGCGGCCAAAGGCCTCTGTCTTTGCCATGTGACTCAGCCTATTAAACCTCACCTCTGGCAGAGTCGAATAGGCTGATATTATAAGCACAGTACAAGCACTACATAAGTAATGCAGTGCTATCCTAGTGAGCAATCACATCTTCAAATTCACTTGAGGAACAAAATAGTGTAAAAATAAAAAATCCAATAAAAATTATACAAGATATATGTATGTTGGTGCCATTAAAAAATACAACTCATCCTAAAACATAAAAGCCATGTGAGGGCTTGTAACAAGCTGCACAAGTTTCATATCAATATGACTATGCCTACACGCCCCTTGCAATGAGACTATGAAAATCACTGACATTAAGGCATAAAATAGGACGGTCATGGAGGGGTTAATACTAGAGATGAGCGAGCGTACTCGGAAAAGCACTACTCGCTCGAGTAATTTGCTTTATCCGAGTATCGCTGTGCTCGTCCCTGAAGATTCGGGTGCCGCTGCGGCTGACAGGTGAGTCGCAGCGGGGAACAGGGGAGAGCGGGCGGGAGAGGGGGAGAGAAAGATCTCACCTCCGTTCCTCCCCGCTCTCCCTGCAGCTCCCCGCTCCGTGCCGGCACCCGAATCTTCAGGGACGAGCACAGCGATACTCGGATAAAGCAAATTACTCGAGCGAGTAGTGCTTTTCCGAGTACGCTCGCTCATCTCTAGTTAATACTGTAGAGTTTAAGGCCGGCTGCACACGACCAGGTTGGATTCTGCATGCAGGAACCCACCGAGGAATCAGACCCTGTGCCCAGCAGGCATCCGCATGTACCCGCTTTCTTCTTGCGCCGGCTGTACTGCAGACAGTCCGCACGGCCTGCCAACGGATACCCGCAGTACAGTTTGTTTTTTTTTCAATCCCAGCTTTTCCCGCATCGTCACTAGGCAATTGATTTCCGCTCGTGGAGAGGAAAACGCATTTTGCCATAGCATGCTATAGGCGGTATTTGCTGTGGAATCCAGAGACGGATTCCGCAATGCAAATCTGCGCCAAGTGCAGCTGGCCTAAGTCATGCAAATCCGATTTGTTGTAGAAATTTCAGTGGCTGCCCCATTCATCTTGCAGAAATCCACATATACACTTTCCATAAAACCATATTAAGGCCACCTGCACAAGAATCTGGGTGGATTCCGCATTTGGGAGCCCACCGCGGAATCAGACCCTGTGCCTGGCAGGCATCCGCACGTACCTGTCTCTTATCTGTACGGAGGATGGCTGCGCGAGCTGCCGTCAGACACGCGCAGTACAAATTTTTCTCAAAAATGTTTATTTTTTCTGCGCCATCACTACCCACTATCTTTCCACAATTTCAATTCTGGAAGGGCGGCAGGTCGTACGGCTCCCATTGATTTCAATGGAAGCCGTGCCCTGCAGAATGTGAAGAAAGAAGCGCTTTTCCATAGCATATAACGAACAATATTTGCTGCAGATCCAAGGTGTGGATGCCGACCGCGAATTCCGCAATGCAAATCTGTTTGTGTGCCAGCAGCCCAACGTATGTGGAATGGATTTTTCAGTCCTCCACATGTGAACATTCCCCTAAAGAATGTTGATTTACTCTGGTCCTTAAAAAAACAAACAAACGAACGGTCACAATGCAGACGGGTAGCGATATCTGCTTAGCAAATGAAAATGTACACAACAGAATCCTTCTGTGAGATCGGCTGCTGTAAAGGAAAAAAACACTTGCAAAAGTATTTAAATGAAAAAAAATTTTCGAGTCCAACTGCAAAGACTTACTTCAGGTGAAGCTCTGTACACTGCCGCTGAGGAGCAAAGCAAGCAATGGCCCACACTTTTATCTCAATACCGGTGTGAAACTGCTTGTTCCTCATGTCCCACACACCTTGCACAGGGGTAGCAATGGCCTTATTCTGAAATGTATATAATAAATACACTTAAACACATTTGTGGATACATAAGAGAACAAAGATTAAATAAAAAAACAACATAACTCAATACTAAGGCGATTCAGCAAAAGCGTGTGTACGTGTGAAAGGATACCGGACTGGTTGCCAAAAGAAACGCACAAAACTAGCCGCTAGTTGGAAAGATCAGCAACTTCAATGTTACTTTTTTTCTGC
Source organism: Eleutherodactylus coqui (assembly GCF_035609145.1). Taxonomy (NCBI): domain Eukaryota; kingdom Metazoa; phylum Chordata; class Amphibia; order Anura; family Eleutherodactylidae; genus Eleutherodactylus; species Eleutherodactylus coqui. Next base: position 161,460,966 of record NC_089845.1, read on the forward strand.
CCCCAAATGCACAAAAAAATTAAGCTGTGAATACAATGTAAATCCGTCTATTGACGGCGCTCCTATGGAAGCTGCAGCGTTTTACTGCAGCTGCCTGACAAAGCATCCAGCAGCCATTTTTTGCGTTAGCCGTGTTCCTTTGAATGTATCAAAATAGATCAGATAAACAAGGTTTCACTGTTTAGTTTCTGTGTGGCGCCATTTTTCATTCACTTTGAAATGAAAGAGTAAACTGTTGGGTTTTCTCAGAATACGTCTGAAGTTGCAGTGAGGGCTCTGACCAATCAGACACAGCACAGTATGTCAGGTGACATGATCTACCAATCAGCTTCTACCAATACTAAGCACAGTATTGTAAGGCTGGGTTCACACAGGGCGGATTCCCGTCGGAAATCTCGCGGTTTGGCCGCAGCAAAAACCGCGAGATTTCCGCCGGCAGAACCGCTGCGGTTTAAGCCGCGGCGGCTTTGAAGCGGCCCGGACGCTCGCTTTTCCGTTGCGCCGGCGACGAAAATAAACAAAAAAAAAAGTAAATAAACATGCTGCATCTTCTGAAACCGCGGCTGCGGCGGCCGCAGCCGCGGTTTCAGCCGGACTTACCGCAGCGGATTGGCCGTCCCGTGTGGACGAGGTTTCTGAGAAATCTCGTCCACATGGCTGGCTAATCCTGAGATTAGCGGCCACGGGCGGATTTGCCGCGACCAAAAGCCGCGGCAAATCCGCTCTGTGTGAACCCAGCCTAAGAGGGCTGGACAAGAAAGGAACCCCTCAGGAATATTCTTGACCATACATTTTGGTAAATGAGCTGTCTGGGACTTTACTATTGATGACCCATCTGTAGGATAGCTTGTCATAATCAAGTCGGGGGGGGAGAACCACTGCTCAGGATCTCAACCGATCACTTATTCACAATGCCCACTGACATCATGGATAGAGCTGGAAACACACAATATTTGCAAATGATACAAAACTTATAAAGTACAGATAGTCCCCTACTTGCAAACGTTCCAAGTTACGAACTTCGCTACATACGAACAAAATTGTACTACAGTATGATTTAATGCTATCGGTAACAGGCATTCTATCAAGCCATGCCATAGACACTCTGCATAGGCAGCCCTGGGGCATTTCAGAAGGCCCCGGCTGCAGTGGCAACCCACAATCTTACAGTGCGCAGCAGTGCGGGACCCCCGAATATTATTCGTGGTATTTAAAGGGTTAACAGCTCCGCCAAGCAGTGCAGCTTATTGGAGCTGTTGCGGGTGATTGCTGTAAGAAACAGTCGGCACCTGCGCTGTATGGAGTGGGATCGAACTGCGGTCCCCTTCCATACATACATTTGTTCGAACATAGAAACAGGCTCCTGGAGCGGAACCTGTTCATAAGAAGGGGACTATCTGTAATTACCACAAGAGAGGACAGAATGTCTTTGCAAATGGATCTGGGTAAGTTGGGGGCAGAAAAGTGGCAAGTGAGGTTTAAGACTGAGGAATAGGCTGAACTAGACAGACTTAGGTCTTTTTAAGTGCTTACTGTCCACAGGTGTTTTTGCACCACGTATTACGCGTGTGATGTAATACACAATGAATGGGGTAAGTGGACTTTCATTGATCCATGTACATGAGCGTGTAGATATGTGCGAGAAATCAATCACATGCCTTATTTCTCGGTGTACCACGTAGCGTGAGCTCTATACTTTTGTATAGGCAGCGTATGCAAACACTGTTCATACGCAGTGCCAACATTTACAAACACCAGTATAATGCTGCAGGGAGACCAAACGTCCATGGACAGGAGGCCTACGCCTTACGTACTGGTACTATGGGACCGATAACATTCAGGAAGCAGCAGTGTAAGTTACTGGAAGAAAACTGCAGTCAGTTACAACAAAATCATCAACATTTTGGTGCCAGGTGCTCTCTAAATACTTGAGATGGACATGTCCTAAGGTCAGGCATTACTAAGTATATGTAGTGGGGTCAAACGAGCTTTCCAAAGCACCTAAATAGCAATTGAGCTACAACTGTACAGTTGCTTTTTAAACTTCTACTGCTATACTAAGGGTGACTACCCACTAGCGTTTTTCTTTCTGCTGCGAATTTGCTTTTATTTTTTTTTCCAATTGTCAATGGGACTTTTTAATGTTAAAAAACACAAAGTTGCGTCGCGGTTTTAACATTAGGAAGTCCCATTGACAACTGGAAGAAAAAAATAGGAGCAAATTCGCAGCAGGAAAAAAAAAAACGCTAGTGGGTAGTCACCCTTATGTGTATAAGTGAGCAGGTAGGGCGTCATCAACGCTTTTATTAAAGGAAGTCTGTCATAATGATTTCATACCCTAAACCAATCCAAAGTGTTGGTGGGCGATACGAAAACCAGAACATACCTCATTTATGCTCAAAGTGCTACTGTGCCCCCCAAATTGCAATTTTATCCCCAGCATGCAACAAGCAAATTCACGCCAAGCCATCTAATGGGCAGTCCAATTTGCAATTTGCATGCTGGGGAAAACTGCTAATATAGGGGGCAGAGCAACCCTCTGAGCACCAATTAAGGGATTGGTTTAGGGTATCACATCCGTATGACACTTTAATAAATTCACACGCCCTCCAGAAGTTCCATCTTGGCTAGTTCTTCTTTAGCTCAATGAACTAAGTGGTCTATGGCAAAGGAAGCCAAGTATTTGTGGAGTGTCTTCTCATAGACACACCTTCTCATTAATCTACATTATCCGCACACCGTCTGCCCCATTAGGATACAGCTAGGATTAGAGATTGAAGCATCTCCTATTAAAGTAGGTCTGAAATTAGCTATTTTAGTACCAGAGATTTATCACATTTTTGTTTTTTGTCTCCGCCTTCCAAGAGCCATAACTTTTACACTTGTCCATTTACATGGCTATATGAGTACTTATATTTCTGAATAGTACGATTTTATGTAAATGTTAAAATGTGCAGAAAAAAACGTAATAATTTTTAAATACAAACAATTGGAAAATATGGCAATTGCGCCTTTTTTTGTGGATTTAGTTTTTGCAGCGTTCACAGTGCAATAAAAATGACATATGAACTTAGATCTATGGGTCAGTACAATTAGGCCTCTAATCTGCATGCTTAAATTCAGTTGCAGATGCCAATGCTTCCCTATGGGCACTTTGAATTGTGGATCTTTCTGCGCTGGTGACCCACGTGAATTCCGCAAATTCAATCCGCCCGTGGACATGAGGCCTTAAAGGGGTTGTCCCGCGATAGCAAGTGGGGTTAAGCATTTCTGTAGGGCCATATTAATGCACTTTGTAATATACATCGTGCATTAAATATTGGCCATACAGAAGTTATACACTTACCCCCTCCGGTAAGTGCATGCGCAGAAGACCTTTGCGGCGCGAGCACGCCGGAGTGGTCCCTTCAGCGCAAACGCGTCTAATCCAGGCAGAAGGCGGTTTTGGTCGGCGCCATGGAGACGAGGACGCCAGCACCGGAGGGCGTAAGTGTATAACTTCTGTATGGCTCATATTTAATGCACGATGTATATTACAAAGTGCATTAATATGGCCATACAGAAGTGTATAGACCCACTTGCTATCGCGGGACAACCCCTTTAAGGATTCCAATTTATAGGCTTTTCTTTTGGTTAAAAGTAAATACCTTTTTCTCTAAAAAGGGGTCTAGTGTATTGCCAGGCAGGAAGAAGAATGAGAGGAATGGGCGCTTCATTGCCAGAAGAGGATCTGGCCAGCTGGAGGTGGGGTGACCCAGGAACTGCAGGAGGCAGGAGAAGATTAGCAGGGAGAAGAGGCCGTAAGTAGACTTCCTGGGGAAGTATGGGCAAGTACAGAATTTTTTATTTTTAATGACAGAACCCCTTTAAGCAAAAATTGCTTTCCATCGCCGTACCGTGAGACCAGCAACTATTTTTTCTTCGATTGGGCTGTGATGGCTCGTTTGTTTGCAGAGTGAGCTGTAGTTTTTATTACCACCATTTTGAGGGGCATACATCTTTTTGATCACTTTATATTCAATTCTTTTCTGTTTGGGAGCAAAGATTTAATTTTATTTTTTTTAATTTTTTTTTAAATCCCACAATTTTGGCAGTTTTCTTTTAACAATTTTCATTCACCACGCAGGATAAATATTGTGATATGTTAACAGTTTAGACTTATGTAGATGGGGATGCTAAATATGTGAATTTTTCTGTCTTTTCTTTACTGTTAAAAACTTTATTAAATCTTTTCTTAATACTTATATTTAGTGCCTACAGGAGACCTGAACTTGCAGTGATTTTTTGCAATTTTTGGTGTTGCCTTTCAAGCCCTGGAAGGGCTTCATAGGAGTTTATACGTAGCAGCCCAGGGAGCCATTATTATGCTCTGGGTTACAATGCTAGCCCATGAGCACCCTGATCACAGAACTCAGGTTACTGCTCTGTGTGATCAGATTGTCTGCTGTGTCTAAGCACAAGCTAACCAAGAAGTCAGCACATGGTCCAGTACCAACCCAAATGAGCCTCAGCAGAGGTGGGGGGTGCTGGAGCCCTGATTTAAGCTTGGCTTAGTTCCATACAGGAAGTTACTAGCAATTAACATTGTTGCTCTCATCCTAACATTTTCTTCCTTAGAGACTTTAATTGCCGATACATACTCCATAAAAATCTCCCACAAGAGTGGAACATTCCTCATTGTCCGGTTCAGACAGTTGATTAAAACCAGCAGTCCGAGGATTTCCTTTCACACAAGCATAATATATTCTCTGCTACACATAAACGTGATATGCAAAGCGCAGCCAAGACAAACACGACAAGACACAGAAAAAGAGATCAAGAACCATGGAGATGTCTACCAAGGGAGCATTTGGCTCTTCCCATACCCTGCCTCCATAAAGAATTGAAGGAGGTTGTAGGACTCTGCCGGTGACGTCGGTCATGTCGTCTTTCACCATAATCCCAAATTCACGGACAAAGGGATCAGTATTGAAGCTTGCACTACGCATCTGTAAGAAACACAAGATGAAGAGGAATGACATTTCTGCTGATTGCCATGTGCAAACAAGACATTTGTGATTTCCCTAGTAATTGGGGAAGACACACAAAACAGACAGATCTACTCTACAGTCGATATCCTGATGTGGCAGAGAAGACCCAACACCTCCTACAAGTCTCCAGCAATCACTAGGACTGCGCCAGTAGGGGAAAAGATTGCCATAAGTGGGATTGCCGCTTGATCACAGAATGCGATTGACAAAGTAATCTTGTAGATTTGATACCTTTTAATGGATAACAGAGAATGATGTTACAGCAAACTTTCAAACCTACTTCGGGTTCTTCCATCAGGCATAATAGGTCCTCACATCTACAAGATCCCTGTGATTCGCTTACTGGGAACAAGCACAATTTGCCCTACTGGCTAGCACTGTACCATACTTATTTTCTTTTGACCCCAGAATAGACGGCGGTCATTGAGCACCACGTGTCCAGGAATTGGGAAGACAGTCACTCTAATAAATGACAGCAGTGTCTCCTCTCCTGCCTGGTTTCCATGCAGCTGCAGACATATCTAGCAAGTCTCTGCAGTGTAATATGTGGAAAAAAAATAGATGATGTTGGGCTGTCCATGTGGTCAAGGAATACTGCTATTTCTAATTGTCACAGAGCACAACATCCTAATATAAAATATTAATAAAGCCGGCTTCACACGTCTGTACTGCATGTTGCATCTGGGCACAATGCGCATCGAGCAGCACATGCACACCCGTCCATGTGCCGTCTGATCTGCATGAGCGGTGCACATTGCATCTCTTACTTGTGTAAACAGGGGAGAATAGGATATGCAGCAATATTTTTTTCTAAATGACCGGCCGCCTGCAGACGAGCGGGTCGGATCCGGCAGCGAGAAATCTCGCCGCGCGATCCGACCCCAGAGCCTGCAGGGACGAGCGCGTACTCACCCGCGCCTGGCGGCCCCGGCTCTTTGATGTGCCGGCTGCCGCGCAGCCGGCGCATGCGCAGACCGGAGCCGGCGGCCAGGTGAGTGCGTGCCCCGCAGAAAATTAGAACATGCCGCGGTTTGTAGGCTGTCTGCATAGGAGTGCGTATTGTAATGCACTCCTATGCAGACTTTCAGCGGCGGAAATCCCGCGGCGGGATTTCCGCTCGTCTGCAGGCGGCCACCATCTGTGAAAAATCACGCATGTGTATAGCCTCATAGGTTGTAATAGGGCTGTGCACGGTCCATGGAATACACAGACAGCACAAGGGCCGAAATCATGGCAGTGTAAATAAGCCCTAACCTTGCATTTCCATTAATCAACCACTGCTGAAGTTGAGATGGCCATATAGAAGGTTTCCCAAATCCAGTCCTCGTGTAAAGGTGTGTCCAGATGCAGAATGGTTGAAGCAATTTCTGCAACTGAAAATCCATGCACGTTATCTGAATGGTGTTTTGCCAACAACCACCTTGAGTTCTGCAAGCCCAATTAAGATTTTATACATTTCTGCAACACATACATTGTGTGGAATCTACCCCAAGGCCAGATTCAACAGGCTGTATGCGGTACAGTGCACGGACACCAATCTGTGTTGTATCCAACCTCTATGGACACTGCACGTTGCATAGACTATTCTCATCCATGAAAACGGACAGGTCGGGTCTGCGGAAAACAACTGACATGCTGCAGATTTAAAATCTGAAGTGCAGGCCCATTCTGTGTGCATTTTTCACCACCATGTGGATGAGAGCTGGTAATATTATATCCACATATCTTGCATATCGCTATATTAATGCCCGATGTGAACAAACCCCAATAATCTAAGAAAACAAGTCAGCAACTTATTCATGGCCATTCATCTTCGCAAACTAGCTGAGATATCAGTCAAGACGATTAAGCTACAACAGCCATGCCAGCAAGCTCAGGCAAGGTTTCATATAGTGAATCAATACACAAGGGATCTGACATAGGTTTTCTGTGTCCTTGGTAACACGCTCTTGAGAATATCACAGCAAAACATCTATTTTTGGCAAAGGGGAAAAAATAAAAGCTTACCAATTTACTGATCTCTTCTTGACGATCTGGAGCCGATCGAGCTGTTGCTCGAATCATAGTGGAGGTTTGATTGTCTGTCAGTTTTTTAATGCACCTTTGTCCCGCCACTATGTTGCATACCTAAAGGGAGACATACATCATTTTAGACACCAGTGAGCGAACAAATCCCATACAGGAAACAGAAAGAGCAGAATGAAAAGACTTTCCATGTGTTGATTGAATAGGGGCTGGACATAAAAGAGAACACTTGGGCCGCCTGCACACAGCAGAGCTGGATTCCATACGTGGAATCCCACAGCTGCGTTCGGCAGCAGCGGCGTCCACGCTCTGTCACCGTCTTTTCTGTATCACGGATGGAGCCGGCAGCTCGCTATCGCACATGCGCAGTATAGATTTTTTTTTTTTGCCCCAGCAGCTGTCGCTATGTGATGACGCAGAATGTGCGTCCTGTCCGCAATGTTCATTGCAGATGGGCCGCGTATCAGGCGGCTTCCATTAACTTCAATGGAAGCTGTCCGTGCGGAGCCCACATGAAAATAGAGCACACTGCGACTTTTCCCCCGCGAGTGGAAATTGCTATTTATTTCCGCTCCTGTGTAGGAAGCAGCGGATCTCCATAGGATGTAACTGGGGGTATTTGCTGCGGAATCGCAGTGGGGACGTCAACTGCAGATTGCGCAGGAAATACCCACCCATGAGCAGGCGGCCTTACAGACCTGTAACACTAGGGTAACTAAACAGTAAAACAAAGGTGAAGAATGAGCTACAAACTCTTCAAAATGTCCCTTTTACACAAGCCAACAGCAGCCGTTTGAGCAGATCAGTGAGTCCAATGCACAGACTGCAATGGAGACTTGACTGCAACAGCATTCGCTGGTGCCCAATACAGTATCATCTTTGCTGGCAGCACACCCCTTGTTCACATGAGATGTGCTGCAAACTAGTTTTATTTTTTTAATTTGCAATCCATCAACTGCAGATTTTGGGATATTTTAATTACACCAAGCCAATTTAGAATATTCTGAGCGAGCACATGGCAAAAGTCAAAACGAGAACAAGACAGCACGGTTTTTCAGATCACATATACCAGGTACTCATAAATAGACATTAAATCCCAGATACTTGCCTCGAGGGGGAGGTACGTATGTTTCTGCTCCTGCCCAACCTGTAAACATGGAAGATGGGGATAGCGTAATACTAGTTTGTGTCTATCCTTGAAGTACTGTGCGACGGTGCACTCCACCGTCTGCCCGCTCTCTTGCTGGAGGGGGAATCTGTTAAAAAAGAAAAGAAATCTAGAATCAAAAGAAAGAGACAGGCAATCTGGCTAAAGGCAATATGATCTGGATAAGGGGGCTATCCTCTAAGAGGTGGTCTTTTGGAGACGTTTCACTGTAATCATCCATATTGTGGGTTTTTTGCCCACTACCAGTCAGCACATATGAAAAGCACAACAGTATCCTTTTACCCCCCTTACCCCCAGCCTAATTCATGCCTTAAGGACCAAGCAATTTTCATCATTGCATTGAAAGAGTCATAACTCACTGACACAGCTGTATGAGGGCGTGCTTATTTTTTGTTTGTGGGACAAGTCGTATATTTTAATGGCCACACACGGATACAAATGTGAAATCCCACCATTGTTTCTTGGGTTTTGTTTTTATAGCATTCCCTATTTGGTGAAAAATAGCACAGAATCGTTCGGAAGGGACCTCCAGGGTCATCGGGTCCGACCCCCTGCTCAGCGCAGGATCACTAAATCATCCCAGACAGATGTCTGTCCAGCCTTTGTTTGAACACTTCCATTGAAGGAGAACTCCCCACCTCCCGTGGTAACCTGTTACACTCATTGGTCCCCCTCACTGTCTAATATCTAATCTGTGTCTCCTCCCTTTCAGTTTAATCCCATTGCTTCTAGTCTTTCCTTGAACAGATGAGAATAGGGCTGATCCCTCTGCACTGTGACAGCCCTTCAGATATTTGTAGACGGCTATTAAGGCTCCTCTCAGCCTTCTCTTCTGCAAGCTAAACATTCCCAGATCCTTTAACTGTTCCTCATAGGACATGATTTGCAGACCGCTCACATTCTTGGTAACTCTTCTCTGAACTTGCTCCAGTTTGTCTATGTCTTTTTTAAAGTGGGGTGCTGAGAACTGGACACAGTATTCCAGATGAGGTCTGACTAAGGAAGAGTAGAGGGGGATAATTACACTACATGATCTAGACTCTCTTAATACATCCCAGAATTGTGTTTGCTTTTTTTTACTGTTGCATCACACTGTTGACTCATGTTCAGTCTGTGATCTATTAATACAATCCACTCTTACACATGTGCCATTAATTAACCCAATTCCTCCCATTCTGTATGTGCTTTCTTATTTTTCTTGCTCAGATGTTAGACTTTGCATTTCTCCGGGCTAAATAACATTTTATTAAGTCATGGCTCCCAGTTCCAGCTTATCCAGATCTTTGAATCTTCTCCTCATCCTCTTTAGTGTTCGCTGTCTCTCCTAGCTTTGAGTTGTCAAAAAATGTGATCAGTTTTTTTTAAAAAAAATTAAGGTTTATTGAACTTTGACACTTTAGTTCTTCAAATGGACTTGTAGATGTGATAGTTTATTTACTAGGATAGTACACGGCATTACTTATGTAGTGAATTCTATAAAGCCTATGATATCAGCCTACTCGACTGTTGGAGGCAGGGTCTAATAGGCTGAGTTATATAACAAACACAAAAGCCTATCAGTTCATCAGCTGACCTGAGGACCCCCATTGGTACCTTGCGATCACATTGCAGGATTTCGATGAGTGACAGAAAGAGCCCTTTCTCCCCCGTCATCTGCTTGCATGCTGCATTTGCTATTGATTGTGGCATGTAAGTGGTTAAACTGCCAGGATCTGAGGTTTCTCTACTCCTGGAAGTTAGAGCAGGAGGCTGGCTGTCAGTCAGCCAAGCTACCGCCTTTAAACCTGCACATAATTTTTTTAAGACCATTAGTGAGGTCAGTAAAAAAAAAAAAAAAAGGCGTATTGGCGGTCACTAAAAGGGATAATAGAATCCGTTTAACATGTTGTATGAGCATAAAACAGAGTTGAAAAAGGACCAGCAACACAACTGTTCACAAGTTGTAGTCAAAGTATGGCTGCGGTGCGACAAACTGTTGCAACACATACTTAACGGCATGGTTTTCAAACTAATTGTTCATTGTTGTACTGTTTTGCAGAAAACAGTTAGGCTGGCTGAACACGACCAGCTTTCAATGGCAGAATCCGCGGTATTCCGCACCCATTTAAAAAAAAATAGAACATTCACATGTCCACTCAGATGAGCGGATAGCGATTGTGATTTCCGCCAGTGGATTTAAAATTGCAGCAGGTTCTATTTTTGTGCAGACTATGTATAGACTGCTTCCACTGAAGTCAATGGAAGCCATCCAACCCACAGTCCATCCGCAATTGACATTTCGGATAGGCTGCAAGCGCCCACGTCATCGCTAGCATCGAAGAGGAAAATGTAAAAAAAACAATCTGTTCTGCGCATGACAGACGGCGAGCATTCGCAGTTGTCCGCAGTACAGAAAGTAAAAGGTACGCAGGGTCAGAGCAGTGTTCCGCTGTGGAATCAGACTCATTCGTGAGCAAGCGGCCTCAAAATTAGATTTAGTCCTCCTGTGAAAGGCATCTACCCAAGCACTGGAGGAGACTATACAGCGCATGAACAGTAGCATTTGTTCTGTTCCCATCATAAATTATGTTTGCATTGATTATCAAGTGTCTCGCCCAAGATTAGCAGGAAACCAGGCCGCCAGGAAGGTTTCTGTTTATTTAGTCACACATTACACTGTTTGAGGTAACAAGTGCACATTACAACAAGGTAGTGGATCCATTCCTCTTAAAAAATAGACCCGGCAGCGTCTCTGAGCTACAGTTATGAGCTCATAGGAAAAGGCCCACCGGCTACTGATCCTCCCTGTGCCCCTGCTGAAGGAGATTTGGTGGGGTGCACAGCAGAGGAATGGGGAGTAAGGGAAGCATGAAAATCACATCCCCTGGCTCACATCCCTAATCTATGGGGGTCAAAAGGAGCTGACAAAGTCCCTTTAAAGTAAGCACGCAAATGCATAAATGCAGTGCTCTAATTAAATTTACAACAAATTGCAAACAACCTCATGAAACAGCGAAAAAAAAGAAACCTTGCAAAACCTACATGCTCCATTTCACAACGCAAACTAAACTTCTGACAGCCCACCCTGCGATAATGCTCTGCGCTGCAATGGACTAGGAACCTCTCTGCGCAGTATTAATACACAAAGAAAACGTTAGGGGTTGTCACACAAATATAGTTACGTCAAGCCGACAATTAAACGTAATTTTATTAACACTTAGAGAGAGAGAAAAAAAAAAAAGGTGGGTGGGGGTGGGGTTCTATCCCCAGATATTCCAGGACTAATGTCAGAGTAGCGCCACCGGCTGTTTTTTTTTTAAATTCTGTGCCCACTTTAACATCTATGGCTGCCTTTGAACAGTCTTGTTTCTCTGCAGTAACACTATCCAGGGGCGTACCTAAAGGCTCAAGGGCCCAGGTGCAAAAGTTCAGCTCAGGCCCCCCCCCGCCCCTTTCTCACCACGTACCCATACCTAAATCATGCTGCATACAGCTGCAAAACGAATTTCCATACATGAATTAGCCCTATTAACGCGTTTCCTGCACTAGATGAGAAACACACACACACACACCTTTTTATTGCGGTATACTGCTTCCATTGATTTGAATGCGATTACTCAGACGTGAGCTCGGAAGCGGTGATTTTTAAGCGCTATCTGTCCTGTATTTGCGTTTTCTAACGCACCTCCCCACCCATCACAATTGTGGGGTGCATTAAAACCGCTTTACCATGCGTTCAAAAGTGCTGCTCAAAATTGAGGTAAAAAACCCACGATTTTAAGCTGTGTTTTCTGAATGCACGTCTTAGAGCAGCCTTAGGCCCCTTGCACACGGGCGGAAATTCCGCTGCCGGATTTCCCGCAGAATTTCCACCCATGGAAGCTGCCATAGGATTGCGTTAGAAAACGCAATCCTAGGCAGACGGCCGCGGTTTGTCCGCGCGAAATCACACGTGGAAAACAAACCGCGGCATGCTCTATTTCTGTGCGGGGATCGCAGAGCCCCGCACAGAAACGTCACTCACCGGCCGCTGGCACCAGTCTGCGCATTTAGGACGGCAACTTCCACAGCCTAGAAGTTTGTATGATCTAGAGGCTCAGTCACAGCAAATGTGGACACATAATACCATATGGAACCTGTATGCCTCAATTGCCCCCCATATCACATCTTGTATCCAAGCTAGAGGCGGTACAACAAAGTACTAGAGCCTCCATACTCGCCTGTATCACATCTTGTATCCAAGCTAGAGGTGGGACAACGGGGTACTAGAGCCTCCATGCTCGCTTGTATCACATCTTTTTTTATGATCGCAGGGAGAGAAAACGCATCAATTCTGCCATAGAATTTTGAGGTTTTTTTATAGCGATAATCATGCAGCATAAATGATGCACTACATTTTTTTCTGCGGGATGGTACGGTTACAATGATACCAAAATTCTTATTTTTTTTAGGTTTTTCCACAATAAAAAGCCTTTTTTTGGAAATTATTATTTTTTTCTTAACTCACTGCATTCAAAGTCCTATAACTTATTTTTCCATGGACGGAGCTCTCTGAAGGCTTATTTTTTGCGAGACGAGCTGTAGTTTTTATTTGTACCATTTTGGGGTACATACGCTTTTTTTAATCACTTTTATTGTGTTTTTTTGTGAGGCAAAATGCTAAAATGCTTACTATAGCGATCTTAGGCGCTGGCAATACAGGACACCAGTATCTGGCGTCCTGTTGCCATAACAACCAGCCGGGCTCTGCGATAACATTGCGAGAGCCGGCTGAATTCACAGAGGGAGCGCGCTCCCTCTGTGAACCCTTTCCCTGCTGCGATCAACATAGATCGCGGGCAGGGAAGGGGTTTACAGCAGGGTGGCGCATCTCCGATGCCCCCCCCCCCCCCCCCCGCTGTTGCAGCAGGACGCCGGCTACTAGTGACAGCTGGCTCCCGCTGCGGGATAGCGCGAGATCTGCTATGATCTCGCGCTATCCCTATGACATAAGGGTACGTCACTTTGCGAGAAGTACCACCCTGCCATGACGTACCCTTATGTCATGGGGCGGGAAGGGGTTAAATAAACAACTTTTCACACAAAAACAAGTCCTCAAAACAATGTTCCTTTTAGACGGGTTGATTGTCAGGTGCTCTAAGTCCCCAATTAATCGCTCTTGTTCTTTCACAGGATTGAATCGTTCAGTGAATGGTGGTGGAGCAGTTCGGAAATTGCTTCCGGCCTCCTGCCTCCATTCACAGTAAAACAGGCGATAATTCATAGATGAACGATTGCCTGTTTACACAAGTAGATTGTCATTCACTTTTTATGCCTGCAGAAACTGAGTGACGACCAATGAGCAAACTAATTAGTGTTAATCATTCAGTCGCTAGCAGCGAGTAAGAATAATCATTCAGTGTAAAAGGGCTTTAATACCGCATTTACACATGACGACTGTCCGCTAAACGACTGCACGAGCGGGTGACGTCACCACTAGTTAGCTCTTGGGTAATTATTTTTAACCTGGTTGAAAGGGAGCGACAAACAAAAAGTAAACAAATAGTGCACGATGGATTTGCATTTAGACGCAACGCTTATCATGCATTTTCATTCGTTTGGAAGAATTTTGCTTGATAATCGTCCCGTATAAATGGCCCTTAAGACTGAGGTGTGATCAACTTGGAACGTGGACACCGTAATAACAGCAGGAGGCACTATGCTGACAGTCCCGGAATATCTGGGGATAGAAATAAGTGCAAATACAAAAAAGGTTTATAATTATGGGCTGGATATAACTAGAAACAGTATTTTTACTGGAACCCCACTTTGAACTTTCCTAAAAAAAAAAGTAACTGCTACAATCTAGAAGGTTATTTCTTCTACTACTGAATTTGTACAGTAGACTCCAACTACAACAAAAAATAAAAATAATTGGTTTATTCTGGCACTAGGCGAGAATCACCACCAGGTTTGCTAAAGCAGAAATAGCTTCCTGTAAGTACTTGATTGTACTGCAGGCCTCACTGTCCTCCGTTACATATGGAGGAATTTTCTGTCAAATTCTACATGGATCCATCATAAAAGAAAATTGTGCCATGCTCAGAGGTCAAATGACTGAGCCAATCAGCACCATAAGGAGAACAGTAACAGAGTGCCCAGGGCTCTGAAGTATGGAGCCGCGTGGGAATTTGTGGCTTCATAACACATGCAGCAATCAATCCCTGAAGCCCAGTGAGACAAAGGATCAAAAAAGTGATGCCAATGATGTAAATTCCCTCCATAATAACCAGAATCTAAAACGTTGCTCACCAGCAGAGCCAGTTACCTCGACGAATTGTGGAAAACAAACTAAACTAAACATAAAGGTTACGGAGGGACTTTCATCGCGCAACAAATTCAGTGACAAATCTTGAAAGAAACGCGTTGAACTATTCTGAGGGGGGGGGGGGACAAAAAAAAAAAAAAAAAAAAAACTGACCACAAATTTCACGGACTAAACACAAAAATAACTTACGTTTGATGACTTGCTGGTCGCCTCGTCACATTGCACACTCTGTACTTTCTTTTCATTTGTCCACAGTGTGTAATTTCAACTTTTAAACCTAGAAGGATAACAAGGATAAGATACAGGGGGATTTTCTACAGCTGATCCAACAGGAAGACATTCCGTTACCAGAAGCAAGTATGATATAGCGCATAGATGCGCACATGCCACTTCATCACATGATTCCAAGAGGGGAAAATATCTGTACAAAAACAGTTTTTAGTGCAGTTTGTTTTTTTGTTTTTTTAAACAACCCACATAAACCAGAAAGCCTAATATAGATGTGAACTGAGCCTTCGGGGCACTTTTAGACGAGCAGATTCTCATTTGAATGAGCAAGCCATGTCACCGCAAGCTTGTTCGCCCTCGTGCAGCCAGTTTAAACAAATGCATAGTTGGCTTGTTCAAACGGGAATAGTTGAGTCTTTCACATTACCTGTATTGGCACATGTGAAAGAATGAACAATTGCTGTTTAAACCGAACAATAAGCGAATGAGCCAACAATTGTTTTTATGCCTGCATAGAATATACTAGTGAAAAGCAAAAGATCCTCGCTCAATCAGTCGTTGGTTCGTGGTTAGACCGAACGATTAGCATCCACTTTGCTTTATGCTTAGGACTGTTAAGCGGCAGCATTCTGGTCAGTATGTGTAAGCCAAAACCAGGAGTAGAAAACTTTAAAAAAAAAAAAAAAAAGTGTAAGGAAAAAGTTTGCACTTTTTTGGACTCAATCTTGGCTTTGGTTCACAAATACTGATGCACAAAAATGCCTTCTATTATGAAGGTATGGCGGCACCCAAGCAATGTCTACTAGAGAGGGCATCACCCTTGAATGTTGCAAAAGCCGTTTACAAGGCCATGTTAATCATTCCAATTTTCAGTTGCCAAACTCATATTTACTTATATTTACCTTTTATTTCTTTGGTAAACTTAACCCTTTGGGAATCAGTCAGAGGTTTCTGTTGCTCCTCTATGCTCTTAAAGTCCAGAACTTCACACATAAACTCTATTACTGGCTGTGCTTTGTAAAACGCTGTAGCAGATACTGAAGAAGAAACAAACATGTTTGTTACATGTTCACAATATTTTTACACACCAATACAGGCAATTAGTGTCACAATGCCAATCCACAACCCAATCTAAGGCCTCATGTCCACGGGCACGCACGGTGGAATCCCGCAGCAGTTTCCACCTGTGCCCGCAGCCATGAAGCCAAAAATGTAATTCTACTCAACTGTCCACTGAGCACATCCGCCATGCATTTATTTGCCCTGCGGATGATAATGCCTCCCTATGGGCTTTTGGAGCTGCGGGAGAAACGCACAGATTTTATAATTAAAGTCTGTGGACATTGGGCCTAAGGGCTAATCTCACACAACTGTTTGTAAAAATGCAGCATTTTGGAATGGCATTTCCAAACACATTCAACAGCATTTTTAGCGCACCCCATCATTGCATTGGGGTGATGTGCTGCGTTAAAAAGCACTAAAATAGAACAGACAGCGTTCAATTAGAGCGGCGTTAGAAACACCGCACTAAACTGCTCGTCTGAGAAGCCCCATTGAAATCAATAGAGGCTCAGTACAGCAGTTTTAGCAGATGTTTCAATTGCCCGCTAAAACATGGTAAAAAATGCCTGCTTGAGAAAGGCCTAAAGCTGCTATTTAAGTTCTGACATTGCATAGTAGATAGTTGGTGATCCAGCACTCCAGACCCCACCCAGTCAGCTGATTGTCAGGGGCCACCATGTTGCCAGAAACAGCTCAGTACACTGTAGTTCAGAAGGGTATTGCAAGCACAGTTCCTTTTTACCTGAAGATTAAGGGTTTTCCAATCCAGGATTGTCAGCTGTGATGACAACCCCTTTAAATGCATATATTTTCTTAGAAATACACACTTTTCCATGGGGACTTTCCATGTTTTGAGTGCAAACAGCCGAGTGCTGCGGGACGTGCTCTCTACAAGCAGCCAACTTTGACATTGGAAGACACAGCCAGGTATATTCCCAATAGTGTTACAATACCATAGTATTACAGAATACCGCATTCTGACAGGCAGTCTATCAATATCGTAAGTCACAGGCACCATAGTCCAATGCCTGTTACTTTATCTCATGGTCTTCCAGTAATACATACACAAGGCTTTTTTCACCATGAAGTGCATCCTGCCTGACTAAGGGGTAGGTTCCCTGAAACGCTGCCGCTATTGCTGATGTGTCTACATGCTCCGCTCTCCTGTCTCATCATAACCTTGGCTCGCAATCTTATCATAGGGCAGACGAATGGGACACTACAACACCAATTGGGATATTTAAAGACAGTCGGCACCTGCCGTATATAGAGTGGGACTGGCTCCTGATCCAACTCAATACTAACCCTGTGCGCCCAGGGCGTGATGGAGTTAACTCAGAGCAGAGATTGCTGCATGTTAAAGCTATGCTAAACTTCAAAAACAGGAAAGTAGATTGTTGAGATAATTGAATGGTGCAAACTACCTACAGAAATGAAACAATTTCTGAATCTGAGCTTCCTCCAGGACAGTATTACATTTTTTGTCCCTGCAGCACAATTTATTGCACCTATGCACATCATTGTAAATTAATCATGAAAATCAAGAACTCACCATCTATGTTGAGCATCATTTTCCAGAGGGAAGGTCTAACAGACTGATGGAAGCCGAACCAAACTTCTCTACCTCCACCAAGAGGATTTGCACATCCTTCGGATGCAGTAAAGAACGAGCGGCCCACAGGCGTGTACCTAAAGAGTGCGACAGACCGTTCAATGACTGAAATGGAGAGGAGATCCTGGACTACGCAGATCAAGGAGCCAGTGATGGCTCCTTAAACAACCACCCCATAGAACATTCTACGTACCTCATAGAGGGCAAATGTCTCATCACTACATCTAATGCCTGAATAGTCTCAAAAGGAACGCTGGGAAGACGTCCAGTCAATGCATCGTGTAACGCTTGTAAGCTCACTAAGGCCATCCATTTGATAGATACTTTGAAGATGCGATCCTTTCCTTCCCCCGGCAATGTAACCTCCAAATCCACCTGCTGTAATGTGCAAACAAACGCCAAATGATTCTGCTGATATTAACAGAGCTCAGACTTATACTAAGAATAAGGTGGCTCAATTGTGAGATAGTAAACAAGCAAGTACTGCTAGGTGGATATACACAAATGAACTTTCAAACTTCCCAAAGAAAAAAAAAAAAACACTTCAGGGTGCTTTCACATCTGCATTGGGGATTCCACTTCCCTACTCTGCTCGGGGAGCAGGAAAGGGGAATCTCCACAGCCGAATAGTTCCATTTATGGGTGGAACAGAACACTGACTATAAGGGGATCCACCCGCTTTACCCCTAGCTGTCTGGTTTTGGGACGGAAAAAAAAGCGCTGCATGCAGCGCTTTTTCTTCCAGTATTTGCAGCTGGATCAGCGATGGAACCACCGGCCGGAGGCTCCGACATAGAGGTGAAACCACCCTTATAGGATATGTTAACATCCAGCAGATTTGGTTCAGAAATTTCTGACACTTAAGCACTTCCCCCCCACAGGATGCAAGTTTACTTCCTGGATGGGAAGGGTTACTGCAAATGGACGTATACTTATGTCCTGTGAAGGGCATAGGCCCAAAGGTATCGGTGCAGGGCAAAAAAACAATCCCGACTGCTGCATTCAGGATAGATTGGAGAGGGGAGAGTTTAGTGAGGGGGAAGACTAATTAGCGAGTTAAAGTAATCAAGATGAGAATGAATAGGAGAAACAATAAGGGCTCATTCACATGGGCAGATGAAGTTCAATCCGTGAAATACGTAGAGTTTTCACAGACCAAAACTGCACTTATGTACTGCATATTTGGTCCTTTTTGCGCAACATAAAACAAGACTGTCCCATAGATTTCTCCTGCCTTCATGCATATTCACGAGATCCCATAAATAGGCAAGTTTGGTCCGTAATATAAAAAGTGCCCATCTGAATACCCCAATCCAAATCAATGGTGCTTATGGGGGTACGTGAGTAATGCAGACCGTAAACATGTCCATGTGAATGAAGCCTAAGACTTCTGGCTGCTTTCACAGTCAGAAAAGGGCAGATTCTGGAGTTACACAAGTGACAGGAGGGATTGAATATAAAGTGCAAAGGAAAGATCCAAATCAAACACCCCAAGACAGAAGACAGCCTAAAGTTCCTTTTAGACGTAACATGTAGTGCCTGGTTCTCGTTTGCCTGAGTAAGCTGGTGATGTCATTACCAGCTCGTTCGCGCTCACGCAGAATCGTGCAGAGACGTCCAGCGTTTCTTATTCCTATGTATAATACTAAATGATCAGTGTTTAAACTGCATGAGGAGTTCCTGAGCCAGCGATGATTTGTATGCCAGCTGATCCTGAACATCGAACGAAAAAAAGCACAATTCCCGCTTGCTGTTCAGTTGTTGGCTCGTGGATCAACTTTACAATTATCATTCACATTTGTTCGTTTGAATGATTTTGTGAACGATAATAGTTTAGTCTAAACATACCATGAGAGTTGTGGTACTACCGCACATCCAAATTAAAAATATCCAGTTAGTAGATTGTGGAAACAAGTAGATTAAACGTGCATATATCCATTCAGTTAAAAAAAAAAAAAAAAAGATAAGACAAGCAAAGAATATAGAACACTTCTCACAGATTAGGTCTGTTTCCATAATGCTATCAAACATTAAAGTGCACAATCCCCTGCTACACGATACAACACTACAACTATATCAGATGCTTACCTTATCCCTGGCAATGGGAAGGGGCATTGCAGTGTAAAGATTTTTCCTGCCATCAAACACTGGCTTTCGATCTCCGAAGATTTGACCCTTAAAATGTAGTACCATGTGTTCTACTATCTCCCTGAAGAGAAAAAGACATTTTAATTTGATTTAAAAAAACAAAAAAAAAAAACACGTTATCAAACAGGCTAAATTGACAGTTTTCTAACATGGAAATACTTCACACAGACAATGCAGACGAAGGGCTGACATACACCAGCTGTGTGAGCTGCACTTCTCCAAAGTACTAAAAAAGAAAAAAAAAACCTTTTTAGAGTTTGAGGAGTTTGAGTAAAAGTGAAGTTACTCATGATCTAAAAATTGTACCTTTAGCCTTCAACATGTTGGCCATAATGCAATCACAGGACCATAACAAAGAGCCATGCATGTCCAGCACCACTTACATGACTACTGACCATTGGAAGAGGTTAGATGAACAATAGATACATCTCATGCGAGTTTATGAAAGTTAGCATAGAATTATTAGGACAAAATACTGTCCCGAGACTGCAGAGAGGTCTCTTATCTGAAGTTGAACTTCTCCATTGTTCCTCTGATCCACAAGCCCTGGGTCACATTTTCGGCTGCCCAAAATGCTCACAGTTTTCTACCTATCTAATGCATACTGTGCACTCATTGGCCAGCATGGATCACATGAGCAGCACTGGCCAATCAAAGAGCACTATCGTAATTAGGTAGCCTGCAGATGACATAAGACCATCTTGGATAGTCGAAAACCGGACCATGAACTAGTGGATCAGAACACCGGCAGAGAAGTATTGCAGGTAATATTTTCCCAGGACAGAATTCTGTGAAACGAGACGGTCACTTCAAGTTGTAACTTTCAATGATAATGAACGACTTGTATCTTGACGCTACCGGAAGCTACGGGTTTGACAGGCCTTGCATGGATGGACACCCCTGTCACGCCCCTAGCTGCCGATTGGCTGTGGACTGTAGGTCAGGTTCCCCGGTTCTCCAAGCAGCATGTAAGGAGACACCAGTGGAAGCAGAGACAGAAAGCGTATCAGGGCTCTGTGACACAGATAGAGACAGCACAGAACACGGACTAACCATCAGCTGGCGCTTATTGGAGTGACTAGCAGCAGGGGTCGAGAGATGGGAGATCCCGCTGGACACTTACTGCAGCGGCCCCGGGAGGGGAGATGGCAGCAGGACACTTACAGCTGCAGGGTCTGGAGGGGAGATTGAGCACACGCGGGAGGTGAGGGGGGCGTTGGGGTTAACTGTCACAGCACTGCAACCGGGAAGGGGGACAATGGAGAGCGACGGAGTGTCACTGCTCCCGGGGTGAGTGACAGCGCTCCCGCCTGCAGTGGCCGAAGGCTGGATGGGAGCAGAGATTGCCCAGTGGCGGGGAAAGGTGCGAGTTCTTCGGCATGGGAGCAAACAAGTTGGTCCCGGTGTCAATGTCCTCCCTGCCGAACTAACAGCCAATTGGAAGCTAGGGGCCGGACAGGGGGCGTTCACTCCACCAAAGCCCCTAGCTTCCGGTGGAGTCAAGGTACAATAGTACCAAACGACTTTATACTGTATGTACTTTCTGTAAAAGCTATTGAATGTCAAAAAGTCCCTTTAAAAATAAAAGGGTTCTCGACTTTGGACAACTAGCTGTAACCTGTGAGGGGGACACAATAGCAGGCACTTTCTGTATTTTTCATCCTCGCTAGTAAGTGGTATTTTCTAACTGCTTATCTCTAAAAACAATTTTAAAAATGCTGTTAAAGTGACCATCTGGTCCCGGGAGAAAAAAATTCTATCCAGAGACCAGAGGGGAAAGCTGTATTTCACAGAGTTTCTCTGCTGTGCCAATATTCCATGGATCTTCCAGTTTCAGGTAACATTTTCACAAGTTCAACATAGCCACCACAACCTTCAGACTACCTGTCAGACTACCGATACCCTACACTGGCTCTGATTGGCCAGCACAGCTTGCGTGACCAGCATTGGCGGCACAGAGGACTTTGGATTAATAGGTAATTTAGTTAGAAGATTGCAGAAAAAAAAAGAAAGGCCCAGAACCAAAAGATCTGCAGGACATGAGCGCAGAAGACCAACATCCACCTCCGATCCTTGGCCAGAATTTTGTCTCAATTTAGTCCCCACACACTGTGCTTTTCTGACCAGATAAACATTTTTAAAATGACCTATTTTCATTAATAAGACGGGTGACTTAGCATTTTTTCGCCATCAAAACAACCAGTTAAAAGTTATACAAAATAAACCAAGGCAGTGTTCCAAGTTTCCCAGCGATCTTTGCCTTTAGGCCCCCTGTCCACGGCAGTGATTTCGCCAGCAGTAAACCGCCGACGAATCACACCTTCTGAAGCTTTGCATAGCATTGTTATGTAAAGCGCCAGCACTGAGTCCATGAGCAGAGAATCATTGCGATTCTCCGCTCGCGGCCAGCAAGTCGCAGCATGCAAAAAGGTGCAGGGCCACAGAGCAAACAGTTCTCTGTGAGGAGGAATATCATCAAGTGGAGGGAGCCACTAGTGGACCCTCAGAAGGTGTTCACGCCATCATTGGACATAGAATAAAACAAGCTGCCACAGCTCTAGGAAGAGGGTCATGACTTTCTTCCAACCTAAGCTGACTGAGGCAAAGTAGGGGTCTTCATTGGACCTTAGACAAAGATAAGCCTGGAGTACTAGGAATTTCCTGAGAAGTTCTCAAGGAGAAAGCAACTTAAGAATAGTTTTGTCACATTGATTCAGGGCTTTCTGAGCAATCACTAGGTCACAAAAGCAAAGTTTGTGGGGATGAAAGGGATCGTGCCATCAGACACAACCCCTTTTCAACAGCTCATTGCCTTGGGTCCCAGTGAACAGCTGATTTCTCATTGGGAAACTGCAACCAGCCTGACCTATCCCCTGCAGTGATGAATGGCTGTCCTGTAATACAAAGACAGAAAATCCATGGAACGGGAGGTTCATAGAAAGGGTTCCAAGGGAAGAACTCCACTCTAACACACAAATCCTAAAAGGCACAACCCCATTTGTAACATCAGCACGCCACACCAACAACCAACCCCAACGACATCAACCACCACACCTTTATATAGCACATACATAATAGGAAGCACTTTACTTGACTTGGTATTTTTCTTTGGAGCTAACAATTTCTAAGTTCCCTTTTAGCATGGTTTTGGAGTGTGGCAGGAAAAAGAAATACCCAGAATAAACCCACGCAAGCACAGGGAGAACACAAACTCCATGTAGAAGTTGTCCTTGGCGAGATCTGAACATCAGACCCGGGTGCTGCTCGACAACAGTGCTAACCTAATTGCTATAATTTGGGTTTATACGGGTGTCTGAGAAATAAAGTGATGCCTAATTGTACTCCCCAAGGACTATTACTTGCCCGATACTCGTCGTGCACACTGAGCTTTATGGTATAGAAGCGCAAAACCCCCAAACCTCTTTCCCAGCAGTAATAGAGTCACAGTGCAGCTACATCCAAGTCCCGCATCCCCGTTGTCAGCCTCTTACCTGTTCACTCTCCTGGGACATTTTTCTGGCTTGATATCTATTTCATAATGGTAAATCTCTATCTTGGGAATGTCCATTTCAAAAAAGTTAGCCTGCAGCTTGATAGTCCTTCCTGAGGTGCCAAAATCTGGCCTTGGCGGAGGTTTGAAAGTATATGCTGGCATTGGGAGAGGAGGCGCAGGAGGTGGAGGCGCAAGCACTAGGAGAAAACACAAGTGGATGTTAATTATTTCACTTCGAAACAAGGAACAGGAGAATTTGTATACAGTTCACTAATCATATCTATATTAAAGAAAAGTAGGGCTTTGTGTCCTTCGCCTGCCCAATAAGGCTGGGCAATAAATTGTATTCATTCAATTAATCCCTATTTTGCTTTAGCTTTTGTCATAATTGTGACATTAGCCCTGCCCCCTGTGGGTGTGCAGGATGCCTGGGATGGGGTGTGTGTATAGTACATATAACTGAGGGGCTGTGATGACGGGGGGATATAACTAAAGCTCACACTATAATCTTTTACACAAGGGAATCGCATACACAGCAATTCTTTGATAAAGTATTGATTATGAAAATCGTCCCATGCAATTCTAAGAAGAATATATTAAGCAAATGCTGCATATGCAATTCCCTTATGTAAAAAAAAAACAAAAAAAGGTATTTCCGCTTGTTTAGCATAAAAAAGGGATATTAAAATCAAGGAGATATTGAGAGAGCGGGAAAAAAAATAAGATACAAATCTTAGTTTTCGGTCACCCGACACTAGCGGGGAAATGCATTGAATCCCAGCCTCCCCATTTATCTCCAGGGCAGCTGGGACAGGAAGAACTGATGAATGCATGCCAAAGATGCTCTACACAGCAATTGTTTTATATTATAACATTGCTTGCCCATTTTACTTTAAGTCCCCCAAAACCCCTTTAAACTGCCCATATACATTCATGAGAATCGGCTGAACGTGCATGCTTAGAGTGGAGCCGGTGGCCGAAGTAGTATTTAACCAACTCTCATCTAAAGCAGCTTTAATGAAGTTAAGATACGTCCCCAAAACATACCAGTACGTAGACTGAATGACTATGAGACGGTCACTTGTAGGGGCTTGTTACAATGCTCTGCAGCCACGGCCAAGCTACAACATTCTGCAGAGCCACGCAACCAGCCCGCTGACAATCCTGTGATCGCTCCTTTTTTAAAGGCATTGAAATTCTACCAAAAACAACCATTTCCTCATCTGAAAGCGTCCCCAACTGTTCTGGCTGCATAGAAATCATAGAAATAGATGGAGACAAAAGTAGTAATGCCGGTCATCTGGGGGATTGGAGGGATTACATTTCTATTAAGGTCATGCAGAATATAAAATGTCTACTTAATAGGCCGGTCAACGAGTCATATTTGACCCTCACCTTAGGATACCTATCACATCCACTGTAGAACTCCAGTTTAAAGAGATTTTGTCACCACATATGGATTTTGGAGCTGCCAGCGCAGCACTAAGTGCCACGTGGCACAAACGGAGCATGTGTTCGAAAAAGTACAAGATTAAGTTTTTGCTGCAACAAAAACTTTTAGAATTTGGCTCCATATACACAAATGAGCCGGCCTCAAGTCACAGAGACCGGTCACCAGAGCCCCGAGTCACGCAGTCCGGCCTTTATTCACTCCGCCTCCACCGCTGCTGTCAGCGCAAGCAATAGTGAAATCCCATGCTTGCGCTGTGCAGCTCTCTGCCCCATTGAGTAGCGGACATACGCATTGAAGATTAGGTGTGATGCATTGTATTTCCCTGCACTACACCGCTGGTCATCCAGGAGCAAGCACTAGGCCTGTGGATTGCGAGTGCCTGTCCTCTTCCTGGCGGTTCAGAGAGCCGCACAGCCCAAGAGTGGGATTTCACAGCTGCCTGCACTACGACTACGGCCAGCGCCGAAACAGTGGAGGAGAGTGAATAAATGCAGAATGCGTGGCTTAGGGCTCAGGCAGCTCATCTCTGTAACTCAAAGTCAGTCTTAGGGTGGACACCCACTGGCGGTTTTTCCTCCACTGCGATGCGAGACTAAAGTTAAAGTCTCCCATCGCAGTGCGAGAAAAAAGCCAGCATCACGCCGGCATATCACCAGTCTTTTTAATGGGGCCAGCGGTAGCAGCACTAGCCCCATTGAAAAGAGAAGCAGAATGCCGGGGACTTCTGTCACAGCAGTGCCGATCCCATTGAAAGCAATGGCATAGAATGCCATGGACTTCTGAGGATTCCTTCATCCCCGCAGGGATGAAGGAAACTCCTGCCACAGCTGTGGCAGAAGTCCGCTGCATTCTCCCTATGCTTTCAATGGGGCTAGCGCTGCTGTCGCTGGCCCCATTGAAACCACTTGCGATATGCCGGTTCTATACCGGCATCTTTCTTGCGCTGCGAGGCGAGAGTTTCCTCGCGCTCTCGCAGCGCAGGAGAGAAAATATCGCAAGTGAGCGTCCACCCTTATTGGGATATACGGTGCCAGATTATAAAACCAGGTTTTTACTGCAATAAAGAAAAATCTTCTACTTTTTACAAACACATGCTCCATTAGTGTGCCAGGTGGCATATAGCGCTATGCTGGCAGCGCAAGAATATTCGTTGTGACAAATTCTTTTTAAAAAGGGAACCTGTCAGCAGGTAACAAGCAATCCAAAACCCCCGACATCGTACAGAGCCCCCCGTAACAAGCAATCCAAACCCCCCGACATCGTACAGAGCCCCCCGTAACAAGCAATCCAAAACCCCCGACATCGTACAGAGCCCCCCGTAACAAGCAATCCAAAACCCCTCACATCGTACCGAGGCCCCCCCCATAACAAGCAGTCCAAAACCCCTCACATCGTACCGAGGCCCCTCCCCCCCCCCCCCCCCGTAACAAGCAATCCAAAACCCCTCACATCGTACCGAGGCCCCTCCCCCCCCCCCCCCCCCCCGTAACAAGCAATCCAAAACCCCTCACATCGTACTGAGGCCCCTCCCCCCCCGTAACAAGCAATCCAAAACCCCTCACATCGTACCGAGGCCCCCCCCCCCCCCCGTAGCAAGCAATCCAAAACCCCTCACATCGTACCGAGGCCCCCCCCCCCCCCCGTAACAAGCAATCCAAAACCCCTCACATCGTACCGAGGCCCCCCCCCCCCGTAACAAGCAATCCAAAACCCCTCACATCGTACCGAGGCCCCCCCCCCCGTAACAAGCAATCCAAAACCCCTCACATCGTACCGAGGCCCCCCCCCCCCGTAACAAGCAATCCAAAACCCCTCACATCGTACCGAGCCCCCCCCCCGTAACAAGCAATCCAAAACCCCTCACATCGTACCGAGGCCCCCCCCCCCGTAACAAGCAATCCAAAACCCCTCACATCGTACCGAGCCCCCCCCCGTAACAAGCAATCCAAAACCCCTCACATCGTACCGAGCCCCCCCCCCCCCTTCCGTAACAAGCAATCCAAAGCCCCTCACATCGTACCGAGCCCCCCCCCGTAACAAGCAATCCAAAACCCCTCACATCGTACCGAGCCCCCCCCCCGTAACAAGCAATCCAAAACCCCTCACATCGTACCGACATATTAGCTGCATATATTAATCCCCCATAGCGTACAATGATGCGTAATATGTATCAAAATAGGACATATGTGTGACAAAAACGCATTAAGCACGTGAAAAAAAAACCTGCGGGTGTGAGTGGCCCAATAGAAGTCAGTGGGCTTCCAGCATCACATATTATACAGGACACACATGCCTGATTGAGCCATGATGTATAGTGACAAGTGTAGGTGCTGCTTGTTCTTTATCACTACACATTCTCTGTAACGAGCCTCCGCCTCGTTTATTTTCTCAGTGGGTGTCCTTTTGTATCACCACATCATACTAAAAACTTCCGCCCCATCTTGGCTCATCTCCCTGCACACCAGGGTCAAGCTGGCTGCTCTCATTAACAAGCTTGTTTCCGATGCATCACTTCCTCAGCCCCCTCTTAATGCCGCTTACTCCATCCTGTATCACACGCCTAAAGCCAAACTCTATCGAGCACTCAACACGTTCACAACTACACTTGTGCCCAATATCCTCCTCCACTAACGTCACACCTGAATTTGTAGGCTTCTAGGCAAGATCGGATGTATAAGGTCGAGAATATATAGGGGGAGCCGCGGCAGACAGATTGTTTTTACAGCGTTCAATATTCAGTAAAAGTAACGATCATTTTGTTATCTGGATCAGCACGATTACGGCAATACCAAGTTTGTATAGATTCAATAAAATGTATCCATTCTAAAAACATTTTAGCCATTTAAAACAAGTTTGCTTTTTTTAGGGAAAAATTATTTTTAAACTAAAAAAAATGGTGTTCAAAAAAAGCTCAATAAAGTTTAATTGAAAGCAGAAAAAAATTCAGTCTGTCAAAAGGACAAAGATGCAATCATTCAATTAGGATAGTACACTGCATTACTTGTGCAGTGCATGCTACTAAGTATTAGAATGGGACGTGGGATCCCCCTGGTGATCTGCTTACATGCTGCAGCTGCTATTGTGGCGACTCTTAGCTGTGCAGTGTATACCTGCAGCCCATACGCAATGTTATTGGATTAGATTTTAATAAGTGTCTTCAATCGGGAGTGTTAATAAACCCAGTGTACACCCTTAGGCACTTTTTGTATACTTTATGGAGTCTCAAAACTTTGACCAGGACTGTACATGTCATGGGTAGGTGTAGGCTTCAGCTCTAAGAGTGAGTGAGGCTCCAATAATGTGAGCTGGGCATATGGACCAACACAGTAAATGGAGTTATGTAAAACCCGGAGGTCCCTTCCAACTCTATGATTCTATGAAATGTAGTTTATAGTACAAAATCTAATATTTTGCTGCATCTACTAGAATAGAATTAAAGAAAACCTACACACCAGCCAGGGAGCTCCAATCCATCCTTCTTTCCACTGAAACTAATGCCCAGTTTACACATAACTATAATTCACTCAAAAATCGTTCAAAAGAACAAATGAGTGATAATTGTTCAGTGTAAATGAAATAAATAAATGCTATTTGTTTGCGTTTGTTTACTGCTGACTTTAAATCAATTGCTGGCTTCTGGTTGCGTGCAAAGGCTCCCCAGTCAGCGCTTCACATAGGGGAAGCACTGAGCGAGGCCCGCAAGAAGCCAGCGATGTCTAGCAGTCTAAATGCTCTGCAGGGGCGCCGACATCCCTACTTGTGTGTTGTCTAAATGACCCTCCGCTTGTGTAAAAAGGACATACAGCACCAAGACAACTGTTGCAATCTACAAACACGATAGCCTAAATTTATGCTATGATGGCCCTTTAACTGATGTGCAAAGAGGGACCTTATCTAGGAGAAACACGCTTACAGTCACACCTTAAAAGCCTGAAGCTCTGTCTACATAGATATACACATGAAGCGAGCAGCAAGAGCCACACATATCTACTATCCCAGGCAGCAAGCAAGGCTCCCAGTAATCAGTAAAACTGCAAATGTGGGAGCAATATTGGATAAACTGAGGCTACATGTCTGGATGGAGGTCACCACCAGTGCATAGCAGAACCCAACATTAAAGGTATTGTCCAGGTGTAAACTATCACAGGATCATCAATAGTAGATCAGCTGGTTCTGCCACCCGGGATCCTTGCCAATCAGCTGTTCTCTGGGTTAATTTTTTATAGGAAGCAGACAGCTCTATTCGCACGACTGTGGCCAGACTTGCTATTACAGGCAACATTCCTACTTATGAGAGAGCTGCTACACAAAGTCTAGTGACATTTCATAATTTACTATGTTGGGAATACTCAGTGAAATCATGCAAAATCCACAAGTTAAATAGACATTCCACTACATATTTTTCAGAAGAGTAACAATCCTGCTCGTAACATTTTTTATGAGTAATTTTAGCCAAGGAGGAGGATGCAATTTGCAGCAATGCACATTAACACTACATATGCACACATGGGGTGAAAAACTCGATTTCAGCAGGAAACCTTTCTAGAACCTGTAAAGGATTCCTTTCACATTCCACATCACACACACCGAGCGTAAGGCTGTGACGTAATGCAACTTATCGAAAAGAAGAGCGATGTCATCAGTGACTGCAACCTAAAACAAATGCCGAGAAAAGCAGCTGACACACTTGGTTGAGCATAGCAACCAGGCAACAGCTTTCATGTGCAACCCTGGCATTAGAAAGCCGTACACGGCAATGTCCTATCATCTGCCGTAAAATTAAGCTTGAGTGATCGCTCCTCTCTCAGCTTCACTCCTTCCTCTCTTCTGGGTAGCCCCATCACGGCAAGCGACGGCTGCAGCCAAACCAGAGTCTGAGGTCAGGAGTTGGCTGCAGCAGTCAAGCGCCAGCTAGCAAGTGATGGCACTACCCAGAAGAGAGCAGCTGAAGAAATGGGAAACAAGACAGGCGAGTAACTTGCAGCTCTCCTTTTACAGCGGACACATGCCAAGTTCAGTCTCATGGATAGAAAATATGAGGCAGATTTCAAAGCATCAATTTGCCTGTGTAGGCATTAATGCGAACTCTGTCTACCATAATTCTACGTCAAACATTTTCCCCAGGAACCACATTGCAAAGTTATCTTTCTCTGACGAAGACCCTTCAGCTGCCGTGCCAATCCTTTAATGCTATTAAGTCAAGATGGAGCCAATTCTAAAGACAGGAACAACTGAGGATCCTGGAGAACGGACAACAACTCAACGTAAATACCATTACAGTTATAAACAGATTTCTAGAGAACTGTTCCATGTTTGGGACATTCATGGCGGCTACATCTTCATCCTCATTACAGTCAGTGGATAGAATGGGAATTTTTCAGACTAACCCCAAACAAAAAGCAAAACCATCTCTTCCCATCGGCTGCAATAAGAGGCCAGCAGAAATAAGTGATCTGGGAGTTTGTATAATCCCATGTCATCCCAAGGGGCTCCTAAGGAGCAAGGCATCTATAGGAGAGCCGTGAATGAGGGACACCCCGACGACATAAATAGAAACCTCACTATAAATTTTGTGATTTTAGATAGATGCGTAATGAACGAGCCAATTGTTTCTAGTTGTTGTGGTTAGCCTGACAATTTACAGTCACCCAAAAGAAGACGGCGCATCTTGCAGATGGTTTACATTTTATGTCTATGGCCAACCTAAAATAGATTAAAACCTCTAAATAGGCCAAAGCTTGTCCAGTAACGGCCGATAGACGCTAGCCAGCAAATCCTGGCTGTGATGCATCCAAAAGAGCTTCCCTGTAAGAGCACAGCGTTTCCATATGTCACATAACCTCTACGAGGCGAAGCACCTGCTGCGACACATCAGCAAATCTGTAAATACAATGACACCCAACAAAGCAGCGATTGTGGGGGTGGGGGTCCTGCATTTCTCTTCATTCATTCTATGGCTTGCTGGCTCTTTCTGAGACCCCCTACCACAACTAGGGCTCTTCACTTGTGGCAAAACTACAACCCCTGGCTTGCACCGAGAGAATCGTCCACGCTGATAACTTCTATACAAGTAACCCTTCCCCGACAGCAGCCATGGACGGCAGAAGGAACCCCTTCTGTAGACGGCAGTCAGACCCTCAGTGGTCAGGTAAAGGTTAATAGTAGGACGAGGCTTTCATGTCTAATCAATAATCTACATATCCAAACCAAAGTAGACAAGTACAACTGAACAAACCAGAAGTTACCAGAACGCGTTAAAGGGAACATAGACTTCGATGTGAGAGCATGTACAGTCTGAAAAGAGCCAGATTTTCGTGCCATCTTCACCGAGGGACATCGCAAGAACGAGGAGAGTATAAGAAAAACCAATCATCATCCCTCCCAAACAGCATGGTAACTTAGTCTACAGTGCTGTAGGGGAGGTGGCGGGTTCCCTTTAAATGTAGATGTTTGCCACATCTGTACATATAGATAACACTGGAACCAACATTGACAATATGTGAGGTCACAGCTCACCTCCCCCCCCACCCTGCACGGGTCACAGAGCATGCCCTCTATATAGATTGTGAGCCCCAATTAGAGCAGAGTCAAATATCTAGTGACGTTAATATGCATGCGCTGTAAATAAATTAATGGAATTCGTTAGGCTGCTATTTACACGAGTGCCTTTAACACTTGTGTAGCAGCACTAATTGCATTTGTAGAGCAGCCTCAGGGTCCTTTTACACGGATACAGAATTTCACGACGTCCTTACCTGCTCGCCCGCTCTCGGGCCGCCCGTTTAGACTGCACCATCCTCGTTAAGACTTTGTCAGTCTTCGGTCACTTATCTTTCAGCGGTTCACATCCCTATGTACAATACTGAGCAATCAGTGTTTAAACGGCCCGACAAACTGCACAAGCCGGCGCTGGTTTTTACGAGCAAAAACCTCATGATTCTCACTCGTCGTTCAATCGTTTGCTGGCGTTTAAACTGAACGATTATCGTTCAGTTTCGTTTGAACGATTTTATGAATGATAATTGTTCCATCTTAATGGGGCATTAAACTATCAACATATAGGCCGCTTGCAGACGGGCTGGTCGGATCCGTCTGCGAGGATTCTCGTCGTGGGACCCGACCCGAGCGCCTGCAGAGAGCGGTGCGCACTCACCCGTGCCCACGGCTCTGGCTGTTTGATGTGCCGGCTTGCCAGGCAGCTGCCGCATGCGCAGTCTGGAGTCGGCGGCCAGGCAGTGACGTTTCTGTGCGGGGCTCTGCGAGAAAGAGCATGCCACGGTTTGTTTGCCGCGCGAGATTTCGCGCGGACAAACCGCGGCCGTCTGCCTAGGATTGCGTTTGACTGCAGTCATTTCACTAACATCACAGGCAGGATTACACCGAGAGGCGACACCTACGCAAGTACTCTGCAAAAAAGTTTTAGGCAGGCGAGGAAAAAAATGCTACCAGAAACTTATTTCAAAAATAGATGGCACCTAATTTATTCCACAAGCAGGAAAACAACCCCCAACATCCACCAATGTCATTAAGAACTATCTATAACATAAAGAACAGGGAGTCCTGGAAGTCTCACATCATCCTTCAGTCTGTCTAGGATTGCATGAAGAGACAAAAGAATTGGAGCGAACCGACATCCACAGAAGATCTGGCCTTAGTTCTCCAAGATGTCTGGAACAACCTCCCTGCCGAGTCCCTTCAAAAAATGTGTGCAAGTGTATCAAGAATTGATGCTGCTTTGAAGGCAAAAGGCGTCACACCAGATACGGATGGGATTACAGATCTCTTTCGTTCAGTCAGTTTATTTTTGTCAATTAAAATGCAAACTATTAACAATTCTATTTTTAAAAGTTGTAAAGGTGCATTTAGACAATGATTATCGCTCCAAAAATCGTTCAAACAAATAAAAGTGAACAATAATCGTTTAAACACAAGCCAACGACTGACCGGCGAAAGAATTGTGAGGCTTCGTCGTTTAATTTCAGCCGGCATAAAAATCATCGTCTGCTTCTTGTTACATTCAAACACTGATCATTCCAGCACCGATGACCGACCTCGTTGGAAGTCGCGTGATTTTATGCTCCGGGGTCACGGCAATAATTTTCACACAGGGAAGCGCCAATTGTGAGAGAACTAGGGGGTCTAATAAATGCCATGTACTGCATACAATCCAGTCGTGTTGGGTGGCGGTATTACAATCACACCTGCGTACAGGCGCTTACAGCCATCCGAATTCACACAATGTTCTCTGCCAACAGGAAAAATAGTTGGGCCTGCATATGAATAAAAATAGGATTTAACTTTATATCTAGATTTATACAATGGAATACGTTGGTTAGAAGGGAGGTTTTGTTCAGGAAAGGGTCTGTTTACACCAATCATAGTTTGAATGAACATGCGCCATTTAAACCAAACGATAAGTGAACGAACCAATGAGGATTTTTATGCCTGCGTAAAACGGCCAAACGAAAAGTGAATGATTATCCTTTACTTTTGCTTGTTTGAACGATAATCCTTCCTAAAAAGGCTTTAGGCTGGGTGCAGACGGGACGGAATTGCTGCGCGATTTCCGTATGGAATGTCCGCACGGCAATTCTGCCCGCTGCTCCTAATCCCAGGATTAGCCAGCAAAGTAGACGAGATTTTGCAAAAATCTCGCTCACACGTTGCGGCCAAGCCGAGCGGAAACTGGCATGCAGCACGGAGTTCAATTCCGCAGCTTGTCAATTCTTTTGTTTCCGCAGCAGCACCTCTCCTCTCTATGGGAAGAGAAAACCGCAGCGGTATGCCGACGGCGAAACCACTTCAAAACCTGCAGCTAAAGGCCACAGGTTTTGAAGCTGCGTCTTTCCCAGCAGATTTCTCACAGTTTTTCGGTGCTACAATTCGCTGTAATTCCGTCCCGTGTGAACCAAGCCTTAAAACTTCGTTTCTACGCACAATACACAAGAGAAGAAAACCAGGGAAGCGGACGGCCATGCAGATAACAGGAGGTGGGAACTCTGCAGTATCTCCAGCGGAGCAGCTGGCATTGTGATGTAAAGCCAACTGTACAAGGTAGAGTCTTGTGAATGAACATCTACTGCCATATAAGGCCCGCGTCCTCAGATGATCCCGCAGTGTCGCCCACAATACAAATCACCATGTGAAAGGCACAACAAACAGCCCGGCCTCCTGTGCGGCCAGTAGTTCAGGAGAACAGACCTCCGGAGTAACGAGCGGCACTTCACAGACGACAGCTTCTCAGAGACCCAAAAGAAACAAAACCCAACACACGGAAATCATAAAGCAGCAATCGCAGACATCACTGCAGACCGCAAGGCATGGGGCTGCTTGTAACAAGAGTTATGCTTAAATCCAACCATCAGCATGAACAGACCAGCCACATGTTATTAGTCATTCTCAAACATTAGCCCAAACTCTAGGTATTGGTCAACAACAAATGTCCATTTAGACAAGCAGATTTGTCGTTTGAACAAGCAAACCATGTCAGAGCTACCTTTCGCTTGTGTAGCCTGTTTGTACAGATAACATTGTTGGCTCGTTCAAACACATAAGAGCTGAGACCCCGTTGATGAGCATGAGGATCAACAGACATGCGTGAATAAAAAACAAACAGCATGTCCTATTTTGGTCCAATATTGCTCAGTAAAGTCAATGGGATTGCATAAACACACAGTACATGTGTACTTCTGCATAAAGACAAGAAAAATCTATAGGGCCTTCTTGTGTGCGTGTGTATGAACATAATGAATACGTGCACAAAAAAAACCCATAATGCACAGTGAATATGTTCAGTTTGTCCGTGAAAGTGCTGCATATTTCACGGACTGACAACGTCCCATGTGAAGGAGCCCGTAGGCTGGGTTCTCACATGCCGGATTCCCAGAGGAAATCTCGCGGTTTGGCCGCAGCGAAAAACTGCGAGATTTCCGCCGGGAGAAGCGCTGCTTCAAAACACGCGGCACTTAGCCGCGTGTTTTGAAGCGGTCTGGCCGCTCGCTCTTCCTCTGCAGCCGGCACTCCCATAGAGAACGCGGCCGTGACAGGCTAATCGGCGCCGCAGCGCCGACTTTGCCGCGGCGGATTTGCCGTCCCATGTGGACGAGATTTCTGAGAAACCTCATCCACATGGCTAGCTAATCCCGGGATTAGCGGCTGCAGGCGGATTTGCCGCAGCAAAATTCCAGATGCACGGCAATTTCCGCGGCAAATCTGCCCCATGTGAACCCAGCCTAAAAGATAAGAATCCAAATAGTGAAAACTATAGCACGGCTAATTAATCTGCATTACTAATTTGTTATGTTAAAGGACAATCTAACCTAAAATGTTTACCTTCAAATTAATGTGTAGCTGAATGCAGCCCATTGTTTCCCTTTATCAATCACTGTCTAATCTACAAAGGGCGCCCTTAGCCTAGGTGCACACAGGGCGGATTTGCCGCGGTTCTGCCGCAGCAGATCCACCCGCGGCTGCTAATCTCGGGATTAGCCAGCCATGTGGCCGAGGTTTCTCAGAAACCTCGTCCACACGGGACGGCTAATCCGCTGCGGTAAATCCGGTTGAAACCGCGGCCGCCGCGGTTTCAAAAGAAGCAGCATGTCTGTTTACTTTCGTTTTTTTGTTCATTTATGTCACGGCCGCGCTCTCCTCTATGGGAGAGCCGGCCGCAACGGAAAAGCATGCGGCCGGGCCGCTTTAAAGCCGCCGCGGCTTAAACCGCGGCGGTTCTCCCAGCGGGAATCTCGCGTTTTTTGCTGCGGCCAAACCGCGAGATTTGCGACGGGAATCCGCCCTGTTTGAACCCAGCCTTAAGGCCCATTTACACAGGACGATTATTGTTCCTGCAGGGGAACCAAAAAAAAAGGTTTTTATGACGTCTGGAATTTTAGGCCTTAGTATGGGTATTTTTATGCCGACAATATTAAAAATCCATTTCCTTCTAGGAGCTCTAGTGTCCACGGGTGGGACAGAATATCGCGAGCAACATTCCGCTGTGGGGGAGCACTAATGTTACTGCAATTTTCCACAATGAACCGATCTTACTGATAAGTTAATCGCAGCAAATCCGCTCACGTAGACTGAGCTGCGCTTTCCAGAGTTATCCTATGAAACACGTGTCATGCGTGCTCCATATGCGATTTATCGCCACGGATCACACAATGACAAATCGCCCATGGACACTCGGCCTAAGCAACAAAGTGGACGAGATTTACAAAAATCTCATCCACACGCTGAGGTATGTCAATTGTATCACTGTTTGTGATGCGGACTCTTCTCTCTATAGGAAGAGAGAGTCCCACAGCGAAGTAGAGGCGTACAAACCACTTCAAACCTGTCAGGTTTTGAAGCTGCCTTTCCACCGTGGGAACGCAGCCCAAGGTCGTCAACTTCATTGAACTTGTGGAGAATACACTCACTCCTGTTGCTGAACACTCGGGTGTAACATGAGCATCAGACCGCAGGACCGGCAGTCATTCTGGATGGATTTCCAGATTGTCTTGGTGATGTAAGTGATAAACAGGGAAAACGATCTCACCAAGAAATAAGGACGGTGGAAGAACAGGACTGTGGACGATGGGAGACGTATTCGATGGCAGACTACTGGTGACCGTAGAAGAACAGGACTGCGGACGATGGGAGACATATGATGGACTACTGGTGACCGTGGAAGAACAGGACTGCGGACGATGGGAGACGCATATGATGGCGGACTACTGGTGACCGTGGAAGAACAGGACTGCGGACGATGGGAGACGCATATGATAGCGGACTACTGGTGACCGTGGGAGAACAGGACTGTGGACGACGGGAGACGCATATGATGGCGGACTACTGGTGACCGTTGGAGAACAGGACTGTGGACAACGGGAGACGCATATGATGGCGGACTACTGGTGACTGTGGGAGAACAGGACTGCGGATGATGGGAGATGCATATGATGGCGGACTACTGGTGACCGTGGGAGAACATGACTGTGGACGACGGGAGACGCATATGATGGCGGACTACTGGTGACCGTGGGAGAACAGGACTGTGGACGACGGAAGACGCATATGATGGCGGACTACTGGTGACCGTGGGAGAACAGGACTGTGGACGACGGAAGACGCATATGATGGCGGACTACTGGTGACCATGGGAGAACAGGACTGCGGATGATGGGAGATGCATACGATGGCGGACTATTGGTGACCATGGAAGAACCGGACTGCGAACGATGGGAGATGCATATGATGGCGGACCACTGGTGACCGTGGGAGAACAGGACTGTGGACGACGGAAGACGCATATGATGGCGGACTACTGGTGACCATGGGAGAACAGGACTGCGGATGATGGGAGATGCATACGATGGCGAACTATTGGTGACCATGGAAGAACCGGACTGCGAACGATGGGAGATGCATATGATGGCGGACTACTGATGAGATATTCCTAGGCATTTGCGCTGGATGTGTCATCGCAGGAAATCACAGAAATGTAGTTTCATCGACATCTCAATGAAGAAACTCTTGTTTTGTTCGTGTTCTCCTGGGATTTATCTTTGCACCTTCAGCTTTTGATTGGCCGTTATTACATGTATAATACAATATGTGTACACCGGTATATTTATATAGACATATGTCAGATCTTGATAAGCAGATCAGATGGAGAAAAAACTAAATGCCTGTTCACCATGAATAGAGGTGGGCAGCCAGTAGAGATCTGACGCGTCCCACAGTCACTTTATAACTATAGCTCCTGTGTAAAAGCCTAAGGCCCCCTGCACACGGGTGGAAATTCCACGGTGGGATTTCCCGCAGAATTTCCGCCCGTGGAAGCTGCCATAGGATTGCATTAGAAAATGCAATCCTAGTCAGACTGCCGCGATTTGTCCACGCAAAATCACTTGCAGAAAACACATCGCGGCATGCTCTTCTCATGCGGGGCTCGCAGAGCCCCACACAGAAATGTCACTCCCTGGCCGCTGGCTCTGCGCATGCTGGCCGGCAGCCAGCACATCAAAGAGTTGAAGCCGCGGGAGAGGCGAGTGCCGCGCTGGTCCCTGCAGGGGCTCGGGTCGGGTCCCGCTGCGATAATCCTTGCAGCGGGATCTGACCCGGCTGTCTGCAGGCGGCCTAAGAGCGAGAGCCATTGGGATGAGCATCAGGCACTTATGTTCTTAACAGTCCTTCTGTCTAAAGCCACGCTAAGTGACAATTCAGTGTAAACACAGCCACCAAGCGGGTGATACACAAGATTGCATTCACTATGGTAGTTGCTTCATCTCAGCTAAGAATAGTTACTGGTCTATTATCACCCGCTGTAAATAGGTAATTATTTGTCTTTCAAGCACGACTAAAACTGTGCAGGTAGGTGTGCAGGTAGGTGTGCACTTCAGAAACTGCAGAAATTAACAAGTGAACAATCGCCCTTTGTAAAAGCAGTAATTGGTGCACTTCAGCGACTATTTCGACAACAATCTTGCTATATAAATCCACCTGTTGGACCGGTGACGTCACCATATTTCGGATGCATTTCTTGACCTGAACTGCGAATATTACAGGAATCTCCAATGCTCAGTTTGTGTCAAGAGACGCGCAGTCCGGCCGGGACACATGTCCGTATTACGGACACAAGAGCATGGATGAAATATGGCTGCACGTCACAGCCGTTAGACTACTACTAAAGGGAGTCCACATTTACGGACCTTCTCTATGAAGTGCTCCCCAGCTGCAGGAGGGTACACAGTTGTAGCACCCAACCAGAAACCCCTAGAGCTTCAATCAGAGCTGGAAAGAGGCGCATCGGGGAGAAGGTCCACCTTTGGGGTATTTGTCGCAGTAGCACACGCGGGAATAAAAGTGCTCTGACTGCTGGTGATGGTGAAATCCTAGCCAGAGGTCTGTTGACTTCCCTCTCCAGGACCCCTAGACTAGCTGTCAGCAGTTTTACAGAGTTAAGCCACCTGCACACAAACCGATTTTTGCTGTGAAATCCGCAGCAAATACCGTCCATTGCATGCTGTGGGAAAATGCTTTTTCCTGCACACTTGCGGAAAAATAAAATTAGTTTTCGCGAGCAGAAAAAATTGCAGCACACTCCATTTTTGCACAGATGGCTTCCATTCAAGTCAACGATAGCCGTCCAACCCGCGGCCTGTACGCAATTAGCAATGCGGATTCTGCGTCATTGCCTAGCAACGACGCGCGGGGGTGTCTCCTTTGCACGTCAGACAGCGGGCTCGCTGGGTCCATCTGCAGTACAGATGTAGAACAGAAATGGCAGGTACATGCAGACACCACTGCTGCCAGGGTCGATCCCACTGGGGGCTGCAGCCTGCAGTCTGATACTGCTGAGAGTAGCTGTTAAAGCTAAATTGGGGTATTGTTAAATGGCTGATCTGATTGAAATCTTTCTCTTCTGCCAAATCGCTACCAATCACAATGACTAAAGTAAGTAAACACCACTAACTGCATTACAGGGAATACAAAAGGTTCGTTTTATGATTATCATAACAGATAGGATAGAACACATTGTATTATACTCCAGAGCTGCACTCACTATTCTGCTGGTGGAGTCACTGTGTACATACATTACTTATCCTGTACTGCTCCTGAGTTACATCCTGTATTATACTCCAGAGCTGCACTCACTATTCTGCTGGTGGAGTCACTGTGTACATACATTACTTATCCTGTACTGATCCTGAGTTACATTCTGTATTATACTCCAGAGCTGCACTCACTATTCTGCTGGTGGAGTCACTGTGTACATATATTACTTATCCTGTACTGATCCTGAGTTACATTCTGTATTATTCTCCAGAGCTGCACTCACTATTCTGCTGGTGGAGTCACTGTGTACATATATTACTTATCCTGTACTGATCCTGAGTTACATTCTGTATTATTCTCCAGAGCTGTACTCACTATTCTGCTGGTGGAGTCACTGTGTACATACATTACTAATCTTGGAATAATCTTGACATACAGACTAAAGGTCGTTTACATGCAAAGATGCTCATTCAAAATTCATCAGAAATTGTCAGTTATGAGCGATCATTTTCATTACGTACCAATTATCTAATCTGCCCATAACTAGCTTCATTTGCATGTATTTAGAGAACAGCAGGTGGTCTGTTGTCTGAATACATTACTTTTGTTCTGCGGCGGGCTGCATACAATGCCATCAGCGCTGCCCGCGGAGAACACAGCATGCCGTCCCTCTCATCAAGTATTTCATGCTGAGCTGAACTCAGCGATGGACGTACAGTGCACGATGCGCGCACATTTACACGCAACGGCTGTTGCTCAAAAACAGTTATTTGGATGAATTTTGAGCGATAATCATTGTGTGTAAATCAGCCTTAAGGCTGGGCTGAAGTGAACATCATGCTCCACATGCGGGTTCCCGTAGCAGAATCCAGCTGTGACCCCAGTTTAAGTGTTTTTTCCAGCGCTGTCACTAGGCAAAATAGAGCATGCTGTGATTTTTCCTCCACTTGCGGAACACGCAATTTGTATCCACGAGTATGAGCGAAAAACCTAAGGGTGGGCTCACACAAGCATATGCTTAAAATGCTGCGTTGATAACAGCATTTTAGCGCTGTGTGAACAAGCCGTGTGCAGGCGTATCACTGCTAGGGCAGCACTGGCACTGCACATGACCGCATCTCACACACGCCGTCATGCGCAGTCCGACTTGCTTCTTTTTTACATTTTCCGCCCTCTTAGCGATGTTTCGTACACGTTTATTAGGCACCCATAGAGAACAATAGGGCCTCATCGGGCATA
The DNA here is from genome assembly GCF_035609145.1 of Eleutherodactylus coqui. Classification (NCBI taxonomy): domain Eukaryota; kingdom Metazoa; phylum Chordata; class Amphibia; order Anura; family Eleutherodactylidae; genus Eleutherodactylus; species Eleutherodactylus coqui. The sequence goes on from NC_089845.1 coordinate 161,501,248, forward strand.
ATATGTGGTAAAATAGAACACGAGGTGTTCATTTTTACGCATGTATTATACGCAATAAAAAAACGCTAGTGTGACTGGGTCAATGACAATCACCGTAAACGGCCGTTACTTACTGAGTAAGGAGTGCATATAGATGCATCCTCTCATCATGCAGGTAGCTGACCGGGTCAATGACAATCACAGTAAACGGCCGTTACTTACTGAGTAAGGAGTGCATATAGATGCATCCTCTCATCATGCAGGTAGCTGACCGGGTCAATGACAATCAATGTACTGTCATTAACTGCATGCGCACGGGATTGATGATGAAATTACACTCCTGCGAGCTCGCCCTAAGGGTGTGTTCACACATTGCTCATTTGTTGCAGCTTTTGGTGCAAATCAGTGATGTGTGAACGCATCCTAAGTTAAACGGATTTACTTTAACTACTTCAGTGATTGCTCCACAGAAAACTGGAGTTTCTATGAATTCATGCACATGTATGCGGCCGTTCATTGTGACCTGAGGTTCAGTAGCAGGAAAAAAAAAAAAAAAGGATCAGAAGCTGGAGAACATAACCTTATACTCAAGAGCTGCAGCCATAACTCTGCCAGTTGTTACCGGACCTGTACCCCTTATAACCCCTTATCCGATCTGCTGGGACCTTCAGAATGCAGCCCTGGGGTATAATGCATTTTGAGTACATGAATTGGGGTTCAGATGGGAACTTACACTTTTCCCATTTTTGTAACTGCAGCCACAAAGCCATGTATGTTGGGAAGAAGGCGTCTGGCTCCATGTCCGGAGGGCGCATCTTCCTTGGGGTAAGCCTTCCTTCGTATTACAGTGTGACTGCTGCGTGACTAATGCCCAGAAACTATTTCTTTTAGTGTGACTCATTAGTCATTATACATCAGATGATGGTTTAGCAGCACATCCCCGTGAAAGCGCTGGAAACAGCATCCATACTAACGCAGTATCAAGTCTGAGGCCTTTAAAACCTGCTAAAAGTTGCACTAAGCCTCCATTAATTTCGATGGGGGTTCTCCCACGAGGGTTTTAGCGCAGAGTTTGTAACGCACGCTAAAACGAATGCTGTATGTTCTATTTTTGAACACTGCAGCAAGATTTTGATGCCCTGCATTACCCATCGCAATAAATGGAGTGCATTAATGCTTTAAAACGCTGTGTACATCGTTTGTAACGCTGCTTACTACGCCTCCAGGAAGGGGGAAAATGGCGACGTTATCAGCTTGCTTTGCCTGCGTTGTAACTGCACAAAAACACTAATGCTGGGTTTCCACGGGACAGAAATCTTGCAGCCTGGCCGCACCGAAAAGCCCCAAGATTTCCGCGGGAGAGCCGAAGCTTCAAAAACCGGGGCATCTCGCCGTGTTTTAAAGCGGTTCGGCCGGCGTTTCATTGTGGTTTTCTCTCCCCATAGAGAAGAGTAAGGCCGAAACAGGAAAAAACAAATTGACATGCTGCGGCTGTCAATTCCGCACCGCATCGGATTGGCCGCTGCATGTGGACGAGATTTTTGCAGGCTGGCTAATCCCGCCCACAGCATTCGTGACAGCATTAAAAACGCTCCCAATGATTTCAATGGGCGACGCATCACGTTTAAAAACGTTCAAACACTGGAAAATAGTAGACGGCGCTCTAAGATCGCAGCATTAGAACACTAGTTTGAGAAGCCACATTGAAATCAATGGAGGCGTTTTAAAGCATTTAGCGGGGCGTTTGAAACGCCCTAAAAAGCGGGCTGTGTGAGAGCGGCCTTACCTCTCGTCTGCAGCTGAAGAGATTGGAAGAAACAGTGAAGAATACAAGAGGCGACGTTGTGGGGGTGGTAAGAGAAGTCACAGAAACCGCCAAATTGTAAATATTTTACAAGGACTGAAGTTCACCTTCCAATAACCGGCGGCTGCACATTTGCTTGTGTTATTCAGTGACAGTTAAGAAGCCAAGCCATCAAGAAGTCGCACCGGCTTGTGATCATGGATTGCAGAATCTTGGAAAAGGTCTTAAGGTGTCCCCACACATTTAGGCGCCATTTACATGAACAACTGCAAGTCCTAGCCGAGATAGTCAGGCGCAACTCACTTCGCACAACGCCCGTGGCATGTCCGCAAGACCTCACATTGCAAGTACTATTATCGCGTGACGCTCGGACGAAAACATGGCATACTGCGATTTCTCTATTTCGCAGCAAATGGAGAATCACCCACAAAAAAACACCCATTGCACATAATGGGTTCTATTCTCGTGCAAGCTTTTTTTGTGTCTCGCAATGCAAGAATCTCACGCGATAAGATTGGCTATGTAAATACAGCCTCATAACTACTTAGAATAAGCTGTTGGAAGTGTAGAGCACACCAGAAATACTACTATAAGGCCCAATGTCCACATGCGGATTTTATTTATAAAATCGGCGCGTCTTGCTGCCCATAGGGATGCATTAGAAGAAAATTACAGCATGCTCTATTTTTCTGCGGACCTCCCGCATGGGCGGCTCCCGCAGCTTCCATTGAAGTCAATGGAAGCCATCCGTACCCGCGGCACAGCCGTTTTGTGCTGTGCCACAGATCCGCGGGAGAGCAGGAGATTTTTTTTTTTTTTTTTTTTAAGTGTGAAGAGTACATCCGCCGGGCAAAGGAAAGAAGATCCAGCCTGCACGGAGGAGAGCCCCGCAGCGTCTGGAGAGGTAAAAAAAAATGTATTTTCCCTCTCCATGGCCGCAGACACAAAAGGATACCACTGCGGGATTCAGCAGGTTGCCATCTATGCGTGCAAGTAGACATGAGGCCCAGGACTTGTATCCATCACCAGTTTTCCAATCTACAGAGAGTATGTTTAATTCTCAGTCCTCCCTGAGCTGGTGGGTGTAGAATGCTAGATCACATATTTCTTGTTAACAGTTAGCATGTACGCTGAGAGTTCCTGAGGGGCACACTTAAAGTGCCTATAGGGGTTCATTAGTTCAAGGCAAAGAATGTCCTTATGGCCTCTATAAGACCATATATACCAGCATACTGCATTAAAAAAAAAGTATATAAACGAGTAAAGTTACACTACTTCTTCTGTGTCGTCCAGAAACAGTACAAACCACATAGTAAATATGTTTTTAACAGAAGCTCTCCTCTATCCTGACTTTCCCATTTTACCAAATACATTTCCTAGGAAGAAATTGTTCTGGAGCATCTTTTCTCAAAATTGTCTTGCACCATTCCTCTGTTATTCCTCCTAAAAATGAAGAAAACTGAGAACTAGCTGTTACCAGTTCAGGTGCGTCCCACAGTCTCGCACTGCCCATACTGATTAAACAGTATTCTGCCCCAATTGGTAAAACCCAGATGTCTATATATTCATACATTTCCAAGAGGAATAACAGAGGAACAGCACAATGTAGAGTTCTAAGAAAAGATACTCCAGACTGCGTATTTTAAGCAGAATACGAGTATTTACTAAAACAGACGAGTCAGAAAAGCCGAAAAGTCTGCAACATGGGAGCCTGTGGGCGACGGATGCCAATATGTGGCACCGATTTAACTTTCCACAACCAATTTGTTAAATAGATGCCAATATGAGAGACGAGCGTAGTAAACACATGCCCAACATTAGCGCTGCCCCCCATGGGCGATAATGGCACCTGTGTAACGGGTACGTAATGATTACAGGGATGCCATTATAGCCTTCGGTAGATGAATGCTGCGATATGTTCACACAGAGGAGCCCCATACAGATTGTTCAGCATGAATTCTGCCTCTAAAAATACGCTACAGAAGTCCAGATTTCTGCTGCGGCTTTGTACAGAGATACCTGCGGATTCAGCCTTTTTAAATGGGCGGTTATATGCGCAATTCCTGACACGAAATCCACATCAAGCAGCGGCATGGCCCCTTTTTCTCATGCAGAAAACATCTGCACCGCGTATACTATGTTGCTGGGTTGACACCCGTATTTGGGCTCAGTTATGCCTTCCTGGCATTTGCCCAGATAAATTAGTGCGCCGTTCTGCACCATTTCATCCAGAATTTTGGAACAGATCAGCGCTGGAGGCTACAAAAAGTACTGACAGAGCCTAAGGGACGCTTCACACTTGTGTTGGAGGTTTGGGAACCAAGAGCGTTGGTGTGAACGACCCCTAATATGGTACGCCGGGAGCTCTTCCTTCTGTACACACAAAATAGAAATAGGGTCACTCTAGGACAAATCACCAAATTACAGGAAAAACAGGGTATAAATCTACATATCACAAAGAAACTGACACCATCTACATCAAGATTATGGCCATCACTGGCCTTCGGGAAATGGACCCCTCTATATAGCTTGACCTGATGGGTCTGAAAATTGAGATTTTTTTTATATAAAGTACATTCTAGTAACAAGTGGGCAAATTTTTGTAAAATTGAAGATGGTTGGGTGTTACCCCGTGGGTGACTTACTGGAATGACCCAACAGGGGGAAAAAACTAGAAGTGAACGGGGCCAAAACTGATACACTGAAGCACACAGCTCAGAAGAGGAGATACAATTGTAACACTGTACAAGGTCACTCACAAGATGGTGATCAATCGCTACACAACGTTTAGGCCTTTCCATTAGATGAGGATCCAGCTTTATTAAACAACCGCTGAGGGCTCGTCCACAACTTGGATCACTGCTTATTTATTCGTGCATAAAGGCCCCAATGACCCCATGCATAAATACGCAAACCCAATGGCTTCAATGGGCCGCTTCGGTCAGTAATAAGGACCAAAATAGTAATGCTATGTTAGGCTGAGAAAAAGACCCCTGTCCATCCGGTTCAGCTTATAAAGCTGCCGCCACCAATGTTGATCCAGAGGAAGGCAAAAACACCACGAGATAGAAGCCAATTCTCCTCATATAAAATTCCCTCCCCACTCCAACCTGGCAGTCAGAATAATCCCCGTCCGAAGTAATCAGCGATAGAACACGTAATGTTATGGGATTGTTCTCAGTAAGGCCGCCTGAACACGGAAGAGCCGGATTCCCGCAGCGGTGCCCATGCGTACCTGATTATTTTCATCTATGCTGTGGATGGTCCGCGCGGCAAAAGCGATTGTGGAAGGGCCGCAGGTCGGATGGCTTCCATTGACTTCAGTGGAAGCCGTCAGTGCAGAATCCGCACAAAAATGGAGCATGCTGCGATTTTATTTCCACTTGTGGAAACAGCAATTGGTTGCCACAAGTGCAGGAAGACTCGATTTCCCATAGCATGCTATGGGCGCTATTCGCCACAGATCGACGGTGCGGACGCCTGCCGAGGACTACGCAGCGAATCTCCGTCCGTGGGCAGGAGACCTAAGAGAAACCAAGTAATCTTGTAGACAGGATACCTTTTAATGGCTTACAAAGATACATGATGTTACAGCGAGCTTTCCAACCCACTTCGGGGGCTTTCTGTAACCATTCTTTAGGCGAAGGACATAGCGCAGTCGGCAGTTCTGCTTCCTCTGTTGAGGCCTCTTTCACACGGACGACAGTGATAGCGCTGCAGCGGACACGCGATTTGTAGCGTCACTGACACTTTCTATCTTGTGAAAAATCTCGTATCGCTGCTAGCCACAATTTTCTTGTGCGAGAACACGGATAGGACTTTCTAATGTTAAAATAGCATCGCACGAAAATGTGATAAACAAGGAGGCTTCATAAGGAAACATGGACTGCAAAAAAGGCGCAATTTGTGGCTGTATAGCGCGCGCCACGGATTTGTATTTTCACAATATGGCAGCCTACAAAGCATCGCTGGTGTGACGGAACAGCAGGGGCTCCACATAGACGCCACTTGTAGCCCGCGTGAAACCAGCCGGAAAATAACGCAACAACAAACGGTCGATTCCGTCCAACACTAAAGTCAAAGGGGTTAAAAAAAAAACACATAAATTGAATGATTTCCGTTATTTCTGACGCACGCCGACTAGAATCAACGGATCAGTCAGAAATGGAAGCGGAACGCAAGCGAAGATCGGAGTCCGTTTGTCTGATCACGGCCGAACGTTTCCATCAGATACTTCCCGCCTCCATTAGGGCTCCTTCACTTCAGTCTACAGATACGGACGGATCCCGCTGCGCGCAGCAGGCGTTCGTTGTGACGTAAAGCTGAGCCCCACACATACGTGTCCGTGTACCAGCTACGGGTTCCACGCACGCAGAAAAAACCTGCAAGGCGGCCCAAACCGGGGTCACTTGTTTTACGCGTTGCAGGAGACGGTGAGGAAAAAAACAAGACTACCCGCAGCGGACACGCATGTAACAAGCGTGTCCTCCGATGTCTTTACGCGCCTGAAGACTTTAAGGCCTCATGTCCACGAAAAAAATACAATCCGCGCAGAATCTGCCGTGGATTTTTGCGGCGGATTTGCTTTAATTGGCATTTTTTTGCATGCAGATATCAATGTGATAGCAATGCTGCCGATCCGCGGCAAATGGAGCATGCCGCGTTTTTTCTCCCGTGCATGAAAAACGCAATTCTTTTAAAATGCCATCCGCGGGTGCAAAAATCAATTTAAGGGACCGCGGATGGCAATGATGCCCTATGGGCAAATCCGCAATTCCATTTACCCAGGGGACATGAATATAAACCAGGATATAATGCAATTATTTTACGTACATCAGTCGGCGCAAGAAGACCCTGTCCGAAGGGGCCAAATAACCGTACTGCGTCCGTGTGCTGCGCGGCGAGGAGTACGAGATGCGGACAAGAAGAATAGGCCCTAAGGGCTCCTTCACACACATGTAGGCCGGTCTTAGTGGCGGCAACAGACATATTTAGGTGGTTTACAGGCGTGTGAACACACTGCGTATTCACGTGCGCAAAAAAGAAACACGTAACGGCAGAGCAAACACCCTCCCAATAGGACATGTGGGGGAAGCCAACAGGTTCCATTCACTGCGGAATACGCCCGAGTCAACGACCCTCAGCCGTCCGCTTCTAACCGGCTGGCTTTAGACTGCCTACAATGTATATGAATGGCCCCCCGCCACACAGTGTAAGCTGTTCCCATTCACTGACAAGAAGCAGAGGTCTTGAAGACAACTTCTCTATGGCCCCCTACTATACGAGGAAGGCGCTTCAGCCACTCATACAGGAGGGGAAGGCTATAAATAAAGAGCAGGTAGCGATAAACGGACTGGCCCTTTAAGACGGGTTTACCCAGCATTCCCGGGGCAGCCTGGCACGTGACCAAAAGCTCCTCAAGCGGGACTTTGCGCGCCGCGACCGTTACCAAAAGGGAGAAACTATTTCGGTGGCCTTTCAAAATGGCGCCGAGGAGGTCCGGTCATGGAGGAGAGAGAACGGACCGCAGCCCCGCTCCCCTCCGGCGCACACCGGAGACCCCGTGCCCCCTCACCAGGACTCACCAGGGCCGGCTCCGGCGTACATCTTGATTCCACCAGTCAGTCACACACAACGGAGCGAATCGAGGAGATAAAGTTCTCAACGAGGCAGTAATGGCGGCTCCCGGCGGGTGAACTCTCCTCCGCTAAGTCTCCATCGAGCTCCTTGTACTCCGCCGCCGCCGTCTCTACACTGTACGCGACATGAACTGAGGGAGAAAGGCGGGGGGCGGAGCGGCGACGTCACGCAGCGGATCCCAACTCCCATTCGCTGCGTCTTTGCGAGAAGGAGGAGCCTCAACCGCGACTCACTGATGTCATCTGAGGAGAAAAAAAAGGGCGGGTAACCAGAAGGGGCGGAGCCAGAGCGGCGGTTGTGGTTACTAGTCAACAGCAACAAGTGGCTTTATTTGGTTTGGCTTTGGCTGCCGCCATCTTTGATGTGGGCAAAATGTTATCTTAGGGAAAATGTGTGTGTTACGGGATTATTTAAGACATTATTCACATTTACCATGAAACATACTGCATGCGTGGCTACACTTGCCTTTTAAGATGAAGGAAATCCTAACAGGCATCATTCTAAGCCATTGCGGCCATCTTTGCTGTAGGCAAAGTATATTCTGAGAGAAAACTTGTGGATATTTAAGGTAATATTCACATAAAGCAGGAGAAATACATCATATGTCACTATTCTTGTCGTCAAGAAATTAAGGAAACCCTAACTTGCATCATTACGAGGTAATGCTGCCATCTTTGATGTGGGCAAATGATATTCGGAGAGAAGATTTGTAGGGTTTATATATTTTTTAAGCAGTTATGGACACAACCTTATTTTCTTCATTTTTGAATCTGCACTTTAAATAAAAACCAGAACTCTTTTATCCATCAGCGTAGCTGTCCGAGGGCTTGTTTTTTTCAGGACAACTTGTGTTTTTCAATGTTACTATATAATGTACTGTAAATGGCGGCATGGCCTGGCTGTGGAGGACTGAGGACGCCCGTTCCTTCTCCCGTTCCTACTTTGGGATTTTGCCATTTAACATAGACGTTAAGGCATTCCCTGACTCCTGCTTGGGCAGAAGATGAAGGAAAACCTCCCAGCCCACCTCCTCCCCGGCAGGAGCTTCACAGAGAATCCAGCACTTTTTCTCCAGCCCGCAGCGGACCTCAGCAGACATGGCGGCCGTGGCAGCACACCCGCCATCGCGGGCCGCGTAAGTGAGGCATTTTACAGCCATCCCTTACGCGGCATCAAGGGGGGGGGACTCCTGCCCCAGCACTGCGGACCCTGCAGGACACCGAGCATTTCTCCGGGCAGCGACGCTCACGGGCTCCACACCCCGCAGACAGAGGAGATGATGGAGGGAGGCTGTCACCTGTAGGAGGTCTAGCTGTCTGTGAGGGCAAACATCCATAATAATACCCCGCTTCCTCCCCTACCTGTTCCTCTTCATTGCATAGTACGGCTCCTTGATTCTCCTGCCATTCACTGTTTACAGGGAAAGCTCACCCAATATGGCAGACAGCACGCCTCTCCACAGAAGACCTGGCAGTTCCCATGATGGGTTTAGCCAACTCAGAATATGGCCGCGCTGGCAGAGAGTAGAGCTTTCACACATTAAAATTATACCAACAAAAGCGGACATGGAGGCTTATATCTCTGGTTGGAGAACTCTGTCCGTACTGAGGTACATCAAGTAGACACGAGAGTCACTACTGTAGAGACTTCCCTAATTGACCTTACTGCCCAAGTGGTTGCACAGGAGTCACATATCCTCCCATACCTATTAAATGCAGTTTCTGGCAGATTTCCTGGATGACGTAGAAAACTGGAAGGAGAAATAGTATTAGAGTACATGGCATTCCCAAAGATGTGGAGCAACAAAACTTGAGTAAACGCTCCACCATATTTGAGAGTTTAGTTCGCTGCTTCTAAAATGGAGGCAGGATTGTCTTTTTGGAGCTCCTGGAAAGTAATTTGCATATTCACGATGCATTCTGGGAAGAGCAAAGAGAGTCACTGTAAGTGGAACAATTGCTGGGTCTAGCTGCTCGGAGGATTTCGTCAGACCACACGCCTAACGGCACACAAAGTTTTACACTTAGTATCATCACAAGAATTCTTGACTTTTAGAAGTTTGAAAGTGGACATAAACATTGAAGAGAATCGTAACCATATGGTGAGATACAACGTATGCTATATGTTCACCTTCACCTGCCAGAAATGCAAGCTTGTGTCTTCATTGGAGGAAAAGGTGAAAAGTCTTCAGGAGAGGATAGCTACATTGAACTCAATAAGGAAAAGAATGATTTTCTTGACAGAGCAGAAATGAGCTTTCAGAATATTGAAGGAAAATACATTTTTAGTGTTCCTGCAGAAGCCGAGGAATGGAAGCATGTGACCCAAAGAAGCAGGAGGATCAGGAGTCAGTCAGCACCCATACTGCTCGGGAACCAGTACCAGGCTCTGACGCAGGAGAACAATTAAGAGGTACAGCAAGAAATGACTCTACCTACAAAGAACAGTCTAGAAAGCACTCGGAATCCTCTTGGTTGGAGGATGTGCTGTTGTGAAGAAGAGGAGAGTGGTGGTTGTGGGGGATTCCCTACTGAGAGGAACAGAGGCCGCTGTCTGCAGACCTGACACCCCACGAGAGGTGTGCTGTCTTCCAGGTGCACAAATCAGAGCTGTGTCCGATAGGTTTTCAAGACGCTTCAGTCCTACAGAACACCATCAATTCCTACTAATACATGTAGGGACAGATGATACTGCAAAAAAGGACCTTGCAACTATCTGCAGGGACTTTGAAGACTTTGGCAGGAAGGTGAAGGATTTAGGCGCACCGGTGGTCTTCTCATCCATCCTCCCAGTGGGTGGCCATGGAATAAAGAGATGGAACAGGATTCTAGAGGTGAAAACTTGCTACGTCAATGGTGCCATCAGCAAAGATTTGGATTTTTATACCATGGAGTGAATTACCTATATGATGGACCGCTTGCTATAGACGGGTTGCATCTTACAACGACAGGCAAGCATATATTTGGTGGATGCCTTGCTTCGCTCATTAGGAGAGCTTTAAACTAGAACAATATGGGAAGGGAAGTAAAAGGCTAGTTAGAAATATACAGCAAACAATGTTAAGTGGTTCTCTGTGTCTGATATGAATCTACTCGTCTATTAAAGTATACTGGCTTACACAAGAGGCATATATTGAGCAGACAGCAAATTGAACTGTTTAACCCCAGACTATGGAAGGTTACCTTGCAGAGTAAAACCTCCTCGCCCTCACTAGACCAAAGACTGGTAGTACTTAGAACCAAAGAATGTATTTTAATGTTGTCTCTCCAGGAGAAATTTCTTATGTCATATACTTGAAAAAGTTTAAATTAAAGAATTTAAAAAATATATATATAAGCAAGTGTGTGTGTGTGTGTGTGTACAAACTGCAAAGGAATACAATTGAGAACCTTGTTATTAGAAGTGAAAAGAAAGAACAAAGGCAAAACATTTAGAAGGAAGGTAGAGGAGAAAGAGACACCGATCACAAATGTGCCGAGCATAGGAAACAAACAAGGAGAATTGGAGCTCCTAACACAGGAAGAGAAATATGATGTCATAAGCATCACGGAAACTTGGTGGGATGATACACATGATTGGAATACCAGGGTTGAAGGATACAACTTATTTATAAGAAACAAACCTAATAAAAGGGGAGGAGGTGTTGTGTTATATGTTAGGAAAACATTCATCTCCACAGAGATCCAAGCTTCAGAGCTGGGAGTTCTGTAGAAACTGGGTAAGAATACAAGGAGAGAACAGCAGAAAGGACACCATTGTAGACATTTACTATAGGCCGCTGGACAAGCAGAAGATATTGAGGAACTCTTTCTACATCAGATGGCCAAGCTCTCAAAAAGGACAACATAGTGATCATGAGAGATTATAACTATCCAGACATTGGTTGGGAATCTCTCTCAGGTAAAAGCAATGGATCCAACAAATTCTTATCCGCTCTTGCTGACAACTTTATCTTCCAAAAAGGTAGAAGAGGAAAAAAGGGGATCTGCTATCTTGGCCCTAATTCTTACCAACAAGGAGGGAATGGTTGAGGAAGTTAATGTGGCTGGGACCTTAGGAGGCAGTGATCATGCTATCCTTGAATGTTGGATAAAAAGGGGAGGAAGGCCTGAGAAAACTCAGACCTCAAGGTTGGAATTTAGATTTTAATGAACTCCGAAAGAAGATAGGAAGAATCCAATGGCTGGATATTCCTAGGGACAGAAATGTCCAAGAAGGTTTGGAAATATTGCGATTCTCAAAGCACAATCGTTAACAATCCCTAAAAGAAGGTAGAATAAGACCCCATTTACACTTAAAGATAATTGCTCAAAACTTGCTCAAACAATAGTTTGAGTGACCGTTTTAAGCGATCATCTTTGCATACTTTATAGTAGCTAAATAGCTACTATAGAATATGCAGCCAGAGCGGGACACAGCCATGGCCACTAATAGAACAATACAGCTGTTTTGCATAAATAAACAGATGTATTCTCTGCTCTGACTTCCAGTGTACCTGCTGTGAATTTACAATGAGAAACTAGAAGAGAGAATCTTATCAGCGCATCCAGCTGTGATAGCCTACTCCACTGATAACAGCTAATTGCTCAATTCTAGCAAACTAGAATTCAGTGATCAACGACTCGTGCACGAAAACTGCACAATGTCCCTGCATTTAGACAGAATGAGAATCGCTCAAAAGATGGCTTTGAGCAATTTTTTTTATAAGCGATTCTCATTGTGTCTAAATGGGCCATAAGAAGCATTTAAAAAGACCATGATGGATGAACACAGAACTTACACACATGTTAAAAAGGAAGTCTGCAGAAAATTTAAGGCAAGTGTCAAAAAGCTAGTAATAAATTGAGGCTTGCAAGAGAGGCCAAGAACAATAAAAAAGGATTTGGGGGGGGGGGGATGTCAAAAGCAAAAGAAATGTCAAAGATGTTTTAGGACAGTGGTGGCGAAACCTATGGCACACATGCTAGAGGCAGCATGCAGAACCCTCCCTGCTGGCACGCAGAGGCATCAGCCGCTCACCCCTGTACTGATTACCAACTCGGGTGTCGCAGCTCCCTCCCTCTTGCTAATCACGCTGGCAGCGCTGATCCCGGTGTACACTCTGACGTCAGTGTGCACCCAGGATCCTCCTCCCCGGAGTCCTCCCCTCCTCAGTTCCACAGTAGAGAGGACAAGAGAGGAAACATTCTGGGCTGCACACTGACATCAGTGTGCACCCGGGAGCAGCGCGAGCAGAGGAGGAGCGGCGCTGACTGCAAGGAGGAGGTAAGTATGTGGGTTGTAGGGACTATTACTACTGAAGTGGTTAATACTACAGGGGCTCCTGAGAGGGATTTATATTGCTACTGGGGCCACTAAAGGGGTTGATATTACTACTGGGGCTGCTGTGGGGAAGAATATTACTGAGGGGTCAATAATATTTCTGGGGCTACTGAGAGGGGTTAATATTACTACTGGGGCTGATGAGGGGGTTAATATTACTTCTGGGGCTACTGTGGGGAATAATATCACTGAGGGGTCAATAATATTATTGAGAGGGGTTAATAGTACTAGTGGGGCTACTGTGGGGAAAAATATTACTGAGGGAGTTAATATTACTGGGGCTACTGAGAGGGGTTAATATGAATACTGGGGCTGCTGAGAGGATAAATATTACTGGGGCTACTGAGAGGGGTTAATACTACTGGGGCTACTGTGTGGGGTTAATATTACTACTGGGGCTGCTAAAGGGTTCAGTATTACTACTGGAGCTACTGTGGGGAATATTGTTATTACTGAGGGGGTTAATAATATTATTGGGGCTGCTGAGAGGGGTTAATATTATTACTGAGGCTACTGTGGGGGACATTGTTACTACTGAGCCTGCTGTTGGAGTCACTATTACTACTGGAGCTACTATATGGGACACTATTACTACTGAGCCTGCTGTGGGGGTCACTGTTACTTCTGAGGCCACTGTGTGGAACACTATTACTATTGGGACTGATACAGGGGACACTATTACTACTGAGGCCACTGTGGGGGTCACTATTACTAATGGGGTTACTATAGGAGGTCACTATTACTACTGAGGCCATTGTGGAGGATAGTATTTCTACTGAGGCCATAGTGGAGGACAGTATTTCTACTGAGGCCACAGTGGGGGACAGTATTTCTACTGAGGCCACTATGGGGGACGGTATTGCTACTGAGGCCATTCTGCACTTGGCAGCATACCTCAAGCTGACTTAGGGTATGTTTACACATGGTGGAAATGCAACAGAATGTCCACAGCAGAAATTTCCATGGCAATTTCTGCAATAAAAAAAACAGTCAAAATCTGCACTATTGCTGTGGATTTTGACAAGAAATCAGTTGCGTATCCGCAGCTGATTTCATATTATGCGGCGCTCCTCCGAAGGCTTCCCGATGTCAGCGCCCCGCCGGTTTCCTTCCGGTTCCCAGCGGCCTGGTCAGGTGCGGCACTACTGGTCAGGTGAGGCCACTACAGGCCACTGGGGACTGGAAGGTGGGGAGCCCTGACAGCGGGAAGCCTATGGAGGAAGTGAGGGAGAGCGCTGCATAGTATGAAATCAGCTGTGGGTACGTCAAAATCTGCACCAACGGTTACTCCGGTGCTCCAGCTAGGAAAAAAAACACAGGGTGTTCCTCCCTGTCTATTTTGAAATGGCCAGGTAAAAAGTCATACGTCGCGATAAGCCCCGCCCCTGATGTGTTGGCACTTTGCTATAAATAAATGGATTTTCAATGGCAGTTTGGGCATTCGGTCCCTAAAAGGTTCGCCATCACTGCTATAAGATGTTTACAGAATGAAAATGGTGAATTGGTTAAAAATGATGTTGAGCAGGCTGAACTTATAATTTCCTATTTTGTATGTTTTCTTTCAGAAAGTAAATGTAGCATCAACTGATCTTCCCTGTGATATTGGGGGAAATAAAAGAATGCAGGCCATCTATAAGCAGAGAGATGGTGAGGGAACACTTAGCTATCTTACATAAATTCAAGTCTCTAGGTCCAAATGTTAGGACCGGCAGCTCTCGGGGTCTCCGCGCCCGCACCATCGGTCCTATCGCCCAAGCTGATCGGGTGCGGCGCAGGGGAGCTCCGGTCTTGGTGATCTCCCCAGGCCGTCGGGGTCCCGGACACTGGCTCCGGGCGCGTGCTCCTGGGCTCAGGGAGCGGCGCCTGGGTGGTCAGTTGCTGGAGATGCGGCGATGCAGTCCACGTTGCCATGACATCCTGACTAGCAGCATCTGCACTTGCTGCTGGATGTCTGGGACCTGCACTCGCTGCCTTTTGCCTGGGTCTGGCTGCTGGCAGGCTCCCCGCCCCAATCAGCTGCTGGGGCGGGAGTTCTGACAGCATTTAAATGTGCCTGTTTCTCTCCAGCATTGCCAGTGTATGTTTGTCTCCAGGCTACACCTGCATTGTTCTCATCTAATTTCCCGTTGTGACCCTCTGCTTTGCACCTGACCTTGACTTCGCCTGATCCTTGGTACCGCGTATTCTCCTGTTGCCGACCCAGACTTCCTGACTTCCCTCTGTGTCTGTTTGTCTCGGTATTTGTTTGTAAGTCTGACCCCCTGATCCCGATTCCCTAGTGAGTATAGGGACCGTCGCCCAGTTGTCACCCTGGGCCCTAGCCCAGAGGGGCAAGTAGGTAGGGACAGGGGTTGCGGGCTGCTTTTAGGGACTTCCAGTACCCAAACCCCAGTACCCTGACACCAGATGCATTATATCCTACGATACTAAAGGAAGCAGCAGAGGCCATTGCATAACCACTTGTAATTTGTGAAAATTCCTGGGGAACAGGAAAAGTCCCAGAAGATTGGAAAAGGGCAAATCTTGTCCCTATCTTCAAAAAGGGAAGAAGGTGGACCCAGGAATCTACAGACCTGTGAGCCTGACTTCTATACCGGAAAAGATCTTTAAACAAATTACTAAACAGCATGTATGGAGTCAGTAACCAGAGTCAGCATGGGAAGTACGTACTTAGGGGCATGATAATCAAACATGGCACACAACGTAAGAAAGAAAGGGCATTTAAAATATCTAGTCTTCTCCAACAGAACCATGCTTTGGAAGCCTCCCATAAACAGAAATTCTCACCAGCTAAACTAGCAGATTTAGTCCAGGTCAGAAACTAACTTAAATCCAGGCTGAACCAAAAATGCTTGCATCTTAAAGATCAATGCTAGCGCATTTACTAAACATACTAGCAAAGTGGGTAGGCCCCTGTCTCGTCTGATACTTCCATGGGTTGTACATACCTATATCCCTCGGATTAAGAACTCTGGGTTTGGATACTTATAATTAGAGATGAGCGAACGTACTCGGTAAAGCACTACTCGTCCGAGTAATGTGCTTTATCCGAGTACCTCCCCGCTCGTCCTGAAAGATTCGGGGAGTGCCGCTGCTGACAGGTGAGTTGCGGCGGGGAGCAGGGGAGAGCGGGCGGGAGAGAAGGAGAGAGAGATCTCCCCTCCGTTCCTCCCCGCTCTCCCCTGCAGCTCCCCGCTCCGCGGCGCTCCCCGAATCTTTCAGGACGAGCGGGGAGGTACTCGGATAAAGCACATTACTCGGACGAGTAGTGCTTTACCGAGTACGTTCGCTCATCTCTACTTATAATCCTACAAAGATCCTCAATGTGTTTCAAATGTATTAATCCCAACTGAACAATTTTAGAGGACAATTTGCAGATATGAATCCATCCAGCTTGCTGGAGCGCATCTCTGAGTACATAGCGGAGACGGCTCCGACGACGCTTGATACTGACTCTAGGGAGGCACCAGAGACTGATCTAATGGAGGAGATAGAAACGGCCATTAAATATACACCGATTAAAACGCCTGGGCCCGGTTTACACCCGCTTTCTATAAATTATTTTGACGACTAATGTTGGGAGAAAGGCTTGTTTTTACGGCATAAAAACTGCAGCAAGAATGACATGAAAACTTTATTGCATCATTAGGGTGTTGTAGGGGTTGTCCCACTTCATTAAATATTTTCCAATCTAAAAGCTATACTACCGCTTCCAACTTTTTAATATATTCTCCTACCCAAACATCTTTGACCTATGAGATGGAGTCAGGTGACCATCCCCCAAGCCGTCCTCTTTATTACCACTGATGTCGCATGTATGCTTGCCTTATTACTTCCAACCAAGACCAGATGTATTGAAAATACTGCCACAGCTGCATATTTGTGCATGCACATTCCAAATGCTCTGTGTCAATTCTCTATTGTTAGAGCAAAAGCCACATTGCTGGAACACTGAAACAGCACATGCGCCAGGCCAGCCAATCTCCTGCCTTGACGTTTATGGAAATAACCAGTTTATTTTAATGCATCCAACAGGGTCTATAAGACTGTTGAATAAATATATTGTTTTATTTGCTGTATGAAAGGGTGTATGAAACAATAATGCAGTTTTAATATGGTCGCTGTGGGTGTGTGTGTGTGTGGGGGGGGGGAGACATGTTCTAAGGAACCAGGAATAGGGCTGAAGTAGTGCTAGCCTAAAAGCAAGAGCTAGTGCAGATGGATATAAACCCCACTGTCTGAAACCAGAATTGACGCGGCCGAGCACATAGGACCACAGCAAAAGGACTGGAGCTCCAAAATGTGTATAGAGAGCACAGCAGCTAAAATACAAGCGCCAACTGTACTTCGGGGCATTTGGGATGCTGGCCAATGTCATACAGGGAAAGGGAAAGAAAGTTTTGGAGTGGGAAAAAAACCTTTAATAAACAAGTCCTCACAGGTACAAAGCAAAGAATCAGGATTCACCCAGGACAGGACCAAAACAAGGTAATACAAGGTGGCTTCAGCAAAGTCAAGATTCTGAGGAACAGAACAGGTAACACTGACCAAAAAGCAAGTTGCAAATGAAGTGCAAGGCATATATAGGAACTAGTGTTGAGCGAACCAAACCAGTAGAACCTGTTTCAGGTCGAACTTTGCTAAAAGTTCGAATTAGCACAAGCTCGAACTTAGCTTTTAGCCAAGGTCTACCTGAAACAGGTTGTGCTGGTTTGGTTTGCTCAACACTAGTCTTGAACACTGGTGTATAACACTGTCTAAGAGCCATAAAAGCCTCATATAACACTGTGTTAGTCCATATTTACACGGCTGGTAGTGAGTTGAGCACCAAAGTTTTCAGAACACAGACAGCACATCTGTGCGATGTGCAGGAAACCACACATAGTAACATAGTATATTAGGCTGAAGGGAGATAATGTCCATCCAGTTCAGCCTGTTTCCACCCCCCACCCACCACATTTGTTGATCCAAAGGAAGGCAAAAAAAAACTCAAATGAGGCAGAAGCCAATGTAGCCTATTGTGGGGGGAAAATTTTCCTTCCTGATCCCATAATGGCAGTCAGAATAATCACTGGATCACCCCAAGGCTTTATTTGCCTCTGCAGCAGCTGACTGGCATTGATTGCTCCAGTTAAGTTTACTGTCCACTAGTACCCCCAGGTCTTTTTCCATCTCACTTTTCCCTAGCAGTACCCCATTTAGTGTATATTGGTGACATCCGTTCCTCCTGCCCATGTACATAGTCTTACATTTATCCACATTGAACTTCATTTGCCATTTTTCAGCCCAAGCCCCCAGCTTATCTAGGTCCGTTTGTAGCCGTACATTGTCCTCCGTTGTATTAATTATGTTGCATAATTTCGTATTGTCTACAAATATTGATATTTTGCTGTGCAGCCCCTCTATCAGGTCGTTGATAAATATATTGAACAGAATGGGGCCTAATACTGAACCCTGTGGCCCCCACTAGCGACGGGGGCCCAATCAGAGTACAAACCATTTATTACCACCCTCTGCTTTCTATCTCTGAGCCAATTCTTTACCCAATTACACATGTTTTCACCCAATCCGAGCTTCTCATTTTATATATCAGCCTATTATGCAGCACGGTGTCAAATGCTTTAGAGAAATCCAGATATACGAGATCAATAGACTCTCCCAGGTTCAGCCTAGAACTTACTTCATCGTAGATGCTGATCAGATTGGTCTGACATGATCGACCCTTCATGAACCCGTGCTGGTGAGGAGTTATTCCATTGTTCTCCTTGAGGTAATCGTATTCCACCTGGATCCGGCAGTTTGTCGATTTTAATCTTTTTTAACCGACTCTGCACTCCCTCCTGTGTTAGGCAGGTGATATTTAGCGGGGGTTTCACCTTATCTCCCTGCATCTCACGTGACATTTTTTTTTTTTGCATCTGCAGGTCCTTTTCTCGTGCAAGACATGCACAAAAATTAAACTTGCTGCAATGTCTCGGTCTCACAGCATCGCTGCAGGAAAAAAATCACTAATGTAAATAGACACATTGCAAACAAATGGAACCATGTTCATGTGGATTTTGTGTGTCTTGTAATGCACAAAACTTGCATGAGAAGATTAGCCGTGTAAATACGTTCTTATGGAAGGCTTTTATGGCTCATAGAAAGTGTTTTACACCAATTTTAGGGGGTTTGGTGAACTAATTCAGACCCAACCAAACTTTTTGCAAATGTTCATCGAATCGGGCAAACTTGAAGTTTTCAAATGTTCACTCATCACTAATAATAAGCAGAGAATGGGAAATGTTATCAGGCAGAGTCTAGTTTGCAAAATTAGGGTGGTTTTAGACAGGATGACGTTAATGCTTAAGCGCCCGACGGGCGTTCCAATGATTATCGCTTCGGTGCTTTCATATAGGAGTGATAGTCATTAAGTGAATGGAGATGGACCGCTCCAGGGATCTCATCTGACCGGCTGCCTCCATTCACTGCAAACAGGTAAAAATGAACAACTGTCTGTTTATCCATTACACAACGACTAGCAACTACTGGGTGATTTGTTCGTTTGAGTGATTGTTTGGATGACTATCGACCTGTGTAAAAGCACCCTTAAAGAGTACCTGCACTTTCACTTCGGAGTGTCCTGGACCGTCAGCCATTTTTGTCTCCTGGCAGCTGGAGACAGCCCCATATAGTACTATATAAGTGGCTATATGAGACCGTCTTCAGCTGGTGGAAGGAGTCAAAAATGTCCAGCGGAGCATGAGCACTCCGAAGTGAAAGTGCAGGTACTCTTTACTTGTTGGATTTGAACACCGCTGCCCGGGTCCAAAGCCATATAAGTGTCATAGTTCATAAGAAACAAACTTATGCTTAAAGAGGTTGTACCAACATCTAAACCTATCCACAAGATATGTGATAAGTTTATGATCGTTAGGGATCCGCCAGCTGGGACTACCTGAGAACGGAGGTTCTGACAGTCCCCGTTTGAATAAGGCAGAGGTTATGTATGCTCACCACCGCTCTATTCATTTCAGTTAGTATCGGAGATTGCTGAGCGCTGATACTTGGCAATTTCTGGCGCTGTCATTGAAATGAATACAGCAGTGGGGCACATGCACTACCTCCGCTTCATTCATATGTAAACCGGCAAGACCCTCCTTTCTTTGGATCAGTGGGGGTCCCAGTGGTTGGTCCCCCATCAATCATAAAGTTATTCCCTATCCTGTGGATTTGAGATAACTTTAGATCTTGGTACAACACACTTTAAATGAAAAATAAGCAGATAACTAATACAGATAAAGCAAGTCCTCAAGCACTAAAGCGAAAAATAGCTGCTGAGAGCAATAAATCACTTTCTGTGCAGAGGACAGGATATTCTTCAGGATCCTGCAAGCACACAGTGTGCCAGAAAAATAAAATGGCGCCATCCCATCTGGTGTCCACAGGAACAGCTCATCCCGGCACAGGAAGGGGATGAGCTGGAGGAGTACAGGACATGTAGTACCGCTCTCAGGGTTCCAGGTGGCAACCAAAAGGATTACCAATGCAACCACGATTTTGCAAATGTTTATAAGATTTTTCAGTTTTGTTGCCATTTGTGACTAGCCCCACCACTATTTTGGTGCAGATGATCGCTGGTGGTGCCAAAGTCTTCATATGTTGTAGTTGGAAGATGCTGCAGCCGGGAGGCCCCTGTGATGCTGGATGGTTTGTGGCCAGTGTTGGTGGTGTGGGTATAGAAGTGTAGTGGCCCAAAACATATATTTCTGGCCCTTCCATAATTGTCATACATGTCATGTCTTTTATGTGGATGCACTGTGCAAAGTGTCTTGTCTGCTGTTATGTGAATTGCCCAGCTGCAGCATGCAAGAGGTTAATGTCTAAAACTGGCTGGGATATGTCTGGGAAAGTAACAATTCTGTGTAGTCACTGTTAAGGCTGGTCGGGACAGGTGGACAGGGGGTCCCTACGCCAGCCTTCTCCCATGTCCCTACCTACTTGCCCCCCTGGGCTAGGCCCCAGGGCAACAACTGAGCAACGGTCACTGCACTGCACTAGAGACAGGGAGCTCAAGGAAAGAAGGGCAGGGAGACCAGCAGGTGAGTACCGCGTAGCAGACAAGACGCGAACAACTAAGCAAACAGAGAGAGTCGGGAAAAAGGCCGGGTGTAGGCAGACATAGTCAGAACCACACACTGGCAACCTGTGTCTGGCCCAGCCAGGTAGATAAGCAGAACTCCCCACCCAGAGGGGCGGTGAGAAGTCACATGACACCAGAGGGAATTACAAAGTCGCCTTCCCCCGGAGGCGCGCACTGACCAGAGCGCCGCACGTCCGACCAGCGGACAGGTGCGCACGCGCGGGGTGCGCTGCTGACCGCCCCGACCAACCACCAGAGCGGGGGAACCCCCGGATGCAGCCGCCAGCCCGTGCCCCCGCAGCTCCAGGACGAGCGATCTGCCTCACCCGAACACCGGTGCCCCTAGTGGAAACCCCATCTCTAACAGTCACGTGATGTCTACCCTCTATAAGTATGAGTGATTGAGAGCAAGGCGTGATCTTCTATTTACTTCAATGGTAGTAAAAGGAGGGAGAGGGCCGGCTACATGGGGGTACCTTCAACCCTCATGTGGTGAAGTAATGGAAGTGGAGGAGAGGTATCCAGATTACCACCATTCTAGGAACCACCAGGAGTGAAGGTTCTGCAGTGTTCCCCAAACAAGTTCTGAGTGAGTGTCTTGGAGTGTTGTTTCCCTCTCCGGAGTTATTTAGAGTCCCGGAGTGTATGTGTGTCCAGGAGCGGAGCACTACAGATAACTTAGACTGTGGGCCCAGTTTCATCCTGTGCTCTCCTCCCGTGCGAATAAGCTGTATTTCTTCAAGCACACAGTAAAGTTTCAAGACATTGCCCGTTTTGCTGGTGTGAAAGGAATGGTGGCGTCACACGTGATATCTTCAAGTCCACTACACTTATACAGGTAACCACTGTCCCAGCATTGCCTAGAAGAGGCCTATCGGTGCCTTGGCTGGGCTTTCGTGCGTCCCTCTGGGGAGGAGCCTGGTAGAGCCACCATGACAAGTGCTACCTCTACCCCGCCAGCTCCTCAGCGTGGGCCTCATGTCTCGGTTGCTGCAGAAGGCACAGGTGCCAATATTGTGTGGCTTCTGTGTAGACCAGAGCCGTGAGCAGGTTCATGGATGCTACTGTCCGCAAAGAGTTGAGGAGGTGCTGACAAGATGGTATGCTGAGGACCATCATCTCCAAGACAAACCCACATTAGCTATCCACTGAGGTGTGCTCTTGCTATGATTATACTGTGGGGGCATGCTTTAGATGTTATTATACTCTGGGGAGACAAATTTGACTATATTGCAAGGGTGTGTGCCAGATGTGATGTTGCGAGGGGGCCAGTGCTGTTGCAAATTACACGATGTGGTATGCACTATGTGTCTACTTGGGGTACAGCTCTGTATGTTATACTGGGAGTCTACTCACTGTGGATATGTAGATGATTACTATGGCTGCACTCTAGATGTGTATATTTATCAGTGAAATGTCCATGCTGATTGGCCAGAGTCTCTGTCATTCTATGTTGAATGTAGTTTCAAGTTCCAAGGATCCAGGAAAAACCATTGTATATTAAACATATTGTAGCCTGAGGATCACTATACTTTGCATTTTTACTGTCATTGTGATTTAATTTGTTTCAGAGATAAGATATTGATAGACTTGTAGATCCTCTAACAATATGTATACTTGACTTTCCAACACTTATCTCCAGGAGTGGAGGATGATAGGATTAGCTGGGGAAATAAATTAAAGACAAGAATAACTCTCAAGGGTGTCTTGATAGTCTACAACAAATTATCCCGAAGATGGAAGCACTGGCCAGAAAGAGTCTGATGTGAGAGGTTATTACAAATGATCTTCCTGATGTGAAACGCTCATAACTCCCATTTAATGACACTCAGATACATAAATCTGATATTAGTGGAAGCAGAAGCTCTAAAGGTTTTGTTGCACAACATCAGATGTGATCAGTGTAGCCCCCTTTGTCACTCCACACACATAGAGCCTGATGTCAAGTTCCTCCATACACGTTGTAGCTGATCATGACTGATGGAATGGCTTCTGTGATCTGATGCATCTTTGCAAATCATATATGGTGGGTGGTATGTAGACTCTCTTTAACACTCTCAAAGAGAAAAAGATCACAAGGTGAACGATCTGTGGAACGTGGAGGCCATCACCATCTGCACAACTGTTAGGTGCACTGTTCAGACACAATCCTCTGCTTCTGTGTCTGGCAGGCGAGGGCGCCGCCCTGCTCTCCCTGTTCCCTGATCTTACATTTATTCTCTTCCAGTCCTCCAAGGGTTAATTGCTTCTGGGCCGTCTGCTCAGCTGATGCACTTTTTCTAATCACCTCCCTATATAGCTGCCCTGGGCCTTTCAGACAATGCTGTAGTGCTGTTGTGTGATTCGTGTCCATAACTGCATGTTTAGCCGCTGCTCTGGCAGTTTTCCTTGCTACGTTGCTTCCTGCTCATGTTCTGTGTCCTCTGTTCGTGGATCCTGCTGTCTGTTATCCTCGTGAGTCTGTTTCTCTGTTTATCCTTGTCAGCCTGTCTCTCCTTGGTTCCTGTACGTCCCGGTATTGTTCTGTCATTTGTTTTACAGGTGCTCTGTCCTGTCAGGGTAAGTCAGCGCCTAGAAGAAGACCGTGGGGTTATCCTTATTGGGATGAGTGCTCTGCTTATAGGCAGGGGTGTTCCTCTCCTAGTTATAAGTTTTGGGCAAGATACTTCACCTAGTTTCCATCTGCATATGGGGTTCATACATCCGGTATCTTACCTCCCATGCTGGGGTCTTCTTTCAATCATACTGGACTGGATCATCATCTACCCAGTAGATTGACACAGTGGTTCCACAGTCATTGCAACAACCAATCCATCCGTTTCATAGTTGCCGCTCACTTTTTTCCATTAACTTGTTTTTTTTTTTAATGTTTAAGACATGCAAAACAAATGCAGCCACATAAGGTACCACAATAAACATGTTGTCCCTATGGTAAATGTCCCTATCTTCAAAAGGGGAAGAAGGTGGATCCAGGAAACTAGAGGCCTGTGAGCCTGACTTCTATACTGCGAAAGAGCTTTGAACAAATTATTAAACAGTATGTATGCAAGTACTTGGATAAAAATGGAGTAATTAACCAGAGCCAGCATGGGTTTGTAATAAACAAGTCATACCAGACGAATCTAATTTCCTTCTATGACAGAATCACTGACTGGGTTGATCAGGGAAATGCGGTGGATATAGTATATCTTGACTTTAGTAAAGCATTTGACAAAGTATCTCATACCATACTTATTGAAAAAATGACCAAATATGGGATTGACAAGGAACTGTTTGTTAGGTGGATTCACAATTGGCTGAGTCATAAAAAGTGGTAATAAATGGCTGTACATCCAAGTGGAAGAATGTGTCAAGTGGGGTACCACAAGGCTCTGTCCTAGGCCCAGTGTTGGTCAACATTTTTTTTAATGACCTGGAAAAGGGAATTGATAGGAAACTGATCAAATTTAGCCTTAGTCAGACGGGCGTTTTTTCGCGCGATTTGCGCATGCGCATGCGTCCGGCGATTTTATAAAACCATTGCTTTGCAATGGTATCGGACACATAAGCGCTTTTTATGCGCTCGTCCGATAAATTATAGAACAGAAATCGTAGATCGCACCTATCTGCGATCTGCGATTCCTGTTCTCTTCTCTATATGCGCTCAATGGGGCCGGCGGCAGCAGCGCCGACCCCATTGAGAACATATAGAAGACAAATCATTCTTCTCTGTAACAGCTGTGGCAGAGAAGAACGATGTTTGCCCATTGAATTCAATGGAGCCGGCAATACAGCCGGCTCCATTGAAAGCAATGGGCTGCCGGCAATCGCACGATGAATTGTCGGGAAGGGCTTAAATATATAAGCCCTTCCCTGCAATTCATCCAGAAAGGTGTAAAAAAAAAAATAATGTATACTCACTCACCTTTCCGCTGCAGCCGGAGATCAGTGGCGGCCGCCGGCAGTTCTCCTGAACTGCTTCTCTATAGTATTCAGCAGCCGGGGCTTTAAAATCCCCGCCTGCTGAATGAGCTGCCTCTAATTGGTCACAGGCTGACCAATCAGAGGCAGATCTCACTCACACACCCATTCATGAATTCATGAATGGGTGAGTGAATGCTGCCTCTCATTGGCTCAGCACAGGGATCAATCTGATTGGTCTCCGGCTGCAGCGGAAAGGTGAGTATACATTTTTTTTTATTTTTATACATTTCTGGATGAATTGCAGGGAAGGGCTTATATATTTAAGCCCTTCCCGACAATTCATCCCTCGCTCGCCCGCAGCGCATTGCTTACAATGGAGTCGGCTGTATTGCCGGCTCCATTGAATTCAATGCGCTGGACAGCTCCGGCCCGTTTCTAATGAAACGCGGCTAGGAGCAGATTTTTCGGGCGATTTTTTGGCCCCGGTCACGCAATTTGCGGATGCGCATCCATCATGTGATCCGCAAATCGCGCGAAAAAGCGCCCGTGTGACTAAGGCCTAAGGGTGGCTTCACATGAGCGTGTTTTTGTGTGTGCATACGCGTGCACAAAAACAGTCTTCTATTAGAACCAATGCATTCCCTATGGTGTGTGCACATGTCCGCGCTTTACAGGCATGTGCCTGCAAAGATAGGACATGCGTGCACCACAGGGAATGCACACATTGTTTTCAATGGAGCCACAGCTGCTGCCGGCACCCCTGAATTTTTTTTCAGGGAAGGGCTTTACATATAAGCTCTTCCCTGAAAAAAATAGAATTTCAGTGTATAAAAAAAAAAACGTACCTGTCCACCGCTGCCGTGTCACTGTGGGGATTAAGAACACATCTGCCGCATGCAGCAGATGTTTCCTTGATCATCGCAAGGGAAAAGAATTCCCTGCTGCACCTGCCACATCTGTGACAGATGCAGCAAAGGAATTCTTCATCCCTGCAGGGAATAAAAATTCCCTACCACAGCTGTCAGTGTCACAGATGACAGCTGCGGTAGCGGATCAAGCTGCCAGCATCCTGTAATTGCTTTTCAGGGGTTAAATATAAGCCCTTCCCTAAAAAAAGGAAAAGTGGTGTTGAACATTAAAAAAAAACATACCTTCCTTCAGCTGCTGGGGCTCAGCTGTGTCCTCTCAGTGCTGTCCCTGGCTCTTCAAAGTAGTTCTTTCGTCAGGCGGGGATTTAATCCCCGCCTGCTGAAATAGCTGATTCTGATTGGCTGAGGCGCTCAGCCAATCACAGGCAGCTCTCGGCTGTCAGTCATTCAGTGAGAGCTGCCTGTGATTGGCTGAGGTGCTCACCCAATCACAGACAGCTGCTTCTGATTGGCAATGGTCGGCCAGCACCCCTGAATTGTTTTAACTTTGTCTTAGCAATTCTCAGCTGTCAGCCCTGAGCAGAACAAAGTGAAAGTAATCAGGGAACAGTGAGTGGTGCGTTCCCCGATTACAGCTCCCGTCGGCTCACACGCTACTATTTAGTACTAATAGGCAAAAGTGCCAAGTAAAATTAACCAAAAGATAGGCACAAATGCAAAAACGCTATTATATAGCTATGAGAACACAAAAAAGGATCCACACATGGAGCTTTAAACTAAATTATTTTTATTGCAAAACAGGACAATAATTAAAAACAAGTAGTAGGAGGAAAAGAGAATCTGGATATATAGGAGCAGGACTGGAATAATGGAATAAAGAATTCATGCATGATATAAGTAGGATAACAATATATACAATAGTGGATCTACTAAGTCTTATATAATACAAGCCAGACAATGCAAGGCGATAATTAAAGACTGTCTGATCACACAAAATATAAATACGAAGTTGTTACCACATAGCAAGCAAGACTTGTATCCTGTGACCCAAAGCACGTTTCGCATCTGCTTTCTCAAGGGGGTATGGCTATAATCACGGGTCATGTTTTAGGGCTCCTGCACACTGGCAAGAGCGATATTGGGATTGATTGCAATCTCCCCCATTCATTTCAATGGGGCTGGCAGCAGCACCTCCCCATTGGAATTAATGGAAGATGCTTACGGTCCTCTGCCACTGCTGTGACAGCAGTGGCAGGGGACTCCCTGTGGAGAGGATTTGGGGGGGGGGCTTAAAATATAACCACCACCACCCCCCCTTCCCTAACCAGGCATTCCCCCTGAGTCTACAGGATGAGAGCTTCCTGTGGTGGAGAAATAGGAACATCACACTTCTTTATCATTTTATGCTGCATGGCAAACTCCTTACCCCACAACAGCTAACCGAGAAATACTCGATCCCGGATCGCTTATGGCTAGAAATGAGACAAATCTATACTTTCCTTCACTCCCAGCTAGGCGCCACCGGCCCTTCCGTCACTCCCACAGCCTTTGAAAGGTCCTGCATTTGGTCTCCACTTCAACCAGGCATGATATCTTCACTATATGCCCTCATGAACAAACCCTTACCAGAAACCAAACTCCCCTCTATGCGTTGCTGGGAATCAGACCTTGGCATTTCCCTCTCTCTACCCTGATGGCAGCACTGCTGTACTTTCATTTCAAAGGATAGCCATCAAGTAGCTCTTATTGAATTCCCGCTAAAGATCCTACATAGGTCATACCTGGTTCCCTCCACGATCCACAAATACTCCCCATCCACATCCCCGAATTGTTTCAGGGGCTGTGACAGCCTGGGCTCAATGGCCCACACATGGTGGACTTGCCCGTTGGTTAAGACGCTTTGGAGACGGGTGGCCAGACTTATTTCTGGAGTCCTGGGCAGAACATTCCCCCTATATCCATCTGCTTGCCTCTTGGCCGACAAGCCCTTGAGTTACAACAACCAGCAACATAAGCTTTCTCAGAATATTTGCATGGAGACTAAAATTTATATTGCTTCTTAGTGGCTGTCACCCCACTCTCCCTTTGGAGCCTATCATAGCAAGAGTATCGAGAATGATGCTATATGAAAAATTGTCGGCCATGAGGGGAGACAGTATGGAACTGTTCCTCAAGACATGGAAACCTTGGGTGGATCATCTAGACATACCGTGCATATCCAGGCCTCTTAGCTCGTAAGACGACGGACCAGGATTGATGATCGGCTTCCCCTGGCGCCCTGGAGGTGGAGGGTGGAAGACAGAATAGAGTATATGACGAAGCAACAGCGTTGGAGGGGCTGCGGGTTGGGGGGGGGGGGACCGTCGGAAAATGTAGAGGTGAGAGAGGAGTGGGACGACAAGGACCTCACACAACACATACCTGATGTAGGAGGATGGGGGGAGAGGGGAGGAGAAGGGGAAGATTCGGAGTCTGACGGCTAACATCATAGAGCTCAACAAATCATGTGGAACCTTAGTTATTCATTTATCTTTTTTCTTTTCTATTTCTTTTTGGTATTTCTTTCCTTTTTCTGTAATAATATTGATCTTAAGATGCCCCCTGCGTGAGGAACTCATTAAAACAACATGCTATGTTTTATCACAAAATTATAATAAAATATTTTAAAACAAAAATATAAGCCCCCCCCCCTCTCTGAAAATAATACATGACTGTCGAAAAAAACTAAAAACTAATACATCACCTGGGAAGCGCTGTCATCTCTAGCGCGTCTTCTTGCAGGTGCCGGCACTCTTCTTCTCCTTGTCTTCCGGACGGGGATTTAAAAATCCCTGCACCCTGAAGGTGCTGCCTCTGATTGGCTGAGCACTGTGACCAATCAGAGCCAGTGCTCATTTAATGAATGACAGCTGTGTGCTGCCTCTGATTGGTCACAGTGCTCAGCCAAACAGAGGCAGCGCTCAGATCCTTTGTTCTCGACGGGGAAACAATGCTATCAGCACTCCCAGTGGAGAACTTCTGATAAAAGTGAACGACGATTTTTAGGTTAGCTTAAATTTAACGATCAGCTAACAGTACCCGAAAAGCGGACGATGGGTGCACATTTACACGCACTGATTATCGCTAAAACCATCGCCAAGTAGCGATTTTTTTTTACCCATCATCGGCTGGTGTAAATGGGCCTTAAGGCTTCATTTGCACACTTAATTGCTCTTTATGCAAAATGATCGCTCAAAGCTGTCACTCAAACTGTCATTTGAGCGATCTTTGAGTGAACATCGCTCCGTGTAAATGGGCCTTTATTCTTGCTAAGATACCTTTAATGTATGCACTTGTCCTGATTAACTCTGTCAGGGGTTTGATCACTAAGATGAAAAGTAACAAGGAAAGGGGAATTTCTGACAAGTTCCATTTGTAATCTGGAATGAAACAGAAAAGACACCATCAATGAGAACCCTAGCAGAAGGAGAGCTGTGTAGGGTTCGTATCACATTAAAAATACTACCATGAAAACTAAACTTATGAATAGTTGCGAATGCAAAATCCCAGTGCAATTTGTCAAATGCCTTCTCGGCATCCCAGGTGAGGAGCAGAGAAAGCTCAGCCATTGCAATAAGATCCAAAACCCTCCCAGTGCATCATGGACTTGTCTCCCTTTCGTAAAGCAAACTGGATTGTTGTAAATAACGTAAGTGCAGTAAGGAGTCTTTGGGCCAGAAGTTTAGAATAGATCTTGGTGTCTCGAGTAAGTAAGGAGATTGACCTGGAGTTGGCTGATATATTTGGAGCTTTCCCTGGTTTGAGTATCGTAACTATGGTGGCCTGGAGCATCTGCAAAAAGTTTGTAATATTTGTTGGCGAAACCGTCTGGGCTTGGAGCTTTATGGAATTTGAGAGAATGTATTACCCAAGTAACTTCAGAAGTAAGTACAGGGGTATTGAGGGAGTTAAAGGGGTGGTCTCGCGGCAGCAAGTGGGGTTATACACTTCTGTATGGCCATATTAATGCACTTTGTAATATACATCGTGCATTAAATATGAGCCATACAGAAGTTATTCACTTACCTGCTCCGTTGCTAGCGTCCCCGTCTCCATGGCTCCGTCTAATTTTGATGTCTTCTGGCGTTTTTAGACGCGCTTGCGCAGTCCGTGCTTCTGGCTGGTGAATGGGGCCGCTCGTGACGGAGAGCTGGTCACCGCGTCGTCATCGTAGCTCAGCCCCGTCACGTGTGCCGATTCCAGCCAATCAGGAGACTGGAATCTGCAATGGAATGCACAGAGCCCATGGTGCA
This sequence comes from Eleutherodactylus coqui, assembly GCF_035609145.1. Lineage (NCBI taxonomy): Eukaryota > Metazoa > Chordata > Amphibia > Anura > Eleutherodactylidae > Eleutherodactylus > Eleutherodactylus coqui. The sequence continues at coordinate 161,531,179 of NC_089845.1, forward strand.
CCATGGGAGAAAACCGCAGTGCATCCCTGGGAAAGGACCGGCGGCCATCTTAGGGAGATTTTTTAAACTCCTTATTTCGTCGGATCGGTGAGTAGCAAGCGGTTTAAAAACCGCTTTAATTTGCTATTTTATGCCAGGGGGGTGACAGGGGGAATGGGCTAATGTTAAATTTTGATGCTTGCCGCGAGACAACCCCTTTAGGGCGCCCACCCACTGGCGATTTTTTTTCCCTGTGAAATTCGCAGCATTTTTTTCTCTGCAGGGGTCTATGGGACTTGTAATGTTAAAATCGCGATCGCGCAAAATCGCGATTTCGCGGTAAATTGCGATTTTGCGCGATCGCGATTTTAACATTACAAGTCCCATAGACCCCTGCAGAGAAAAAAATGCTGCGAATTTCGCAGGGAAAAAAATCGCCAGTGGGTGGGCGCCCTTAAGTTGAGATTTAGATAAGGAATGGAGATTAATTAATCAAAGGAAATTTTTAAAGGGTTTGGAAACATTGGCACAGTGTTACTATTCTACGAGATCTATCTTCAGCTGAAATGTAGAACTGTCATTGGATCCTCAATCCTCTAATGATAAGACTTATAATATCTCACCATCTACAGTACATAATATCAAAAGATTTAGAGAATCTTGAGAAATTCATGTCCACAAGGGACAAGACCGATGGCCAATATTGGATGCTTGAGATCTACGGGCCCTCAGGCGGCATTAACAACAGGCATGATTCTGTAATACAAATCACTGCATGGGCTCCGCAATACTTCCAGAAATCACTGTCTGTAAACACAGTTCGCCGTACAATCCACAAATGCAAGTTAAAGCTGTATCATGCAAAGTAAAAGCCAACATAATCCAGAAATGCTGGCATCTTTTCTGGGCCAAAGCTAATTTCAAATGGACTAAGGCAAAATGGAAGACTGTTCTGTGTTTAGATGAATCAAAATATGAAATTTCTTTTGGAAACCACGAATGCCGTGTCCTGCGGACTCAAGAGGAGAGGGGCCATCCAGCTTGTCATCAGCACACAGTTCAAAAGCCTGCATCTCTGATGCTGAGGACTGTGGTTAATGCGCGTGCTGGAGTTATGAAGAGGAGTGGGAGGGACCTGGACCAGGACCTAGCCAGATAGATTATGTATTCCTTTTTTTAAAATGTAGTGTGGCTGGGGCTTATTTTCAGGGTAGGGCTTATATTTCAACCCTCCCCCAAAATCCGGCTAGGGCTTATTTTTGAGATAGGTTATTTTTTCAGTCAAACAGGGTATGTGTTGTATGTTCTTCTGTAAAAAAAAAATTTGGTTAGATGAAATTTCCAAATCATTCTTTTTTTCTTTATATTTTACACAGTGGCCCAACTTTTGTGGAATTGGGGTTGTAGTACAAGAAGACTTTTATGAAAAGTGCTAAATATCTATGATATATCTATGATATTTTCTACGGGAAAAAGGGCCTATTTACGTGAGTGCAATATAGCAAGCTGTCCATATGTGTGCTGACTGTACACAGATAGTGCACTGACCCACTACAGTCAATGGGACTATTCACACGTGTCTTTGTTTTACACAAACTGATATTCAGTGTAAAATAATCTCAACATGTCCTATTCCCTTCTGATTTCTTGAATGACTGACAGCCATTCAAGTCAATGGGTGTGCAAAAAAACGGAGCGCGCTCGAATAATAGGTTGTTAAGAGAAGCTAGAAAAAAGAAATCAAGCTTGCTTTCGTTTTGTATGCGCAAAAGAAAATCGCATGACACACTGACATGAAAAACGGACACACGCAATGTATAAGAATGCAACATGGATACACGCACACATTAAATTAGGACCGTTTTTAACAAACTAAAACCGGACACAGTCATCTGTATAAGAGATAATGCTTCTCACTCATCGTGGTTCATTTCAAACATTACCGTCAGGAGAACTCTATGGGTATAGATGCGCATATATATGTTGAGGACTTATTTACTTAAGTGTTTCTGATTTTGATCTATTATGTATGCCCGTGTTGCGTGCATTTGGCTTACAAGTGCCCATTTTTTTACTTTTGTGTGTCATTTGTTTTTCATCTGCTTCTCTCACGTGTAAAGCAGTCCTAGTTGTTTCTAGTGCTGTGTAGCAACTATCTGTGGAAAGGAGAAGGCACATTGGTGTCAGTTGGTGCACTTATTTTGCGCACCCATTGAGTTGAATGAATGACTGTCATCTGAAAAATCAGACCAGAACAGAACATGCAGGTATGTACATCGCAGGCCTGTATGCATGATTCTGGAACACTGCAGTGTTGTAGAATAAGCACACTTTGAAGATCCCATCCAAACAAAGCTTCAAGTCATGGAGTCAATGGTGCTGTGGCCTTTTCCTGACGCATCATGTAGAGTGACAGCTCCCTCCCAGATACAAACAGGAAGAGAGCGTACACTCAAGGCAATCCAGGCGGGAAAGAGTGCAGCGTGGTGTCACTCCCGTGACTTGGAACTTCGTTTGGACTGGATCTTCAAAATATACTCTTTTGCAAGAAGAATCCCTCCAGTAGAAGAAGTTGTTTTGCTATAAAACCCGGCATGCAGTTCCATCTCAGGCAGATATGTAAATGATGAGAGTTGTGGTGATTAGATGGACGGTCTTGTCACCGGAGGCCCTATAAGTGGTTCCCCCCTTGTCCTATAAGAGGCTCTCGGAGGCTCCTTGTGTGTAGTGACATCTTCTTCTGCTAGTAGAGCTTGTTATCCACTAGTGTAGAGCTTGTTGACCACTAGACGCCTCTACAAGGCAGAGAAGAGATTTCACCCCGTTACCAGAGTCTGAGAGGGGCGCATTATTGGAATGTGAGAAGCTGGATGGTCGTATCGATGAATTGTCCCCCACCGGCCGTTCTGACCAGACTGTTAGGAGGTGTTGGGACCAATGGAAGTGTAAGGGCACACAAGGTGACCGGGCTCAGGACGCCCCCGACAGACCACCAGTAGAGAGAATTGCCTGATCATCCAACAAGCATGAGCAGCTCCAACTGTTTCGTTGTCCGCCATCTAGAGACAGATAGCGCCATCGTTACTGTCACGCCTGTCTCCTGAGATCTGTGGTACTACAGGTGCTCAAGAGCTTTCCTGCTCAGGTGTGGGGGATTGGGCTGGCTGGGTGTGTGTGTGTCTCCAGTCAGCCAATCACTCCAGGTCAGTACACATAGGAGCTGTCTTCTCAGGTGTGGGTGTGGTCAGCTGTCTTCCCAGGTGTGGGTGTGTTCAGCTTTCTCTGTTCTCATCCTCTCCCTGTGTGTGGTGTGAACAGGTTCTATGTGTAGTTGCTGAAAGAAAGGTTTGTGTCTTGTGGTTTTGTTTGGTTGTGTCGCTGGACTCCTGGTTAGTGTAGGGACTAGCGGTATAGCCAGGAGCCATGATGTGGCCTGCTAGCTTTCATATTTTGGCCAAAATGTCAACAAATACCTGGCATTCTTAGCATTAACATCTGTTGCTAGTGTTTGCGTATTGGCTGCTGTATGATGTGATTTTGGCTTTGTGTAACTTCTTATCCTGTCCAGTTGTGCTTGTCAATGGCAGCATGTGTATGCATCCTAGCCTGGGTGCGTGGGTTCCTAGGGGCAGCAAGGGCCCAGATCTGAAGACCGCTGGTCCGCTCCCTATTAGGCCAATGTTCCCTGCTTAGATAGATCCTTGGTCATTTTCTTTTGTAGAACATAGGAAGAGGTGTTAATCAGTGGTTGTTTCATCCAGTGTTCCGTTCCCTATCCATGGTCATGTTCATGGGGCCCGGTGCTCACTAGCCCACACGAACATAACAGTTACGCTCCTGTGTCTGTCGGAACCATTTTCAGGCACTTGGCTGAAGAACACTTGGTCTCATGGCGCCCATTGTGTGTATGACCTTTGACACATCACCTCTGTTGTGTATGAGTGTATGTTTATTTTGCAATACTGTAGTGGTTCACAATGAAACATACATGCTTGCAAAGTATATACCTGTCCCATGGTTCAGGCAGCATTAACCTGGTGGCAAGGTTCCTTTAACAGGTTGAGAGCTTGCTACCAAGTCTCGCTGTCACTGACTAAACATATGGCTGTAGAAAGTGACCCGTTATTAAAAGTTGCGCAGCAATGTAATTATAGTTTTATGGTGGAGTGAAGTGTGAAATTAACCCCTTCATGACACACATGCGACTATTAACATCCTAACTGCACATACCCTATGCATTCAGGGTGCATTCAGACGAACATGTTTGTGTGCGTACATAAGTGCACACATAACCACATTTCTATTAGAACCATTGGTTCCCTATACTGTGTTCACATCTCCATGTTTTTACAGGCATGCAAACGCGCACACCTATAAAACATAGGACATGTGTGCACCATAAGTCCGTGGTGCGTGTCAATATTCCGCGCAGGGAGTCCCCTCATCACTGAACACTGTGACAGCACTGTCACAGTGTTCAGTGACAAGGGGACTCCCCGCAGGGAGCGAAGAATCCCCTGCCACAGCTGTCACAGCTGTGGCAGAGGATTGTTGAGCTCCCTGATTGAGTTCAATGGAGCCACCGCCGCTTTAGATTTTTACACTTCCCTGCACTAAAACCCCTTTTTTTTGGGAAATCTTTTTTTTTTCTCTGAATCGCTGCAAGTCCTGTAACTTTTTTATTTTTCCATGTACGGAGCTCTGAGAGGGCTTATTTTTTACAAGACGAGCTGTAGTTTTTATTGGTACCATTCTGGGGTACATACGGTTTTTTTGCTCACTTTTATTGCGTTTTTTGGGAGGCAAAATGCTGAAAATTTGCAGTTATGCGCAGAACAATACGCAGCCGTACGCAGCGCCATGGACGGGCTCACAGCTGGGATCCGCTGCAGGCCTCCGTAATTACCCCTGTCTTCGGACATACCAAACAGTTTACATTATTACTTTTATCTAAGATTTAGGGAACGCCAAAATAGGGCGCGGAGGGGGGGATATTTTTAGGGAGTCAATTTTTTGCCGCACAAGTGAGCAATGGGGCCTCCATTATAGGCCGAGCCATGTGTCCTGTAAGTAGATTGGGGCCACAATGGGTATGTTTCTGAACACGGGACAAACAGGGGGATCCATTTTGGGGTGAAAGTCTTCATTCATATGTGTGCTGCACAAAAAAAACCTGTTTTTGAATTGACACAATTGCTAAAAAAATGAAAATCGTAATTTTTTTCCTTCTGCTTTGCTTAGATTAATTAAAAATGGGGTCATTTGTGGGGGTTCTGCATAGTTTTGGCCGCTCAAGGGCTCTACAAGTGGGCAATGGGGCCTAAAACACCTTCATGCAAAATTTCTGTTCTGAAAGCCACCGGCTGCTCCTTTCGGTTTGGGTGCCCTTGTGTATACAGACATTAAATTAGGGCCACAATGGGTATGTTTCTGAAAACAGGACAAACAGGGCTATCCATTTTGGGTTGAAAGTCTTCATTCCTATGTATGTTGTACAAAAAAACATGTTTTTAAAATTACACAATTGCCAAAAATTGAATCTAAACAAAGCAGAAACTGTAAGGTAAAAGTACATAGTACACCCCTAGATGAATTTGCTGAGGGGTCTAGTTTTCAAAATGGGATCAGTTGTGGGGGTTCTCTGTTGTTTTGGCTGCTCAAGGGCTCTACAAGTGGGCAAAATGACTGTTCTGAAAGCCACCAGCTGCTACTGTTTGTTTGGGTGCATAGAGACATAAGTCTAGGGCCACAATGAATAGCTTTCTGAAAACAGGACAAACAGGGGTATCCATTTTGGGGTGAAAGTCTTCATTCATGTGCGTGCCATACAAAAAAAACTGTTTTTAAAATGACACAATTTACAAAAACATGAAAATCATAATTTTTTCCTTCTGTTTAGCTTAAATTCATTCAAAAACTGTGGGGTCAAAATACGCAGTAGAACCCTACATTAATTCGTTAATGGGTCTCATTTTCAAAATGTGGTCATTTGTGGGGTTCTCCATTGTTTTTGGCCGCTCAGGGGTTCTACCAGTGTGCTATGGGGCCTAAAATGCCTTCAAGCAAAATGTCTGATCTGAAAGCCACCGGCTGCTCCTTTCGGTTTGCGCCCCGTTGTGCATAAAGACATAAGATTAGGGCCACAATGGGTATGTTTCTGAACGCGGGACAAACAGGGGGATCAATTTTGAGGTGCAAATCCTCATTTTCATGTGCCCTATAGAAAAGAAAATCAGCCTTTAAAATGACATATTTGCAAAAATATGAAATTTTATTTTTTCTCCTCTAAATTGCATTAACTCCTGAAAAAAACTGTGGGGTAAAAATCCCCCTGACCCCCTCAGTGAATGAAGGGCTGTAGTTTTTAAAATGGGGTCATTTGTGTGAGGTATCCATCATTCTGACACCTATGAGCCTTTGCAATATTGGCTTGGTGCAGGAAAAATGTGGATAATCAATGTTAAATTAGTACGTCATCTAAATGGTTAAAAAAAACAAAGGTTTTTCCAATGTGCATCCAATATAAAGTAAACAGATGGAAATATATATCTTATCAAAAATTTGTCCAGCATGTTTGCACAGATTCGAGATATTTTTCAAAATTTTCCCAATTTTGGCGCTATTAATAAATATGCATAAATTGTATCTGTCTATTTTTACCGCCTAAATGAAGTACAACATGTGGCGAAACAACAATGTCAGAATTCCTTGGATATGCAAAACCTTTACGGAGTTATTCTATGTCAAAGTGACACATGTCAGATTTCCAAAATTTGGCTCTGTCACTAAGGCGCAAACAGGCTTCGTCACTAAGGGGTTAAGTCTCATTCCTAATGCAGATATTGACTGGGGTTGAACAATTGTCTCCCCTATGCATAAGATTCTAATGGCCCCTCAGGGTGGGATGTGTCAGATAATTAAGACCTACCTGTTGCCATTACTTAGATCCAGAAGGAAACACGCAGATAAGAGCAAGTGTTGTGGAAATATTTTCATTATTTAATCCTGCAAATTGCTGGGTGGTTTATGGGAATTATTCAAGTTATTTTTCAGATATTATGGTTATGTTTTGTCATATAAGAGCCAAAATCTGCTCCCATCACTTTTATTTTGGTAGAATTTCATCTTTACTTCTGCTCTCTCTTATCTATGCCTTTACATATCTAAGTGTCAGTCTTCACTGTAGCTCTGACATTCTATTCATGAACTCAGACGTTTCGGGATAAGCAGTGTTGTAGGCTTGTCTAGACAGGGCTGTAGTGCATTTATTTGTAGCAAGAAGCATAAAAAGTGAGTTTTTTTGTTAGTGTGGTAGTTTCCTTCTATAAATAAACATTGCAGTATACATTCAGACATCACAACTAGCTATTTTTAATTGATACCAGTAATATAATGTTACTTAATAGTAGGGATGCAATTAGAAACTGATGAGCTATATGGCACAATTTTCATTTTTGTAAATGGGAACTTGGTTTGCCATCCCAAGCTGGGCCATTACAATCTGGCAGAATACTGGAGTGAGGCGGCCCAGCGAACCACTATTGTTGGCCAATCATGAGAGTGAGCCATAAGTGGCCCATCCTAGTGTAACACAGTCACTATACGATCACAGACAACCCCTGTGGTATGACCAACAAGAAAGAAATTAGGAAGCTTCCAGTCCCACCTGTTTTAGTCAAGCTTAAAGAAGAAGTTGTGCTTCCTCCCACACCTCAGCACCCCCTGAATCCCACACAGGAGGCTGCCATTGAAGTAGCAATTCATGCCCTACTACAGGCTGGGACCATAAAGTAACTACGTTGAATCCCACAATATTACTTCTGCGTGGATTCAAAAGGGGGGGAAATGGGCACAGTAACTACTGAGCACCATGAAAGAAGTCCCAGGTCAACATGATTGCATTGCCTTTATGATGCAGAAAACTGTTACATTTGAGCATGTCAAAGATGAACCAATTGCTAATGCAGATTTTGAGTTTTTTTTAGATTGTCCCAGATATCATCAAGACTGACAAGCAGAACAGGTTAGGCATTGATAACCAATATTGGTAATCCGGAGGGAAAAAAAACTCCTTTCCTGGGATATATCCTAGGAGATTGGAGATGATGGCGCTTGCTACAATGTGTACACTGGCTTGAAGGTAAGCACCGACTCGAGGTATGCTTTGGGAATCGAATTCGATTTCACACCCTTGTGGTGCAGTGGAAATTTTTGTTGAATCATTGGATAAACCAATCCAGAACACAGAGGCAATGTCTTTGTTACACAAGGCGTTGGCTCTTACCACACAGATAGTTATCATCAAGGTCCGCCAAGCTCAGACCAAGGATGTAACTCCTAAGGCTCCAAAGACCGAGAGAATAGACACAGCAACCAGACTCTCCTTGACTGAGGCACGGCTGTTAACCTGGTTACACCTAATGCGGGTGTAGATATCTCTCCGTTGCTTAAATTGCAGGAACAGGTCTCTAAGGGAGACAAGGAGAACTGGTAGAAGAAAGAACAGCAAACAGAACACTGACGAGGTCAGAAGGAGGAGTCTTCTGCGCATCCCAGCACTCTCTACTCCATGATGTCACACCTGAGCCATGAGCAAGCCCATCAATCCAAGGAGGTACTGTATGGTATAGTGTCTTCTGCTTGGCTTGCCACAGGGATCAACACTGCTGGGACCCGGTTTGTAAAGGGCTACATGGTATCCACCCATCACAATCCAGACCATTTGGTCAAAGCACCTCCTCGCTTTGAGACAGACTATTTGTTTCAGTGACTGCAGATTGAAAGCTCAGAGCTACCAAAGGTAGGTGTTTTGGATAATATTATATCTATGTATGTTATCATAACAATAATATCATATGTTTAACTCCTCGTATTTTTTCTAAAAGTCAAATAAATATATTGAATAATAGACTCAATTTTAGGGTTCAATCAGGTTTTATGAATTTTCAGAAAAAGAAGTATTATAAAGACATAGTGCAAATGTCATTAATGACTTCATATGAACATGTAGATACAATATTCGTCACATCTTGGTGTCGCATAACATATAGTATGTGTTACCATACAGCGCGGGGTCCCGCGGTCGGCGCGCGCCGCTTCGGCTTTGGCGTCCCGGAGTTGTGACGTCTGGGCTCTCCCAGCGACGTTGGGTGGTCGGTGTGCGGTGGTGTGGGCGGGTCCACCCGTAGGGCGCCGCCCGCACCCCTTCCTCTCTCTTGTAGTGTGAGTGGGGGAGTTGGCTCCTCCCACTCTCCACCCAGGGGCGGAGTTTTGCAGTTATAAGGCTGGCAGTGACCTGAGCTCACTGCCAGTTATTGGTTCTGTCAGCTACTAGTTAGTTCTGTCTGCAGTTCCCTCCAGTCAGTCCGCTAGTCTGCTTGTCAGCTTCCTTTCCCTAGCTTTGTCTAGTGCTCAGCATTTTCTGTTGGTATCTCCATCTGCCTTCCTTGTCGGCACTCTATCCCCCGGTAGTTAGTTCCATCTAGGTAGTCCCCAGGTCCCTAGCCAGAGTAGGGACCACCGCCCAGTTGTCCGCCTGGTTAGCCAGGTCGAGGCAAGTAGGCAGGGACAGTGGGGTGCGGTAAGTACAGGGCACCCCATCTGGCGCTCAGGGGGGGGGGTCAGAGTGCCGTAACAGTATGAACTAAATTATACAGATTCGTCTCCTACGTCTCGTATCAAGCGGGGAGGGGGGAAGAAGGGGTTAGGGGAGTACGTCGGCCTCGCTTACCCACTCTGGATGGTTTTTACTGAGCTATACGACCTGATTCCAGCCATAGTTTGAAGTGATCTGAGGCTTTCATCGCGATCCAGGGACTCCAGAAATCGTGGGAGTTCAATCGTTCCTGCTCGCACTCAGCCCCCTCTTCTTCATATCTCATGAGGAGGATCAGCTTCTCAGTCCATACTATTCTAGACGGAGGGGTCGCGGATCTCCACAACCCAGAGACAGACATCCTTACCACCAGTATAACCATCCTTAATAGGTCCGCTTTAACTTTGGCAATAGATCCAGGGAGCATCAGGAGAAGGGACATTTCAGCTGTCAGGGACACCGCCGACCTGGTCATTTCATTGTATAGTGCTTCTATATTATGCTAGAGGTCCTAACTGGGGGGCAGTCCCACCATATGTGCGACATTGTCCCGGGGCCACTCTGACACCTCCAGCAGGTTGGGGTTATTTGATTATCAAGTTGGTGCAGTCTCGATGGTGTCCAGTACCACCTAGATAGGACCTTATAATTTTGCTCCTGAAGCCTGCCGAATCTAGAGCTTTTATGGCATAGAAGGAATGCTCTCTGCCAATCTGCCCTCGTTTGGCTTCTTCCTAACTCTAATTCCCACTGGGCTGTATAACTGGGTGGTTCGTCCCCCATCTCCTTTCTCAGCAGCATCTTATAAATAAATGATATTCCATGCTTGGTAGGAGTTGAGGACATGCACAAACGTTAACTGTTTACTGCCACACCCCTCAGGCGCCAGGGACCCCACAAACTCTCTAACTTGAAGGTATCTCAGCCAGGCTCCCGGATGTGGAATGGAGTTCCCGTGGATCTCCATCAAAGGCTTCATTCTGGTTTGTGTTACTACATCTCTGACTCTTGGTATTGGAAGGCCAGGGAGGGATAGTAATGATGTGTTACTTCTAGCTGCTGGAAATTGGGGGTTGGCCAACAGCGGTGTGAGGGGGCCCGGTATCGTTACAAGTCCTAGCTTCGGCACGAAAGTCCCCCAGTTCTTGAGAATCCCCTTGATGAGGGGCGACAGGGAGGTAAGGTTTCCCAGGAATTGCCTTGGGAACCATGGGGTTCCTTGTATCGCCCTAGCGTCTGACTCATGCTCCATTTCTACCCACAATTTTGTCGCCTTCCCTTGTAGTAGTGTGAGGACAAAGTCGGCTACACTTGCCTTATAGTAAAGCGTGAAATCTAGGAGCCCCAGACCTCCCTCCTCTTTGGCTCGTGTAAGCACTCTGTGGCTAAGCCTCGATCTACGTCCCATCCATACGAAGTTAATTATTAGGGAGCGAATGTTAAGAAGATATTGTCGTCCTAGATGGATCGGGAGAGTCTGAGAAAGATATAGAAACTTCGGGAGAGCATTCATCTTTATAGAGTTAATCTGTCCCATCCACGAAACATACAGTGGGCTCCACCTATTTAGGTCTGTCCTCAGCTTGTCTACATAAGGAAGGAAATTTAATTTAAAAAATCTGTGCCGGGTTTGCCGGTAATTGAACCCCTAGGTATTTTATAGAGGAGGTCTTCCATTTAAAGGGAAAGGAGAGAGCAAGTGCCTCGGCTTCCTCCTGAGGTAGGGTTACATTAAGGATTTCCGATTTCTGGAGGTTTACTTTAAAGTTGCTGACCTGGCCATATCTTTCAAACTCCTTCATCACCACCGGTAGCCCTACCCTAGGGTTCGACAGGAACAGAAGGAGATCGTCCGCAAACAATGCTAACTTGCGCTCGGAGGGGCCCTCCGCCTGACCTCTGACCGATCCGTTTTCCCTGATGACATTGGCGAAGGATTCCATGGTAAGGGCGTATAGCAGGGGTGAAAGAGGGCAACCCTGCCGTGTCCCGTTCTTTATCATTATCACGTCCGACAAGGCACCATTTACTCCTATCCTTGCGGAGGGGCCATTATACAGCGCCATGATCCACTGTCTCATCCTTTGCCCCAGTCCCACTCGGCGGAGGGTCCCCTCCAAGAAACTCCACCTGACCCTGTTGAACATCTTTTCAGCATTTACGGCTAACAGGCACAGTGGTTTGCCCGCTAATCTTGCATGAGTGATTAGGGAAATAGCTTTGATGGTGTTATCCCGCGCTTCCCTGCCAGGGACAAATCCCACCTGATCTTTGTGTATTAGGTCGGGAATGTGTTTGCTGAGCCTTTTTGCTAGGAGTTTCGCCACCATTTTTATGTCTAAGTTCAACAAGGAGATAGGCCTATAGCTAGCACACGAAGAGGGGTCTTTGCCTGGTTTCAGGATTACCGCTATATGGGCTTGGAGAGCCTGTAGAGGTAGGGGGCTTCCCCTGGAGATGTCGTTAAAAACTTGAGTTAGAAAGGGAGATAGTTCTTCCGCAAACAGCTTGAAAAACCTGGCTGAGAAGCCATCTGGGCCGGGGCTCTTCCCTATCTTAGGATTTTTAATTGTTTCAGTTATCTCCTCGCAGGTAAAGTCCTCCTCCATAGCCCCAGCCTCCTCTGCTGCCAGAGGGCCGGTCCGTATCTATCGAGGAAGTCTCTTTCTTCAGTTTGTTCCCCCTCACTTGTCTCGGTGGGCCTATCTATGTCGTATAGTTTCTTATAATAGAGGCGAAACTCCTCCAGGATGTCTTTTGTGGAGATCGACGCCCCTCCCTTGGCCCTCTGGATCTTAGGGACGAACGTTTGAGGTGTTCTGGGATGGAGGACTCGCGCAAGGCGGCGACCACATTTGTCCCCAGTCTCATAAGCTTCCCTTCGGAGTCTATCTCTGAAGGCTAGTGTCTTCTGATCTAAGATTCATATAATTTTTTGTTGAAGTGTCGATAATTCTGCCAGCAGGATATCGCTTGGGGACCTCTTATTTGCTAGTTTTTTTTCCTGCACTGTGGTAAGCAGGTTCCCTAATTCCTTAGCGCGTTCTTTTTTTAGCCTGGCCCCATGTGAGATTAAGATTAGAGATGAGCGAGCACCAAAATGCTCGGGTGCTCGTTACTCGAGACGAACTTTTCGCGATGCTCAAGGGTTCGTTTCGAATAACGAACCCCATTGAAGTCAATGGGCGACCCGAGCATTTTTGTATATCGCCGATGCTCGCTAAGGTTTTCGTTTGTGAAAATCTGGGCAATTCAAGAAAGTGATGGGAACGACACAGCAACGGATAGGGCAGGCGAGGGGCTACATGTTGGGCTGCATCTCAAGTTCACAGGTCCCACTATTAAGCCACAATAGCGGCAAGAGTGGGCCCCCCCCCAACAACTTTTACTTCTGAAAAGCCCTCATTAGCATGGCATACCTTAGCTAAGCACCACACTACCTCCAACAAAGCACAATCACTGCCTGCATGACACTCCGCTGCCACTTCTCCTGGGTTACATGCTGCCCAACCCCCCCCCCCCTGCACGACCCAGTGTCCACAGCGCACACCAAATTGTCCCTGCGCAGCCTTCAGCTGCCCTCATGCCACGCCATACTCATGTCTATTTATAAGTGCGTCTGCCAGAGGAACCGCAGGCACACACTGCAGAGGGTTGGCACGGCTAGGCAGCGACCCTCTTTAAACGGGGCGGGGCGATAGTCCACAATGCTGTACAGAAGCAATGAGAAATCCAATCCTGTGCCACCTCCATCTGGAGCTGCACACGTGGGCATAGCAATGGGGAACCTATGTGCCACACACTATTCATTCTGTCAAGGTGTCTGCATGCCCCAGTCAGACCGCGTTTTTTTATAAATAGTCACAGGCAGGTACAACTCCGCAATGGGAATTCCGTGTGCACCCACAGCATGGGTGGCTCCCTGGAACCCACCAGCTGTACATAAATGTATCCCATTGCAGTGCCCTGGACAGCAGAGCTAACGTCAGATTAAATGCAGGTGGGCTTCAGCCCACACTGCATGCCCCAACCGGAGCAGGGTTTTTAATTCATAGACACAGGCAGGTACAACTCCGTATTGTGAAGTCCCTGTGGACCGACAGCATGGGTGGGTGCCAGGAAGCCACCGGCGGTACATAAATATATCCCATTGCATTGCCCATCACAGCTGAGGTAATAAATTCATGTTTAATGCAGGTGGGCTTCGGCCCACACTGCATGCCCCAGTCAGACTGGGGTTCTTTAGAAGTGGACACATGCAGTTACAACTCCCTGTGGACCCACAGCATGGGTGGGTGCCAGGAAGCCACTGGCGGTACATAAATATATCCCATTGCAGTGCCCAACACAGCTGATGTAACGTCAGCTGTAATGCAGGTGGGCTAAAAATTAATTTGATTACACTGTAGGCGAGGGCCCCCCAAAATTGGTGTACCAACAGTACTAATGTACCTCAGAAAAATTGCCCATGCCCAACTAAGAGGGCAGGTGAAACCCATTAATCGCTTTGGTTAATGTGGCTTAATTGGTAACTAGGCCTGGAGGCAGCCCAGTTAAAATAAAAATTGGTTGAGGTGAAAGTTTCAACGCTTTAATGAGCATTGAAATGTCTAAAAATTGTTTATAAAAATTATATGACTGAGCCTTGTAGGCCTAAGAAAAATTGCCCGTTCGGCGTGATTATGTGAGGTTTCAGGAGGAGGAGCAGGAGGAGGAGGATGAATATAATACACAGATTGATGTAGCAAAAAGGTCCCCGTTTTTGATGGGGATAGAGAACGATGCTTCCATCCGCGGGTGCAGCCTACGTATTGCTTAGGTATCGCTGCTGTCCGCTGGTGGAGAAGAGAAGTCTGGGGAAATCCAGGCTTTGTTCATCTTGATGAGTGTTAGCCTGTCGGCACTGTCAGTTGACAGGCGGGTACGCTTATCTGTGATGATTCCCCCAGCCGCACTAAACACCCTCTCTGACAAGACGCTAGCCGCAGGACAAGCAAGCACCTCCAGGGCATACAGCGCGAGTTCAGGCCACGTGTCCAGCTTCGACACCCAGTAGTTGTAGGGGGCAGAGGCGTCACGGAGGATGGTCGTGCGATCGGCTACGTACTCCCTCACCATCCTTTTACAGTGCTCCCGCCGATTCAGCCATGACTGGGGAGCGGTGACACAGTCTTGCTGGGGAGCCAGAAAGCTGTCAAGGGCCTTAGAGAGTGTTGCCTTGCCTGTGCTGTACATGCTGCCTGATCTCCGCGCCTCCCCTGCTACCTGGCCCTCGGAACTGCGCCTTCGGCCACTAGCGCTGTCGTACGGGAATTGTACCATCAGTTTGTCCACCAGGGTCGTGTAGTATAGCAACACTCTCGAACCCCTTTCCTCTTCGGGTATGAGAGTGGAAAGGTTCTCCTTATACCGTGGGTCAAGCAGTGTGTACACCCAGTAATCCGTAGTGGCAAGAATGCGTGTAACGCGAGGGTCACGAGAAAGGCATCCTAACATGAAGTCAGCCATGTGTGCCAGGGTACCTGTACGCAACACATGGCTGTCCTCACTAGGAAGATCACTTTCAGGATCCTCCTCCTCCTCCTCCTCCTCAGGCCATACACGCTGAAAGGATGACAGGCAAGCAACATGTGTACCCTCAGCAGTGGGCCAAGCTGTCTCTTCCCCCTCCTCCTCATCTTCCTCCTCCTCCTCACCGCGCTGAGATATAGACAGGAGGGTGCTCTGACTATCCAGCGACATACTGTCTTCCCCCGGCTCTGTTTCCGAGCGCAAAGCGTCTGCCTTTATGCTTTGCAGGGAACTTCTCAAGAGGCATAGCAGAGGAATGGTGACGCTAATGATTGCAGCATCGCCGCTCACCACCTGGGTAGACTCCTCAAACTTTCCAAGGACCTGGCAGATGTCTGCCAACCAGGCCCACTCTTCTGAAAAGAATTGAGGAGGCTGACTCCCACTGCGCCGCCCATGTTGGAGTTGGTATTCCACTATAGCTCTACGCTGCTCATAGAGCCTGGCCAACATGTGGAGCGTAGAGTTCCACCGTGTGCGCACGTCGCACAGCAGTCGGTGCACTGGCAGATTAAACCGATGTTACAGGGTGCGCAGGGTGGCAGCGTCCGTGTGGGACTTGCGGAAATGTGCGCAGAGCCGGCGCACCTTTCCGAGCAGGTCTGACAAGCGTGGGTAGCTTTTCAGAAAGCGCTGAACCACCAAATTAAAGACGTGGGCCAGGCATGGCACGTGTGTGAGGCTGCCGAGCTGCAGAGCCGCCACCAGGTTACGGCCGTTGTCACACACGACCATGCCCGGTTGGAGGCTCAGTGGCGCAAGCCAGCGGTCGGTCTGCTCTGTCAGACCCTGCAGCAGTTCATGGGCCGTGTGCCTCTTATCTCCTAAGCTGAGTAGTTTCAGCACGGCCTGCTGACGCTTGCCCACCGCTGTGCTGCCACGCCGCGCGACACCGACTGCTGGCGACGTGCTGCTGCTGACACATCTTGATTGCGAAACAGAGGTTGCGTTGGAGGAGGAGGAGGGTGATTTAGTGGAGGAAGCATACACCGCCGCAGATACCACCACCGAGCTGGGGCCCGCAATTCTGGGGGTGGGTAGGACGTGAGCGGTCCCAGGCTCTGACTCTGTCCCAGCCTCCACTAAATTCACCCAATGTGCCGTCAGGGAGATATAGTGGCCCTGCCTGCCTGTGCTTGTCCACGTGTCCGTTGTTAAGTGGACCTTGGCAGTAACCGCGTTGGTGAGGGCGCATACAATGTTGCGGGAGACGTGGTCGTGCAGGGCTGGGACGGCACATCGGGAAAAGTAGTGGCGACTGGGAACCGAGTAGCGCCGGGCCGCCGCCGCCATCATGCTTTTGAAGGACTCCGTGTCCACAACCCTATACGGCAGCATCTCCAGGCTGATAAATTTGGCTACGTGCACGTTTAACGCTTGAGCGTGTGGGTGCGTGGCGGCGTACTTGCGCTTGCGCTCAAACACTTGCGCTAGCGACGGCTGGACGCTGCGCTGAGAGACATTGCTGGATGGGGCCGAGGACAGCGGAGGTGAGGGTGTGGGTGCAGGCCAGGAGACGGTAGTGCCTGTGTCCTGAGAGGGGGGTTGGATCTCAGTGGCAGGTTGGGGCACAGGGGGAGAGGCAGCGGTGCAAACTGGAGGCGGTGAACGGCCTTCGTCCCACCTTGTGGGGTGCTTGGCCATCATATGTCTGCGCATGCTGGTGGTGGTGGCTCCCCGACTGATCTTGGCGCGACAAAGGTTGCACACCACTGTTCGTCGGTCGTCTGCACTCTCAATGAAAAACTGCCAGACCTTTGAGCACCTCGGCCTCTGCAGGGTGGCATGGCGCGAGGGGGCGCTTTGGGAAACAGTTGGTGGATTATTCGGTCTGGCCCTGCCTCTACCCCTGGACACCGCACTGCCTCTTGCAACCTGCCCTGCTGCTGCCCTTGCCTCCCCCTCTGAAGACCTGTCCTCAGTAGGCGTAGCAAACCAGGTGGGGTCAGTCACCTCATTGTCCTGCTGCTCTTCCTCTGAATCCTCTGTGCGCTCCTCCCTCGGACTTACTGCCCTTACTACTACCTCACTGATAGACAACTGTGTCTCATCGTCATCGGCCTCCTCACCCACTGAAAGGTCTTGAGACAGTTGCCGGAAGTCCCCAGCCTCATCCCCCGGACCCCGGGAACTTTCCAATGGTTGGGCATCAGTCACAATTAACTCCTCTGGTGGGAGAGGAACCACTGCTGCCCAATCTGAGCAAGGGCCCGAGAACAGTTCCTGGGAGTCTGCCCGCTCCTCAGAATGTGTCATTTTCATGGAGTGTGGAGGCTGGGAGGAAGGAGGAGCAGCAGCCAGAGGATTCTGAGTTGCAGCAGTGGACGGCACAGAACTGTGGGTGGACGATAGATTGCTG
Source organism: Eleutherodactylus coqui (assembly GCF_035609145.1). Lineage (NCBI taxonomy): Eukaryota > Metazoa > Chordata > Amphibia > Anura > Eleutherodactylidae > Eleutherodactylus > Eleutherodactylus coqui. Next base: position 161,548,683 of record NC_089845.1, read on the forward strand.
GAAGCACTTTCTGCCATCCACGACAGGACCTGCTCACACTGCTCATTTTCTAATAAAGGTCTACCGCGTGGACCCATTAAATGTGCGATGAATGTGGGGACGCCAGAAACGTGCCTCTCTCCTAATCCCGCAGCAGTCGGCTGCGATACACCTGGATCAGGAGCTCGGCCTGTGCCCACACCCGGACTTGAGCCTCCGCGTCCTCGGCCGCGCCCACGTCCTCTAGGCCTACCCCTACCCCTCAGCATGCTGTATTACCAGTAATGCAGAAACAGAACGCTGTAATTAAATGTGCCGCTTATTGGCCTGTGGTTGGAGGCTGACTTCGCTTACGGAACGCCAGGAAATAATTTGGCGCAAGCCTGCTGTAACACTTAGCTGGCTGCGTATGATTTTGTAGAACTACTGCACCCAGCACACACAGACCCAGAACACTGAGCACAGTGACAGGCAGGCCAAATAGTTTTTTTCCCACAAATTTTTTAGCAAAGGCCCACTGCCTATATTCAATCAATAATATGTCTTCTGCCCCTGCCTACGCACTTCTGTCCCTGGAGTATGTCACAGAACTGCAGAGTGTTGCACTGTGAACTGCAACACAGCGGTGATTTCAGAGCCCAGACAGAGCCAGGAAATAATTTGGCACAAGCCTGCTGTAACACTTAGCTGGCTGCGTATGATTTTGTAGAACTACTACACACAGCACACACAGACCCAGAACACTGAGCACAGTGACAGGCAGGCCAAATAGATTTTTTGCCCAAAGTTTTTTAGCAAAGGCCCACTGCCTATATTCAATCAATAATATTAATATGTCTTCTGTCCCTGCCTACGTACTTCTGTCCCTGGAGTATTACTGCAGGGCGCAATGCTCTGCACGGCCGATATACCAAAAAAAAAAAATGTGCAACACTGCAAAAAGCAGCCTCCACAGTACTGCACACGGTTAGATGTGGCCCTAAGAAGGACCGTTGGGGTTCTTGAAGCCTAAAATACTCCTAACGCTCTCCCTGCCTAAGCACTTCTGTCCCTGGAGTATTACTGCAGGGCGCAATGCTCTGCACGGCCGATATACCAAAAAAAAAAAAAGTGCAACACTGCTAAAAGCAGCCTCCACAGTCTCAGAGATGAAAGTGAAAGTAACTCGAACATCGCGTGGTACTCGCCTCTAGTAACGAGCATCTCGAACGCGCTAATACTCGAACGAGTATCAAGCTCGGACGAGTACGTTCGCTCATCTCTAATTAAGATGCCTCTCAGGACGCATTTTAGTGCCTCCCATTTAAATGGGGTCCGTGTGGGGTCATTATTGTGGTCAATTAAGAAGTTATTTATAGTTGATTTGATCTCTTGTACGCATGTGGGGTCTTTTAGAATATTGTCGTTAAGTCTCCATCCTCATGCCGGGGGATCCCCAAGGGGGCCGTCTAGATCATCGTATACCGGGGCATGATCAGACCAGATGAAAGGTCCAAACGTACATGCCGGCTTGAAGTGTAAGAGAACATGGGAGATCCAAATATAGTCAAGCCTGCCATAGCTGTTGTGCGCTGCTGAGTGAAATGTATAGTCCCTGACGCCCGGATGGAGCAAGCGCCACAGGTCTACAAGGTGCATGTTCCCCAGCTCCCTTACCAAGGACCGTGTTGCCGTGCGAGAGACCGAGGACTTACCAGATGATGAGTCTAATTCTGGGTCCATCGCTAAATTGAAATCGCCTCCTAGGATGATAGAGGTTTCGTCTGCGAATTCCCTCATGGTATCTATTCCAAAGGCGGTCTGTCCCTGGTTTGGAAAATACAAATTAGCTAGTGTAATTATTCTGCCCGAGACATCAGCTTTGATGAAGAGGTACCTGCCTTCGGGATTGCTCTTCATGCCAAGGGGTTGAATTTGCAGGGAGTTATGAAAGGCAATGGATACTGCTCCTGCTTTACGGTTTGGATTCGGACTATGGAACCAAGAGGGGTAAGCTTTCGTGGAGCAGGATGGGATCTCCCCAGACTTAAAATGTGTTTCCTGGAGGAGGAGCACCTTTCTCCCTTTTTTCTGCATATGATACAGGATTTGTCCCCTTTTGGAGGGGATGTTCAACCCCTTGGCATTGTAGGAGCACACCCTTAGACTAGCCATTGGCTCGGATTTCAGACAAGTTCCCTATACAATGTAATCGAGGTCGAGATTGGATAGGGGTGGGAAAAAGGGAGTTGGATAATGTCTGGGGAGGGGTGGGTGAGGGGGGATACAAACCAGAAACATTATTCGGCCTTAGTTAGGCCTCTCAGAACTATAATATTAACTACAATTAAATACACTATCAGCCTAGTCTAGGTGGAGGAGAGGGGAGACTGACAACAGAGGTCTGCCCACACCTTCACCGCCGAGCAAGTGCAACTTTTATGCTCTCCTAGGAATAGGGAGGTATAGTGGGAGGGAGAAAGGGAATGAAGAACTAGCAAGTTGAGAAAAATAGAGAAAGGACGAAGAAAAAGAAGACGAAGAGAGAGAAAGAGGAGAAAAAAAAAGGGGAGGGGACAGCCCCAAAAAATGGGGGGGGGGGGGAGAGTAAGAAGGAGGGTCAGGAAAGGGGTAGACTAAAGAGTAGAAAGGAGAGTTTGCTTATCTGCAGACTACAGTCGTGTCCGCTGCAGGACCCTTTAATAAAAGGAGGAATCAAGGTCACGGTTTCGAGTTCGAGTAGGAGGGAGTCTTTCTATCAGGGCCTTCATCACGGGTGGTCGTCGTGAAGACTTGAACCAGTATAAAACAGCTTGCCAGTTGTGTTGCTCTTCGGGTCTCAGTCGGCGCCTTGATCTCTTGGTACTCTGTTCTTGGTCCCCTTTCTTGGATTGCCTTAATGGACTCAATTTTGTCCTAGACACCTCAAATGTATTCAAAACTATTTTGGACCTTAACAGATTTGTACACAATCTAATGGTTAAAAATTTTTCTGAATGAGAAAAATCACATTTTTCTAGATACACAGAATCAAATCCAGAAGGGAAGAAAATGAACATATGGGCTGTTATCCAAAGGATATATCCCTACTTCTGGACTTACATCTGGAAAATGAAAATACTGTGGTCTCCACTCTAACCCATAGTTTGCATACAAGAATCCCGAATCTATATTTTAACCCCACCCAAACTAGAACACAACCGGTAGAGGACTTTCAAATGATTATGGAGAAAGAACTGCGGTCATTATATACAAGGGCACAAGAGGATCAATATAAACAGGTTAATTTAAGAAATCTTATTGCAAGGGAAAGAATTGAATCAAAATTATTAAGGCACCCTAATATCATCATACGCCAAGCAGATAAGGGGGGGAATATTACCATCATGGATACAACCTTATATATAAACTGTGTGAATAGTGTTTTAGATGATGCATCAACGTATAAAAAGCTAGATTCTGATCCAACCATAGCTTTTTCAAAAAAATTATACACTATCGTACAAGAGGGTTTCAGTTTAGGAGTTATTTCATCCAAAAGGGCAGAACATCTTATACCTAGTAGTTCTATAACTCCTATGATATAAGGCCTCCCAAAACCCCCAAAAGATATTTTCTCTCCTCCCATGAACCCAATCATTTCTGGCATCAAATCTTTATGTAAAAGATTGAGTGTATGAGTAGATAAGGTCCTTCAACCTCTTGGTACACGCACCCCAGGGTATTTGAAGGATAGCGGAGATGTTCTAAAACAGTTGGATACAGGCGCGTAACTATAGAGGATGCAAGGAATGCGGTTGCACCCGGGCCCAGGAGCCTTAGGGGGCCCATATGGCCTCTCTTCTCCATATAGGGAACCCAGTACTATGAGTAAAGCATTATAGTTGGGGGCCCTGTTACAAGTTTTGCATCGGGGCCCAGGAGCTTCAAGTTACGCCTCTGGTTGGATACATTTTCTTGGCAAAAGATTTATGCGTTGTGTACCTGTAACGTTGTTAGTCTGTACACTTGCATACCACACCACACTGCCTTACAAGCTTTGGGTTTTCTTTTGACCAAATATAGTGATTATGATAATGATTTAAAGAATTTATTATGATTTGTACACAATTTCTTTTAAAAAATAATTTTTTCAATAATCATTTTTTTCTGCAATTAGTAGGTGCTCACAATTCTCACTCACTTTAGCCAATTTATATATGGCATGGTGGGAGGAACATTAGACTTTTTCTTTGGATAATCCTATTGTTGGCAGTGTGGTGTGGTATGCGAGATACATTGATGATATCCTACTTATATGGAATTGCGGTGTAGATTTCAATGTTTTGGATCCCACATATAGTGAAGCTGTGAATACCCCTCTAGGACTTTCTGATTTTCAGGATTATATTAAAAATAATTCATGTAATCTGAAATTTACACTAAATTATGATCCCAATACAATGATCTTTTTGGATCTTCTCTTGGAGACTAATCCATCCGAGAGAAACATCCGTATCTCATTACACAAACCAGGGACGGGGAACACCACTCTAAAAGCCACCAGTTGTCATCCACAATGCACTTTTCGTGCAGTACCAACTGGAGAATTAGTCAGGGCCAGAAGAATATGCACTAATTTGGAGACATATGTTACAACAGAACTAGAAATTTGTACTAGACTACGGGAAAGAAGGTATAATACACACATTTAAACTAAGCGAAAAATAAGATGAAAAGAATTGAGAGAAATTCCTTGCTATACTCGGAAAGACATAAAGATAGAGGTATCTCAAATAAAGTAACATTTACAACACCATATAGTAAGGAGTTATCAAATATTAAAATTGTATTCTATACATTTTTGCCTATTCTTAAGATGAGGATATTAAAAGTATCTTGTAACATGGAGTAATAAATAGAAGTATAGGTGATAGAATATCGGGTAGCAATTTATCCAATATAAAATCCAATACCAACTGGTTAAGGATTAGCGGCTGTTACAAATGTGCCGATCCGCGATGCGGGTGCTGCAGGTATATGGCCAACAAAACGTAAGAGTTTTTTAGTTCAGACAAAAAGAAAAAATGTCAATAAAAAATGGCATTAACTGTAAAACCGCAGGGATTATTTATATGGTTACATGCACACAATACGATGTATGATATGTAGGGTATACATCTAGGAAACTTCATGTTAGGATTTCTGAACATATAAGAAATGTCCAAAAAGGGCAATATTGGAAGTTGCAAATCATTTCATAAAAAATTCATAACGGGGAATTAAACAACTTTTCACGCTACGGCATTGAAAGGGTTAGAAATAGAGATGAGCGAGTATACTCACTAAGGCACATTACTCAAGCGAGTAGTGCCTTAGCCGAGTATCTCCCCGCTCGCCTCTAAAGATTTGGGGGCCGACGCCGGTGACAGATGAGTTGCGGCGGGGAGCGGGGGGGAGAGAGGGAGAGAGAGATCTCCCCTCCGTTCCTCCCCGCTCTCCCCCGCCGCTCCCTGCCCCCCGCTGGCCCCCGAATCTTTAGAGGCGAGCGGGGAGATACTCGGCTAAGGCACTACTCGCTCAAGTAATGTGCCTTAGCGAGTATACTCGCTCATCTCTTGTTAGAAATAATCAAAGGAAGATGATTGAAATGTACAATATATATAAAAGAGAAGCTTTTTGGATTTTTCATCTAAATACCAGACATCCACGTGGTTTAACTTATAAATCAGATTTTTTTTATACATTAGCTCAATTATGATAATTATCTGTATAACTTTCAATTATGTTTTGTTTTTGATGTTATTATTTTTTCTTATAACTGCTGTTGATTGCATCTTGATAATCAAAGCAAAACAAATGCATATATCTCATTAAATGTATTAATAATAATCACCTTAGTACACAATTTTCTCATGTATTGTAACAATTAATTGTTTATAAATCTTATTCATGAATGATTCGTTAAAGCATCCCACATTTGGTAACTGACTGTATATACTATCTGGAGTTGCTATGTAAATCTCCATTTAATATCATTATTTTTATGTATATAGGTTTATTGTTTTGTGCATTCATTTAGAGTTCCAACTGTAGCGCCCCTTGTGGATTCCTTTAGTAAGGGAATTTCTCCATAGAAGCTTTTGAATAGGACTTCTTCCCATAACAGGATTAATGAATTACTACACAGTAACAGGTGAATCAAACGTGTTTGGATCACACCCACTTCCTTGAAGCTCATTCAATCTCTTTTGTAGCCGACAGCAACAAACAGGTATATTTTGGTTTTAATCAATGTATATGCTATATATGTTGTGCATAGCTTCTACTTTATAACTGTTGACAAAGGCCAGTTGGCCAAAACGCGTTCAGAATTCCTGTATACGATGTTTGTGAATGCCATGCTCTTTTAATTAATAAAGAAGATTTTTTTAGTGTTTGAAGCTGTCCTCCACCTCTTTTCCTTGGAATTGGACTGTAGCCGCTTGCCGACGGCTTTCCAAGGATTTAGCTCCCGCTACATCTTCTTCATACTACCGAGGGCTGCAGGAGAGGTGAGCGCGTACTTATATATATTTTTACGTAGGTGTTTTGGAGTTTATTTGGTTTGCATAAAGCTCTTCTCAGCTAGAGGCATGGCTTGTAGAATAAAATGAATTAAAGAAATGTCAATGCCAAATCTGTGGCAAAGAGATTGCCAAATGAAGTAATTATGTGCATGTATATATATATATATATATATATATACACTACCGTTCAAAAGTTTGGGGTCACATTGAAATGTCCTTATTTTTGAAGGAAAAGCACTGTACTTTTCAATGAAGATAACTTTAAACTAGTCCTAACTTTAAACAAATGCACTCTATACATTGCTAATGTGGTAAATGACTATTCTAGCTGCAAATGTCTGGTTTTTTGTGCAAAATCTACAAAGGTGAATAGAGGCCCATTTCCAGCAACTATCACTCCAGTGTTCTAATGGTACAATGTGTTTGCTCATTGGCTCAGAAGGCTAATTGATGATTAGAAAACCCTTGTGCAATCATGTTCACACATCTGAAAACAGTCTAGCTCGTTACAGAAGCTACAAAACTGACCTTCCTGTGAGCAGATTGAGTTTCTGGAGCATCACATTTGTGGGGTCAATTAAACGCTCAAAATGTCCAGAAAAAGAGAACTTTCATCTGAAACTCGACAGTCTATTCTTGTTCTTAGAAATGAAGGCTATTCCATGCGAGAAATTGCTAAGAAATTGAAGATTTCCTACAACGGTGTGTACTACTCCCTTCAGAGGACAGCACAAACAGGCTCTAACCAGAGTAGAAAAAGAAGTGGGAGGCCGCGTTGCACAACTAAGCAAGAAGATAAGCACATTAGAGTCTCTAGTTTGAGAAACAGACGCCTCACAGGTACCCAACTGGCATCTTCATTAAATAGTACCCGCAAAACACCAGTGTCAACATCTACAGTGAAGAGGCGGCTGCGGGATTTTGGGCTTCAGGGCAGAGTGGCAAAGAAAAAGCCATATCTGAGACTGGCCAATAAAAGAAAAAGATTAAGATGGGCAAAAGAACACAGACATTGGACAGAGGAAGACTGGAAAAAAGTGTTGTGGACGGATGAATCCAAGTTTGAGGTGTTTGGATCACAAAGAAGAACGTTTGTGAGACGCAGAACACATGAAAAGATGCTGGAAGAATGCCTGACGCCATCTGTTAAGCATGGTGGAGGTAATGTGATGGTCTGGGGTTGCTTTGGTGCTGGTAAGGTGGGAGATTTGTACAGGGTAAAAGGGATTCTGAATAAGGAAGGCTATCACTCCATTTTGCAACGCCATGCCATACCCAGTGGACAGCGCTTGATTGGAACCAATTTCATCCTACAACAGGACAATGACCCTAAACACACCTCCAAATTGTGCAAGAACTATTTACAGCAGAAGCAGGCAGCTGGTATTCAATCGGTAATGGAGTGGCCAGCGCAGTCACCAGATCTGAACCCCATTGAGCTGTTGTGGGAGCAGCTTGACCGTATGGTACGCCAGAAGTGTCCATCCAACCAATCCAACTTGTGGGAGATGCTTCTAGAAGCGTGGGGTGCAATTTCACAAGCTTACCTCAACAAATTAACAGCTAGAATGTCAAAGGTGTGCAATGCTGTAATTGCTGCAAAAGGAGGATTCTTTGACGAAAGCAAAGTTTGATGTAAAAACAATGTTATTTCAAATACAAATCATTATTTCTAACCTTGTCAATGTCTTGACTCTATTTTCTATTCATTTCACAACGCATGGTGGTGAATAAGTGTGACTTTTCATGGAAAACACAAAATTGTTTGGGTGACCCCAAACTTTTGAACGGTAGTGTATATATATATATATGGTGACCAGGAGGGTCCACTCAGGACACGAGGCCCATGCAGAGGAGCTGAAAGGGTAAAGCTGTCACTTGTCCACACACTGTATAATAATTAAGTACCTCAGTCCCTGGGAACGGTCAGGGTCTGGTCAAACTTTTACTGTAGATAACTGGAACACTTTACAAAAGCACAACGATACACTGATGCAGGCAACACAGAGAAAGAAGGTCTGGGAGGAACTCAGGGTGATGCTGGCCCTACAGTGCTTGATACTTGTACGGGACCACTCCTGGAAGAGGATATAATCATGATGACACCAGGCTGACAGTCCTTGTTATCTGTCCGGGACCGCTCCTGGAAGGGAAAAGGGATAGACTCTCCACAGATAAACTCTCGACACAATACCTCTGCACAGTGATTGGGTTCTTCTCTCGCTCACTCTCTCTCTCTCTCTTTCTCTCTACTCCTTAGTGGTCCCTGGAATAGCAGGCTTCAGGGAAATGCTCCTCTTCCTCCATTATTCACCACATGGGAGTTGATGGTACCCCCATGCGGCTGGCACTCCACTCAAAACCAAGACAACACCAGACCAGAAATCTGATGGATTTCTGACTCTGGCTGACTGTGATGGAACTCTCTATCACGCCCAAATCACTTATACTTATAATCTCAAGCATACACATGACAGAACATGAAAATGTTACATTTGCAGATATATTCCAGCCCCACGCAGACATTAACTCTTCATTTGCTGCAGCTGTGCAACACACATAACAAATGACTAGACAGTTTCTGCACAGTGCATCTACACAAGACATTACATGCATGACATTTATGGAGGGGCCAGGAATATATGTTCTGTGCCACTACAGTTTATATATGATGTACCAGAAGTCATAGAAAATAATAGAGGTACACATTTCATTAGTTCTCTTCTCAGTCAGACCTGTGCCTAATCGTAAGACTGAGTTGAGTCCCTATGAAGTTTTGTTTGGTAGGGCCGAGTAACAGGCCTACACTGTTTCCAGTCTTGGCATATCAGGAGTTAACTGGCACTTTATGTCAGGAGTTAGTTGTTACTCATAAATGTGTATTTTCCTCAACTCCAGATCCAGACTCAAAAGAGAAGTCGCATAGTTGTGTTTTCAGATGACTGGTCTGTCCTCAAAAGGAAATATCAGGAAAAAATGTTGGGACCGATATTTGATGGATCACACCAGATCCAGTTAACGACTGCCCCTTCAGTCAAATTGAAGGTGAAAAACAATTGGGTCCATGCCAACCACTGTATGCAAGTCTCTGCCCAAAGAGAAGAATCAAATACCTGCTAGACTATGCATATCCTTTAAGTTATGGTTATAGTACCATACGTTTGGGGCTTGGATTATATGTTGGAAAATAATTGGGACAATAAGTTGTTAAATATAATGAAAAACTTGTTGCAGAAAAATTGAATAATTTTCAAATGTATACCCATGCTCCTATGGTGTCCTCGTCTAGGCCCTAGGTGCCTATACTCCTTTTTATGGAGATCAGGTTATGGTTTACTACAATTCTTGATGCCCCATGTAGATCACACAGTAGTAGCAATGCTAATTCTGTGTTACTGCATGATGGTCTGTCATAAATGGTAATGCAGTATCTCATAGGGAGACCCCGGATACCTGACATACGAGGGTAAAGTGCTGACTTGTCATGGTGGCACTTACGATGCTCCTTCCCGGAGGGACACACGCAGCCAAGGCCAGAGCAGCACTGCAGTCCACCTCGGACAACCCTAGCATAGGGAATGCCCACCAAACTGGAGAACAGGGGAGTAATTGTCACGCGTGACGCCCCCGTTCCTACACACCTCGGTATGACTCTCGGTGGATAAGTAATTCAGCCACAGACAGTTATTTAGTACCACGGGTCTCTGGGAATGGTCAGAGCTTGGAATAAACTTTACTTGAATAAAGAATAAACAATACAAGGCAGTTCAATTGTAAACTTCACAGTGCAGGCAAATGAATAGACTTCAGAACTTAGTACTTCCACATGGCTCTTACAGGTTCGAAGACGCACATGTGTGAACACAGATTATCTTGCAGTACCACCACCCAGCCTTTTGGACGCATGGGTGTGACAAATAAAAGGTGTACCTCTACGCGGTGACCCAGACTTCAAACGGCCACGTAGGAAAAACAGAAGAGATAGTACCTCTGCACTGGCCTTGAAGAAATACACATTAGAACTTATAGATGCTCTCTCTCTCTCTCTCTCTCTCCTGGGGCTCACTCTCCTCACATCCAGCTCACATCCAGATTGTGAAATCTCTCCCTTTCCTCTATCTTCAACAACTTAGAAGATGGAACAACTACTTTCCCGCTCTCAATCACTCACATTTATAAACTCTCTCCTACCACATGACAGGACATAACTGATACATTTACAGGCAGTCTTTGGATTTTCTTAGAAATTAACCTGTCAAGCGCTGCAACTGTGCAACATTCACACTGGAAATGACAAGACAGCTTTGCACAGTGCATCAACACAAGACATACATCTATGACATTTATACCAGAATGAAGTACTGGGTCACTACAGTTTCCCCCCTACTTAAGAACAAGCTGCCCCTGCGCCTCCAAAACAGTGTGTATAAATCTGGAGTTGGGCCATCTTGACTGTATAACTTGCATTCCCTTGAGAGATCTCTGCGCAGTCATGGAGTGTGCAAGGTGAGACCTGTAAACACAACTCCTACCCCTGGCCACCTATGTGTTAGGATAAACCCACTCCCAGTGTACTATGACTAAAAGAAATGTAATTTCTATATATGGGTTTTTCTTCATGACAGAGTGTAAGTACTATGACTGGCAAGTACATTTGTAAGGTTCTACTAGGCTGAACTGAATTCAAGGGCACTAGTATTGCTATGGAGCTTCATACATGACTCATTACTCCAAAGGCTAGAAAGAAAAGATCAGTGGAATGAATGTCACTGTCTTTTCTGAGGATGAAACACACTGTTACCACTACAAAAACATGAAAGGGTAAGTGGCAGGAAAAATACAAGAAACGAGTGGCATGAACTTCACTCTATCTGTGTAGAGACAAAAATCAGTGGAGCAGTCAGTAGCTTGAGTCAATACTGCTGTCTGTGATTGTGAGAAGGTGAAAGGAAGGCCCTGCCCCCTGGGACAGGCTAGAACGGGCTGTAAACACCAAGACATGACTTAGAGGGACACAAGAAATCTCCAGTCATACCCATGTATCATTCACACTATGCACATGGTTTCATGCACATGGTGACATTGTGAAAATTAGCATTTCTAAATTGGCATAATTAAATTAGACATATTTAAATTAAACATATATGCATTGCAGGAATAAATGACTTTAAAATGAATTCACTTGAAAGCATGAGTAAATGAGAAAAAAATAACAAACACTCATTTACTTCTCGTCATGCACATCAGTTGAACACTATGAACATTGCATAACCTTTAAACTTTCAACATGAAAAACATTTTCTTGCATTATGCAAAGGGAATATTACTTTAAAGTTCTTTTTCTTTAAGGGGCTTAACTGGTTAAACAGTTCAATGTCTTTTAAACATAGTCTCTTTAGAACTTAGAAATGTTCTTGGCCCGCCGTATCATCTGGGTTACATAAATCTCACCATCCTCCGACTCTGTACTCCAGCCAGTGGGAGACGCTGTACTTTCCCAGGACTGTATTCCTAAGGATGCCACAGATAAGTGGCTATCGGGGTTTCTGCAGCGGCAGGTCACTTTCCTTGATGATGTGGTTACTGGGCCAAGTTCCCCTCTGGCAGCCGGACTGGTGGAAGGGGGAGGGGGCGTTGCAGCCTCCAGAGTAGTAAAAACTCTCTGGCACTAAAAACTCGCACCCTGGGGGTCCTCAAAATCCCTTATATAGGGATGCAACCCTGGGGGTATTAAAGTGCCACCTTGTTAGCCCTGTGCACCACAATCCAGGGGAGCAGCAGTTCCTCCCCCCCCCCCATAGGGCCGCAGTTGTGGCACTTGCCTTGGCCACATGATGTCCACAGATGGGACCGCAGGAAGCATTGTGAATCCTCTTGCCAGATTGGCAGTTCTCCGGGGTCTGGCCAGCTGGAGAGGTCCCAGTTGAAGCAACCACTTTTTCCTTGATGGTGCCGAGATGACCTTCTCCACCTCCTCCTGGAGTTCTCTCTTATCACCCTAGTACAACTGGGGCTTGGATGGCGGGTAACCAGAGGCTACTCCTTGGATCACCGGACCGTTTGGATTTGTCTGGGGAAACATCCTGTCTCTTTGAAATTTTATTGTGATCTGGCCTAAAGAGTCTGCAGTGGCAGATAACTGCTGCCCTTTTTGGTTACTGTAAGTCAATTTAGTAGGGGTGTACTTTCCCCCTAATTTGCAGCTGGCCAGGGCATAGTTTTTTTAGCACCATGACTTTGGCGGGAGTCTTTTTGGCAGGAGTGAGCCAGAGAGGAGCATTGTGAATTGGGCGCCATATTGGGTAGCACCAACAAAAATGTGCATCACAAATACACACAGTCCATTATGTGGCACAGAGGTATTGATCCTGTTCTTAGTGATGCCAGAATTTGGGGAACCCTGCAGAGTCCCATAGGGAGACCTCAGACACCTGACATGCATGGGGAGCTGGGAGGGTAAAGTGCTGACTTGTCACAGTGGCACTTACCATGCTCCTTCCCGGAGGGACAGACGCAGCCAAGGGCAGAGCAGCACTGCAGTCCACCTCAGACACCCCTAGGATAGGGAGTGCCCACCAAACTGGAGAACAGGGGGGGTAATTGTCACGCGTGACGCCACCATTCCTACACAGACAGGTATGACCCTTGGCAGATAAGTAATTCAGCCACAGAGAGTTCTTTAGTATCACGGGTCTCTGGGAATGGTCAGAGCCCAGCATAAACTTTACTTGAATAAAGAATGAACAATACAAGGCAGTTCAATTGTAAACTTCACAGTGCAGGCAAATGAATAGACTTCAGAACTTAGTACCTCCACATGGCTCTTACAGGTTCAAAGACGCACATGTGTGAACAGAGATTATTATCTTGTAGTACCTATACCTAGCCTTGGAGACGCGTGGGTGTGACAAATAAAGGGTGTACCCAGATTTCAGAAGGCCGCGTAGGAAAAACAGAAGAGATAGTACCCCTGCACTGGCCTTGAAGAAGCACACATTAGAACTCACAGATGCTCTCTCTTCCCTGGGGCTCACTCTTCTCACATCCAGCTCACATCCAAATTGGGAAATCTCTCCTTTTCCCCCATCTTCAACACACAAGAGCTGAAGGTGCCCCATGTGTCTCTGTATTTTCTCTAGCAGCCTTAGAAGATGGAACAACTACTTTTCTGCTCTTAATCACTCACATTTATAAGCTCTCTCATACGACATGACTGGACATAACTGATACATTTACATGCTCTCTTTGGATTTTATTAGAAATTAACCTCTCAAGTGCTGCAGCTATGCAACACTTACACTGGAAATGACAAGACAGCTTTGCACAGTGCATCAACACAAGACATACATGTATGACATTTATATAGGGGACCAGGTCAAATGGTAAGCCTCATGTAATGTCTATGGTCATGGCTAACTGGATGATTTAATTTGTCCATTCATACTACCGATGAGGGATTAGACAGATTGTTTAGAGTATTAAAGTTTCACAGTATTAGGGCTGGCTAATCAAACTAATGCAATTCAAGTTTAATTGATTGTTATTATGAACCAACACAAACGGTTGGTTCAAATTCAATGAGTATCTGAGACACAATGGAATAATTAGTTATTCCATTGTGTCTCAGACACTCATTGAATTTGAGCCAACCACTAGTTTAGGGAAGCATTTCTCCTAATTAAGTTTTACCAATGAGCTCCAAAAACTTTCCTGATGATCCGCCAACATCAACGGTGAAGACATCTAGGACGTATAATTTGAGATCTTATATCTTGACCGTCAAGTACATCCGAGCCTGAAGTGAAATCAATATATTTAAGGTGTCCACTTGGAGATCCAATACCTCCAATGTTGGGCGTCTATAAATGCCATAACATCTGTGAATGGCATTTACGTGATGCTCATCTTTAAAGGTTACTGAACTATATACTGGAGTTTCAGTCATTTTTGCACTTTATGTGTATTTACGCTTGAGTAGTCGCGTAATCTCGGTTATCAGACTGGCGACACTTCCAGTATTCTAGCCACATCGGTATTACTTAGGAGAGCAGTCTTCGAGGATTTATATGTATCCCTTATTGGATGGTAATTATCTATGAACAGTAAGGACTGCTGCATACTCCTTTTCTGCCATTGAGCATCTTGGCTTTAACGTTCATGTTCAATGTGAGTTTGTCTGAGTATTAATTATATGTTTTTCTGCCCCAGGAGTGAGTATACACACACCTGACGTATATCTCCCCCTCTGGCATTACAGGTGCCCCACATCTATACGGTTTTAAATTGAATTAATAAAGAGGAAGTCACAGGGGCGGAGGAAGTCCCAACGGGTTGTGTACAGTGTCCCGGGAGAGGACCCCTTTAAAATATAGCCTTTATTAAATACAATTTAAAAACTTTAAATATGTTTTTTTAGGACCAGAAACAAAAGACAAACAAACATGTATCAAGAGAGGCTGATGCAAGAAAAATGCATCACCCACATGTATATACACTAGCAGTAGGTAGTACATAGCCTACTGCTAGTGTATATACGCGTGGGTGATGCATTTTTCCTACATCAGCCTCACTTAATACATGTTTGTTGGTCTTTTGCTACTGGTCCTAAAAACCATATTTAGTTTTTAAATTGTATTTAATAAAGGTTGTATTTTAAAGGGGTCCTCTCCCATGACACCGAATTAATAAAGAGTATCTTTTCGCAAGTCTATTCTGTGAAGGGCCAATTGATTATATTATAGACTATTACTGCCTCTCTGAATCCCCCATTTTGTATCTTGTATCCATTTTGTATTATATTATATTTTCACATTTTCCTAAATGAGAACTAAGCAGATATTATGTCTAGTATAATCTTGCTTCATCAGAACACCACATACTTTTTGTGTTTTTGAGACAAGAGGACTAGACTACACAATCTTGGATCATGTCAGTGTCTGTTCTCCATGGGTAGACCGTTTTACAGAAATCTCATGAGAACTAGTTCCTCTTGGCCTGTGAGAAGTCTGCCTGGCAAGTGATATGTCATCTTAATGGTTTAGTTTTAATAACCAATGATAATAAGTGAATTCTAATTACTACAAGTGAGGCGTGTCCAAGCCTCATTGCAAATGTCCTTTGTATATGTATTTCTGCTTGCTACTGGAATAGACAGAATAACTTACTTGATTACACTAGGAAAATGAATGTGATCATTCAGTTCAAGAAGTACTCCATTCTTCTATTATTTTATAAGATTTAAAACACCCAAAATACACCTAAACTGGTAATTTACAGGTAGTTTAGCTGCAAGCTGAATAATAGAGTCTATCCGTGCTACTATTGCATTGACCAGAGGGTTTTGTCAAAGACTTATGCACTTTCAGAAGAGTATAGAATATTGGTGTCTTTGGAAAAGCTTCTGAGCAATAATATTTAGCCCCAAACCTTTAGGCTGGGTTCACACGGGGCGTATTCCCATCCGAAGTCTCGCAGTTTCACCGCAGCAAAAACAACGAAATTTCCGCTTGGCTTAAACCGTGGCGGCTTTGAAGCGGCCCGGCTGCTCGCTTTTTTCTGTTGCGGCCGGCGGTCCCATAGAGGAGAGCGCGGCCGCGATGAAAATAAACAAAAAAGTAAAAGTAAACAGACATGCTGCACTTCTGAAACTGCGGCCGCAGCGGCCGCAGCCGCAGTTTCAGCCGGACTTACCGCAGTGGATTGGCTGTCCCGTGTGGACGAGATTTCTGAGAAATCTCGTCCACATGGCTGGCTAATCCTGAGATTAGCGGCCGCAGGCGGATTAGCCACGGCGAAATTCCGTGCGGCAAATCCGCCCTGTGTGAACCCAGCCTTAGGGCTCACACACACTTGTGTTTTTTTAAATGTTGCAATATTGCTGCGTTTTTTTTAACGCAATTGTCAATGGGGCTTTCTAATATTTAAAACGCATTGCAAGTTTGTGCTTTGCGATTTTTCTGCGATGTGTTTTTAACATTAGAAAGTCCAATTGACAATCTCTGTAAAAAACGCAGTAATATATCAGCGTTAAATAAAACGCAAGTGGGTGGGAGCCCTTAGTGATAATTCTCAAGAGTGATTTCTTTAGATTAGACATCGGATCAGTAAAAAGAGCAAGATAAGTACTGTTATCATTAAGTTGTCTAGACATCTATTCCCTATAGTCCTGCACATTCGGTAGGACTATCCCAGATCCCTTGTCCGTGGGCTTAATTACTATTGATTTGTCATTACAAAGGGATGTTAAGGCTTTCTGTTCCTCAATAGAGAGATTATGTATTTTCCCATACTTCCCAGAGTCCTCTGAAGGCCGTTTAGTTCTTTTCTTATAAGCGAGATATATTTCTCTTCTGCTGGAAATTTTTTCGGTGGCATAAAATGGATCAGAGGTTTGTAGTCCAAATTTCTGGCGACAAAGGGAGAGATGGATATGGGGGCTTGGTTAGCCCATTAAGGTTTGTCAATAGAAATACGTGCATGAAGTTGAAGAATTCTAAAAAAATGATCGATTTCCTTTTTCTAATTCAAAATAATCTGTACGAGTTGTAGGGCAAAAAGACAGACGATATTTAAGAACTTGAATCTTTATCCAGTTGTTTCTCAGACGCCTCTGCATTATGCCAGTTGCTGCATTGGCTGCCCATCCACTGCAGAACTAAATTTAAACTCCTCTACCTTACTCACAAACCTCTGCATGGCGCTGCGCCACCATACATCGCCTCCCTACTGTCAGTACACCACCCAGTGCGCTCACTCCGATTGGCTAACACCCTCAGACTAAACACCCCTGTAATACGAACCTCTCATGCTCGCCTACAGGACTTCACCAGAGCAGCACCCATCCTCTGGAATGCTCTACCCCAAGGCATCCGGACTATTCCCGATGCACGAAATTTCAGACATGCCTTAACCCTTTCCAATCCAATTTGTTTTCTGGTTTTTCTAGGGGGCGTATTCTTTTTCTGCTGTTATACAATGGCGCTATATGCTAGCTAAGGCCAGTACTGCATGAGGTGACACATTAGATAGGCTCCGACAGCAGAGAAGCTAACAATATACAGCAAGAGAACCCCGACAGATGTCTTCCCACATTGGAGCTGTACAGCCTTAAATCATAATGTCTTTAGACGTCAGACAGTGGATTGGAAAGGGTTAAAAACGCACCTCTTCAGGGAAGCATACCAAATCTCCTGACCTAGTCCCCTGCCCCTGCCTATGGCGCCCCACCTCGTTTGCCTTCTAATAATTGATCTACACATGAAATCCCCTATTGCATGTGTTCCCCATGCCTTACCCCTCCTGTACCACCCTCAACCCATTTGTGTCAAACCGAATGTACCTCACATTGTGATTGTTGTATTGTTTTGCATTTATCCATGCCTGAAAGCGCTGCGGAATATGTTGGCGCTATACAAATAAAGGTCATTATTATATTTGTTAATACTCTTTTTGACAAATTGATTACGTTTGTTTCCTTTGGGATCGCGTATTCATTAAATTGAAGTTTTGATGGTTTCCTCCTATATTGGTGTTTCTTCCCGCCCTTCCTAGTGTATTTCTTTTTTCTAGTAACACCGGATAAGGGGTCGGCCTCCTAAAAAATCATTACCGGGATCACTTGTAATAAGTTAGGCTTAGATATGGACTGCGCTATTGTCGTAGTTGGACAAGAATTTGTTTCTCGTGTCTTCCAACGATAAATGCTGCTGGTTTTGTAGTCCCTTTGATCACAAAGTAATTTAGGTCTCTTTTCCTCCTTAATTGTTGTCTGGGTTTCCCTGGTAAGCAGAGGAGGTGATAGATGGGCATGGGCAATACTCAAGGGGAGTATAAAGTGGATTTGAAAGTTGGACACTTTGCACTCCATGGGTCAAAACCGTGAGTATCTCTTTGGGTGAAATGACTATGAGCTGAGGCCGTTGCCCTATATAAAGAAAATATCAGTACAAGCTTTATGTTTTTAGTTTATTATTTAGCTAACTTTATACTTTATTGTGCTTTACAGGGAGGTCGTAGATTGGAGCCGGTCAGCCTTACACAGACTTTCATCTTAGCCAGCTGGTAAATCGTTTTCTCTCTTTCTAGCTGAAAAAAGGTTTTTTCTTTTATCTTGGTCATTCCTTGAAAATATGTAGTATAACAAATGACTTGGATGTTTGTTAGTTGATCGTACTGGGATACTTATGCTTGTACATGTGAGTAAGCAGCCGTGTCTGATTGTTTATATTGGTCCTTGGTGAATGGTTATTAGGTCACTAACAGTAGGTGTATAGGTGCCTCGAGATTGAGACTAGTGTGGTTTGGTCTTCTCTTCCTATGTGTGTTTCTTCGTTTGTCTCTTTCTTTCAGTTATGGCTTCTGCAATGTGATGATAAAAAAAAACCTGAAAAATTAATTGGTCATTAAGACGCAAACAGGCTTCATCGTTAAGGGTGATATGACAGCCTGTGTATGTAACATAAGTGGGACTCAGTATTGGGGAATAAGCTCTAATTATTTGCTTTCTTTTTAATATGGTCATATGTATTTTCATTCCTGTATAACTCGGCATATTATGGGGGATTATGGCAGAGTAGAAGTTAGAAATATGGGAAGGGATTGTTAATCCTTTGTAATGTTTTCTGCCTTGTCCCTTTAGTTGGCTTCTGAGTATATTTTGCATGTTTTAGGCACGCATATGAGTACATTGTATATATATTATTCACTGACATGTTTTATTATTTTTCTTTATTATAGCTTGATAAACGCCGCTGTTGTCCGAAAAGTTGCTACACTTTGTCTGAGATAATATACATTTGATTAAATACATGAAACATTTTTTAATTGTGGATTGAAATAAACATTTGTAGAAGTCAGAAGTCTGTGGTGCAAATGACTTTTAAAATTTTGTGTGAATGTAAGCAGCATTGAAACATGGCGGAGAGTCCTACAATAATGAGTGTCTGCAGACAGCAGTGAAGCAAGGTGGAGAGCAGTAAAATGATGAGTGTCTGCAGACAGCAATGAAGCATGGTTGTGAGCAGTACAATATTGAGTGTCTGCAGGCAGCAGTGAAGCATGGTTGTGAGCAGTACAATAGTGAGTGCCTGCAGACAGCATTGAAACATGGTGGAGGGCCGTACAATAATGAGTGTCTGCAGGCAGCAGTGAAGCATGGTGGAGAGCAGTACAGTAATGAGTGTCTGCAGGCAGCAGTGAAGCATGGTGAAAAGTGGTACAATAACGTGTGTCTACAGGCAGCAGTGAAGCATGGTGGAGAGCTTTACAATGGGTGACTGCAGGCAGCAGTGAAGCATGGGTGAAAGCATTACAATAATGAGTGCTGCAGGTAGCAGTGAAGCATGGTGGAGAGTGGTAGAATAGTGTGTGTCTGCAGGCAGCAGTAAAGCATGGAGGAGAGCAGTACAATAATGAGTGTCTGTAGGCAGCAGTAAAGCATAGTGCAGAGTGGTACAATAATGAGTGTCTGCAGGCAGCAGTGAAGCATGGTGGAAAGTGGTACAATAATTTGTGTCTGCAGGCAGCAGTGAAGCATGATGAAGAGCTGTACAATAATGGGCGTCTGCAGGCAGCAGTGAGGCAAGGTGGAGAGCGATACAATAATGAGAGTCTACAGGCAACAGTGAAGCATGGTAGAGAGCGGTACAATAATGAGTGTCTGCAGGCAGCATTGAAACATGGTAAAGAGCCGTAAAATAATTTGTGTCTGCAGGCAGCAGTGAAGCATGGTGGAGAGCGGTACAATAATGAGAGTCTACAGGCAGCCGTGAGGCAAGGTGGAGAGCGGTACAATAATGACAGTCTACAGGTAGCAGTGGGGCAAGGTAGAAAGCGATACAATAATGAGAGTCTATAGGCAACAGTGAAGCGTGGTGGAGGGTGGTACAATAATGAGTGTCTGCAGGCAGTAGTGAAGCATGGTGGGAGCAGTACAATAATGAGTATCTGCAGGCAGCAGTGAAGCATGGTGGAGAGTGGTACAATAATGAGAGTCTGCAGGCAGCAGTGAAGCATGGTGGAGAGTGATACAATAATTAGTGTCTGCAGGCAGCAGTGAAGCATGGTGGAGAGTGGTACAATAATAAGTGTCTGCAGGCAGCATTGAAGCATAGTGGAGAGCGGAACAATAATGAGAGTCTGCAGGCAGCAGTGAAGCATGGTGGAGAGCGGCACAATGGGTGTCTGCACGATGCAGTGAAGCATAGGTGAAAGCATTACAATAATGAGTGCTGCTGGCAGGAGTGAAGCATGGTGTAGAGTGGTACAATAATAAGTGTCTGCAGGTAGCAGTGAAGCATGGTGGAGAGCAGTACAATAACGAGAGTCTGCAGGCAGCAGTGAGGCATAGTGGAAAGTGGTACAGTATTGTGTATCTACAATGGGTGTCTGCAGGCAGCAGTGAAGCATGGGTGAAAGCATTACAATAATGAGTGTTGCAGGCAGCAGTGAAGCATGGTGGGGAGTGGTACAATGGGTGTCTGCAGGAAGCAGTGAAGCATGGTGGAGAGCAGTACAATAACAAGAGTCTGCAGGCAGCAGTGAAGCATGGTGGAAAGTGGTACAATAACGTGTGTCTACAGGCAGCAGTGAAGCATGGGTGAAAGCATTACAATAATGAGTGCTGCAGGTAGCAGTGAAGCATGGTGGAGAGTGGTAGAATAGTGTGTGTCTGCAGGCAGCAGTAAAGCATGGAGGAGAGCAGTACAATAATGAGTGTCTGTAGGCAGCAGTAAAGCATAGTGCAGAGTGGTACAATAATGAGTGTCTGCAGGCAGCAGTGAAGCATGGTGGAAAGTGGTACAATAATGTGTGTCTACAGGCAGCAGTGAAGCATGGTGGAGAGCGGTAAAATGGGTGTCTGCAGGCAGCAGTGAAGCATGGGTGAAAGCATTACAATAATGAGTGCTGCAGGCAGCAGTGAAGCATGGGTGAAAACATTACAATAAGGAGTGCCTGCAGGCAGCAGTGAAGCATGGTGGAGTGTGGTACAATAATGAGAGTCTGCAGGCTGCAGTGAAGCATGGTGGAAAGCGGTACAATAATGAGTGTCTGCAGGCAGCGGTCAAGCATGGTGGAGAGTGGTACAATAATCAGTGTCTACAGGCAGCAGTGAAGCATGGTGGAAAGTGGTACAATAATTAGTGTCTGCAGGCAGTAGTGAAGCATGGTGGAGAGTGGTACAATGAATGTCTGCAGGTAGCAGGGAAGCATGGGTGAAAGCATCACAATAATGAGTGTCTGCTGGCAGCAGTGAAGCATGGTGGAGAGTGGTACAATAATGAGTGTCTGCTGGCAGCAGTGAAGCATGGTGGAGAGTGCTACAATAATGTGTGTTTGCAGGCAGCAGTAAAGCATGGAGGAGAGCAGTACAATAATGAGTGTCTGCAGGCAGCAGTGAAGCATGGTAGAGAGCAGTACAATATTGAGAGTCTGCAGGCAGCAGTGAAGCATGGGGGGAGCGTTACAATAATGAGTTTGGGGCTGCTTTTCAACAGATGGAGTTGTGGAGTTGGTGACGTTTAAAGGTCCCCCTCAATGCTGAGAAATACAGGCAGATACTTATCCATCATGTACTACCATCAGGGAGGCATCTGATTGGCTCAAAATTTATTTTGCAGCAGGATGAAGACTCAAAACATTCACGAATGTCACTAAGAACTATCTTCAGTGTTGGGAAGAACAGGGAGTCCTGGAAGTGATGATTTAGTCCCCACAGAGCTCTGGTCTCATCATCATCCAGTCTGTCTGGGATTACATGAAGAGACAGAAGGATTGGAGCGACCTAACATCGACAGAAGATCTGGGCTCTCCAAGATGTCTGAAACAACCTCCCTGCCAAGTTCCTTCACAAACTGTGTGCAAGGGTCCTGATAAGAACTGATGCTGTTTTCAAGGCAAAGGGAGTCAGGTATTCTTGTATCTTGTCACCACCAGCAGAACGGGTGGAGATGTAGTGATGGGCTGTATCCGCCCAGTGCACGCCCGCATGCTGCTGATTGGCTGTGTGCAGCAAGGTCCTAGCAGCGTGGGGATTTACTTAATGCTGGGATGGAGGCTTAGGGTTAGGGCTCGTTTCTGTGTTAGGGATGTACGATGGTAATTTGATTTTAGGCTTATTAAAATGTGTTAGAATGATAGTAAAGATTATTATAGTAAATTATTTACACTAGAGGCAAAGTTAGTTTTAATGGGTAAACTCTATGAGAAAAAGGAAATAGAACCATATTTAGATTGTATAAATTAGGGCAGGGGATACCCCAAAAATATTTGTATAGAGGGGTTCATCATTTTTAATCTACACTGTGGGAGGGGTATTCAACTGACATCCTAGACTGTGGGAGAGTATATAGCTCGTTTAGAAATAAGTGCATTAGAATCCATAACCTCTGTTACACTGAATAGAAGGGAGTGATTGATTATGCCAGTTTGTCACGCAGACCTGACGTATGAATGGAACGCATAGTGTTCCATGAGCTGGGGAGCATGCACAGTGTGGATGTCAGAGATCCCGGATCCTGCAGGATTATCTTCGAAAATTGGCGTTGCGATGTGAGATGCCGATATGGAACGCAACATGCATTCCAGAAGCTAGTAATCATGGCGCGCCAGGCAACACGTCACATCATCAGCGTCATAGCTGCGCCTGACACATCTGGCGTTAGAAGGCGGTCTCTCTGTTAATGAACATATGGTATGTAAAAATGATTATATATAGATGTATTATGTAGTAAGGGATTTTATGCTTGATAAGGGCGTATATTACACCGAAACGCGGAAGCCTAAGTATCATTTTATCTTCACTCTGCAACAGAAGCCTAAGTGCTTCTATGATTTTTATGTTTGGTCCAATAAAACATCATTTTGGATTGGATTTGGAATCTCTCCTTCTCTGTATGAGGTATAACCATATGAGCGCAGAATGTTTTTTTCAGTACACCCTAATCACTTTCTGGAGGCGGGGTATTGAAGACCCGCTACCAGGAAGAAATGCTCTGTTGATGTTCAGAAGTAAATAGAAGCCTGCAGCAGCGCCAGAGACCAGCACAAAGGACCCGAACACCGTCTACTAGGTGAGTATTATAAGAAACCCTCGAAAATAAGACACTGTGCTTCTTTTAGGGCAAAAGTTAATATAAGGCAGTGTCATATTTTTGGGAAAACACGGTATAACTAGAGATGAGCAAACCTACTCAGCCACGCCCCTTTTTCGCCCGAACGCCGCGATTTTCGAATACTTCTGTACTCGGGCGAAAAGATTTGGGGGGTGCCGTGGGTGAGTGAGGGGTTGCAGCGGGGAGTGGGGGGGAAAGGGAGAAAGACAGGGCTCCCCCCTGTTCCCCGCTGCTACCCCCTGCTCCGCCACGCCTCCCCCCGCCCCCCGAATCTTTTCACCCGAGTATGGAAGTACTCGAAAATCGCGGTGCTCGATCGAGTAATTACTCAAAACGAATATATTCGCTCATCTCTAGGTATAACTCATAAGTAAAAGAGAAGAAGAAATGACAGTGGAGGCCAACATTAAGGTGACTGCAGACCTGTACAAGACGTTAGATGCTCCATATACTGGAAGAGACGCTACTCTTACATACAGCTATAGCAAACGTTAACTTGACACTCAGTGCATTAAATGCAAAGTTGCAGCAAACTTTAACTTGGCTTTTCCAATTAATTTTGCTGTGTTAAGTGACAATTTAAAGTTTGCTGAAACCGTGTGTTTAAGGTCACTCTCACAATGGCCCCTACAAAGCGCCGCAATTGAAAGCGCGGCTTTTGCCGTGATTTTACTTTCGTTTTTGAAGGCAGCGTTCCTGCTTCCAACAGCGGCTTTAGCACAGCCCAGCATTGATGAGGTGCGCTAAGCACAATAAATAGAACAGACAGCACTTGAAAATCACCGCGTTCGAGTGCATGCCTGCAAGGCTCCATTAAAATCAATGGGAGCGTTATACTGCAAAAAACGTCTGTGTGAGAGCGGCCTAACACATCAGGTATCAAGTTAATGTTTGCTCCAGTTATATACCGACAGCCATGTACATCAAAAGTGGGGTCTGTAGGACGCGTGTTTTAATGTTGATGATGGATCTAGGCTCGCTTCACATCAGATCCAGAAAGCCCATTGGAAATGATGCCATGTGCTGAATGTATGTCTACAACATATATGTGAGGGCTTACACAGATGGGAGTGAAAATCCCCACCGCATAACGGGTTGAAACGAAACCATTGTGTTAGCCATGAGACCCCCACGATCAACAAGTTATCCCTTATCTTGTAGATGGGGGACTACTTGTAATTGTGGTACAATCTCTTTAAGTATGTAGTTGGACTGAAAGGCACAGTTCACTCCACATTTCCATAGAGTAGAGGTAACTGTATATAGAGCTATACTGGCCAAGTGTCTGCCAAAAGGACACTCTTCTGGCATATGTTCAGTGATTAAAATGTATTAAAGGGGTTGTCTCACGCCGAAACGGGTTTTTTTTTTATTCAATAGGCCCCCCGTTCGTCGCGAGACAAACCCAAGGGATGGGTTAAAAAAAAAAAAAGTTTATTACTTACCCGAATCCCCGCTCTGCGGCGACTTCTTTCTTCCTTTACCAAGATGGCCGCCGGGATCTTCACCCACGATGCACAGCGGGTCTTCTCCCATAGTGCACCGTGGGCTCTGTGCGGTCCATTGCCGATTCCAGCCTCCTGATTGGCTGGAATCGGCACACGTGACGGGGCGGAGCTACGAGGACCAGCTCTCTGGCACGAGCGGCCCCATTCACCAGGGAGAAGACCGGACTGCGCAAGCGCGTCTAAAAACGCCAGAAGACAGCGAATTTAGACGGATCCATGGCGACTGGGACGCTAGCAATGGAGCAGGTAAGTGAATAACTTTTGTATGGCTCATAATTAATGCACGATGTACATTACAAAGTGCATTAATATGGCCATACAGAAGTGTATAACCCCACTTGATTTCACGAGACAACCCCTTTAAGTCAGGATTGATATTCAGTATATACATGGCAATGACAACTATGCACCCAAACTTGGTGAGAATTGAGCGTTAAAGGGGTTGTCCCGCTGCAGCAAGTGGGTCTATACACTTCTGTATGGCCATATTAATGCACTTTGTAATGTACATTGTGCATTAATTATGAGCCATACAGAAGTTATAAGAAGTTTTTCACTTACCTGCTCCGTTGCTAGCGTCCTCGTTTCCATGGAGCCGTCTAATTTTCAGCGTCTAATGGCCAAATTAGACGCGCTTGCGCAGTCCGGGTCTTCTTCTTTTCTCAATGGGGCTCCGTGTAGCTCCGTGTAGCTCCGCCCCGTCACGTGCCGATTCCAGCCAATCAGGAGGCTGGAATCGGCAATGGACCGCACAGAAGCCCTGCGGTCCACCGAGGGAGAAGATCCCGGCGGCCATCTTCAGCAGGTAAGTAAGAAGTCACCGGAGCGCGGGGATTCAGGTAAGCGCTGTGCGGTGTTCTTTTTTAACCCCTGCATCGGGGTTGTCTCGCGCCGAACGGGGAGGGGGGGGGGGGTGAAAAAAAAAAAACCCGTTTCGGCGCGGGACAACCCCTTTAAGCTGTTTATAGCTGCAGTCTTAATTTGTTATACTGTATGCTTAGCCATGCTTCTACTTTAAAGGGTTGTTGGTATTGGAGGCAAAAGTATCTATCTATCTATCTATCTATCTCATATCTTTCTCATATCCCTATCTATCTTTCTCATATCCCTATCTATCTATCTCATATTTTTCTCATATCCCTAACTAACTATCTCATATCTTTCTCATATCCCTATCTATCTATCTATCTATCTATCTATCTATCTATCTATCTATCTATCTATCTATCTATCTATCTATCTATCGTAGCAGTGCAGTATCAGAATGGCCTATAGAGGGTGCTACACAGGCATTCTGATACCTGCAAAAAGAATAGATAGGGTTAATACCTGATGAGTGTAGCAAGAATTGGTTGCATATAAACCAGCTCCTGC
Organism: Eleutherodactylus coqui; assembly: GCF_035609145.1. Taxonomy (NCBI): domain Eukaryota; kingdom Metazoa; phylum Chordata; class Amphibia; order Anura; family Eleutherodactylidae; genus Eleutherodactylus; species Eleutherodactylus coqui. The sequence continues at coordinate 161,575,182 of NC_089845.1, forward strand.
CAGAAGCAAGGGAAGTGACAGCTTGGCAGTGCTGCACAGGCTGCAAGCTAGGGTCCAGTGAGTACCAGCAAAAGGCCCCGAGTCGGACAGGGACGGCAACCCTCGGCTCAGACCCAGCTGCAGTGTGCACAGTATGGACTTTATGTTAGACTGTTGTATGCGGTGTCTACATATATGCTGATGAATAAATGCTGGCAGGCACCAGATAAAGAGAATTAACGTTTCCTGAGAGTTCCTGCCTGGTTGGTGGCCATTCCAGTCCGAGAGGTTGGTGATCCAGTGGCAAGTGAACCCCTGCTTTGCTACATTATCTGTCTAGATTTTTAATTACCATATATCCTATCACCATTTTCAGTAGCAACCCTATAATTAACCCTGACATGACTGTATTCTTAATTAAGAAGGAATGGCTATAGACGTTGAACACTGGGATTTCGCAGCCCGACTTCCCTGTAATAGTTATTAGAATAGGATGGAGAATATTGGATCAAATGACGAAGAATGAAATTCCTAACAGTCATATCACTTTAATTTTCTGTGGTGTTTCTGAGTTTTATAATATCTCTTATTGGTATTTATATAAAATGTCCGGTTATATTTTCTGCTAACATTTTTAACATCTGTATTTCTCAAAAACACAACATAATATATAACAGAACAGACATAAAAAGATATTGCCTGCCTGTCTGTCTGTCTATCCATCCTGATGGATTAGTCCTTCCTGTTAGTAAGTGAGGACTTCTCTCCACGAGATGCTGGAAGGACCCCTTACGGCAACTCCTGCAGATAAAAGCTGTATTATTCCCAATAAATGGACAATTCCTTGCATCCCGGTATCTTCTAGATAAATGAGGATTCAGACACAGAACTCCATTCATATTTACATCCAGGAAGGTGGACATGCCTTTAGTCATGTGCAGGGATGAGCTGATCTCTTCTGAAGAGTCAGTCCTGGAAGGAGAAGACATCTCCAGAGCATTCATCCTGGAATCAGTGTAGACTCACCCCGCTCAGGTCCTGGATAGCAGGTGAACTACTCGTCTACGGAGGTGTGTGAGTCAGAGATGGGCTCAGCTCCTATCTGCTGCGTGCTGATCCTCCCCCAAGTGTGCTGATCCCCCTGATCAGTAACGTGCTGATCCTCCCCCAAGTGTGGTGATTCCCCTGATCAGTAATGCTGTACAGCCCCCTACTCTACTCTTCCCACTGCTACTACTGTAGTCCCTTATTACTAGACAGCATCAGGCTGTTACTACTTGTATCCAGTGTCGAAGATAAAGAAAGCCATAAAATTGTTACAATTGTTTCATTTATTTGGAAAAGCAAACAAACAAATCCAGAGAGTATAAGATGATGTATAGAGTGTGTGCACCACCTAGTGGTCAGAAAGTGGGGATTTCCAATGACTGTTTCTGAAATAGAGAATAACTGCAGAATATGAATCAGTGTTAGTCCATGTTGTGGGAATGTCTATACCTATATGGTTAATGAATGTAAGTCTTGCTATAAAATTGATAGAGTCCTATTGTGAGGGTATATATATATATTGCCATATGTTTTTTTATGTTTTATACCTATATGCAAGTTTTATTCAATTCCAAATGAGAAAAAAAACTTATATGTCGCCTTACATCAGATATTCCAAGGCTTTAGAAGGCTGAGAGAGATGTTCTAGAAATTCAGAGAAGATACGGAACCAGACATGAAGGACGCATGTACTTGGCTGTTTTCCCAGAAGTGCCGTATCAAGATGTTCAAATGTACATAACTTTCACTGTCTTAGGCCAGAAATCCGGACTTCCCATATATGGAGAATGCATGTTTGGCCGTTTTCTTAGAAATGAGTGGGTGATTCTTTGTACTGGAGTTAATTGAATACGTGATTTTCTGTACAAGCCAGAGGCGCCTCACTGTCTAAGGCGGAAATCCGGACTTCCCATATATGGTTATGAGCCCATCACCCCCTGGTGGGGATGGGACAAAGGGTATAAGATCTCATGTAATCTGTAATAAAGCACGTCGGCACAGCCGAGAGCCATGTCCCGTGTGAGGAATGTGTGATGTCTCTTCTTACCGCCGGCAACGGGGCAAGTGGGGTGGGCCCGATTGGTGCTGTACTTAGAAAGAATTTAATAACCCTGATAAATGGCGCAACCAACTGGGGCGACAAAGCCGGAGCTTACAGCGCAATTCACCCGGATCCACGCCACTGAGAAGCCGTCCTGCTGCAAACCGAGCCTGATCAACTCACTTAGAACTCCAGGTAAGACAAGCATATATTTATGTTGTGTTTTACACTGCGAAGTCTTGCAGCGGGACTGACTATCTGTGGTTTGTGACCGGACGGGTTGGGTTAAGAGTTCTACACGGTAACTTGTGTGGGCTCCGGGTTTGCCGTCATGGACCACTGACCGTGATATGCGCACCAATGGCTCACCCAGAAACTAGTCTGTAGTCTATTTGTACTTTGAAGTTTTAACGTTTTAATAATAGTGGAGATTGTTGTATCTGCAGAAGTTTTTTTTCTCTCTTTCTTTTCATTTAGTCTCATAAGAGAAGGGACTCTCGGTCGGTTTGCCTTATATATGGGGCTAGCGATTTGATTTCAGAGAGATGCATTTTATGGGGCTGGTTCCATAAGGAGAAGGGACCCTCGGTTGTCTTGCCGGTATATAAGGGGCTGACAATTTGAAAATTAAGAGGGATGCATTCTATGGAGCGTGTTATTTTTATTGTTGTTGATGTTCTAATATGCGTAAGATCTTATTAAAGAAGATAGAGCCCCTCAAGGGCTGCCGCCGTGTGGATGAATCTGTAAAATGTAAGAAAACTTATGAAAATGTGTGACACCGACCCGCACGGCCGATTACAAAATGGTGTCTGGGAGGAGGTCTTTAGGACCGAGAGGTGCCTTGGAAGACCAAGGTTTGCTAGAAAGAGAGAGAGAGACAGTCAGAGAAAGTTGTATGTACACATTATTTGTTTAAGAAAGTGTCCGTAAGTGAAATGTTGAAAAGTACAGTAAGTGATCAAGAGGGCGTCAGGAGAGTGTCTATTGAAGGTTATATTGGCAGTTAGGTAAGGGAGAGAAGTATGAGAAACAAGCAAGTCGATAAGAAAGTTACAATGCATGTGATTTGTTGAAAGAAAGGAGAAAATGTGTATAATACAAGATAGATAATAGTTATGGATATATATGTGTGTGTGTATATATATATGTATATACTGTATGTGCAAATAGTTAACTGAGCTTGCTTTTAGATGAGAAAGATTGTTGACATGTAGCTGCTGTCTCTGTGTAGTCTTCAAGGTCAAGAAGATAACAGCGAGAGAGAAAATGCAATAACAACCTTGGTTAATATCTTTGCTTGCTTACAATGAATTGAAATGAATGTAATTAATTATACTGTCTTAGTAGACAGGAAATATAGCAATTTCTAAAACATATATTCTTACTTATACAGGGGTTGAAAATGAATGTTGCAAGGTCCCAGCATATGTGTTAATTATGAGTTCAAATGTTTTTTCAATAGTTTAAGCTAAAACAACAATTTAGTCTGTGTTTCATATTCGCGGAGAGATAACAGTCAGGGTCACAGAAACTAAAACACTTCAGCGTTTAATACAGCATATAATAGCTTCAGTAAAAAAGAAATATAGAATGTCAGTCACTCAGCAAACTTTTTCACATAATTTGTCAAAGATAGCGCTCATTCACAATCTCATCTCAATAGAATTATGTACTTTATAAAATGATAGCACTCACCTCAATGTTTTTCAACTGATGTATGTATGTTTGTCAAACTTTTTTTGTCCGTGCATCTGTATGTACTGATACACCTCCAAGGGGGGTGACGGAGCAGACTTGAGAGTATGGATGGATGAGAGTTAGTGACCCGTGTTCAAGCTGTGGTGGAATGTGTGATGCAGGTAATGACTGGGGATAAAAGTCCTCCCCATGCATGGGACTTTGCTTGGTTGAGATGTGGACGTGTGGACTGTTACGCTGAAATGGAGTTGGGAAGAAAGTCGCAAGGTGCCAATATCGAAAGGGTGGAGCTAGATGATGTAATAGTGTGTAGTAATGTTTCATCCTTCTTGTCCAAGGGAGGGGGTGAGGATCTTGAACAGCTAGTAAATGTTTTTTGTTTTGTCTCCCGTCTCAACTTTTGATAAGACATTGCATGCAGGAACAGACTAATAATGAATTCACTTAAAGGGATCTCACATTTCCAATATTAATAGATGTTTTGTAGGTTATTCTGCCCCGATGTAACTCATGTTTCTGTTATAGGTGCTAACATTTTACAGGCCTTATCTGCATTCATCAAATCTTTTTACAATGTTGTAATAACTTAAACCCGGCTACTATTGTTCCAATTGAGTACCCTGGTTTAAAGGGGGGGAGGAGAAGGCATAGGTGATCTAGGTATTGCAAGTCAGCCATTTTTAAATTTTTTGCAAGCCATTTTTTAATTTTTAAATTTTTTGCAACAAGGTTCTAATCTTTATTGAAATAAAATACCAGCCTGATTGTCTAGCATTGATGCAACAAGAAAATTTAAGTTTTAAAAAAGTTACTGAAAGCCCTTGTTAATAATGCATATTTTGAGTTGTTTTTTATAGATGGTACCAGGGTGATTGACGACTCCACACTGGATATACGGTGGTTACACAACAAGATGTCCTAAAAAGCAGAATGTCTCCGCATGTCGCAGTACAAGAAGCGGAATTAAAAGCACTCACGGAGGCGTGTAGAGTGGAGGAAGGTAAGACGGCAAACATTTACACCGACTCCCGGTATGCATTTGGCATAGCTCATGATTAAGGCCCAAAATGGAAGGCCAGACAGTTTTTTTACCTCAGCAGGACAGCCAATTAAGAATGATGCAGCGGTGCAGTCTCATGGAGACCCTATTTCTACCTGACAAAGTGGAAAGCTCACACCAATTCCTACACCGGAGAAGCAAGAGGCAACGCCATCACAGGCCACACAGCAAAAGCAGCGGCCCTCAAGCCGTGGAAGAAAGAAGAAAGAAGAATTTGACAATAACTTTGGACTTTGACAAAAACCTGGACTTTGATTTGAACTTGGACTTTGATTTGAACGTGGACTTTGATTTGAACTTGGACTTTGATAAAAATTTGGCCTTTGATATGCTAATGACTTTACAGTTACAAGCCAGCAAGGAAGAAAAGGAAAAATGGACTAAAAAGGGACGGCGTATGGTGAACAGTCAACAGAACTTGCTTACCATAGGCCCTGTGCCCCATGATGGCCCAGCTGACGCACGAAAAGACGCACCTCTCAAAGCAGTAATGATGACGATGCTCGAACAAGGACGAGTTGCTCCTGGGTTTTCTGTAGCTGCTGCATCATTTGTCCAGTTTTGCATGATCTTTGCCGTAAGCAACAGGGCAGAAGTAAAATTTGCCACACCACACTTGCCTAGACCACTCTACCCATTTCAGGGATTGCAAATTGGCTACACTCAGCTCCTACTTGTTGGGAAGCATGAATATGTGCTTGTTGTTGATTTCTTTTCAGGTTGGAGACCTACCCTGTTACCAAAGTAAATAAGCAGGTAATCGCACAGAAGCTCATGAATGAGGTAATCTGCAGATATGTGGCATCGGAAGTGATTGAGTCAAACAAAGGTACACACTTCACGGGTGAAATAATGCAACACATCATGTCTGTTTTGGGTATATTCTAGGCTTTTCACACACCCTACCATCCGCGGAGTAGTGGGAAAGTAGATACAAAAGGCAATGGAGAAAATGGTAAAATCTTGAATTGAGTGTCTTCTATTAGTTTTTCTTTTTCTCAGGAGGGTACATGCCACAGTATCAGAGTTTGGGAAATGATTTTCTTGTTAATTTTGTCATAGGCCTCTCTAAGGAATTGTCAATAATGTATTCTGCAGTCTCTGCTTTTCTCCCAGGTCCTACAGATGAGTGTCACAATCTTAAACCAGGTGACAGGGTCTATGTGAAAAAGTTTGAGAGAGAAACCCTGTTTAAAGGTCCTTACCAGATGTTGTTCACCACCCCAACTGCAGTCAAGCTCGAAGGAAAGCCCACTTGGATCCACACTTCGCACTGAAAGAACTAATGATCCTGCATATCCTTTACATGCTATAATGTGGTACAATTTCCCTAACACACACCTTTGACTACTGTACACTAGCCCCCTGTTTCAGAACAAATTAATACAATCAAATGTGCAATCAATAAGAGTACACTGAGGGTGAGAATCCAACACCGCATCGTGCTAAGAGAGAAGTTGACGCTCTAGGTGGTAACTTTGATCCACATGTACACATAGATGTAATAGGAGTGCCAAGGGGGGTGCCAGATTAATTTAATTCTAGAGATCAGGTTAAAGCAGGTTTTGAGTCTTTATTTGCTTTTGTCACTGTTAATAATAATGTAGATTGGATGAATTATATCTATTCCAATCAGCAGAGGTTTGTAAACTACACTAGGGATGCTTTGCAAGGGTTAGCTGACCAGTTAGGGCCCACTGCATCCATGGCCCTAGAGTGGCCCTGGATATGATTTTAGCAGAAGGAGGTGGGGTATGTAATTTCCTGTTTGTGTATTATCCCTTTAATGTGACCAAAATTTCCCTTGTTTGAAAAAGATGAAGAGCCAGTTCCGATAATGCCAACCAGGTACGTTACCAGAAGAATGGAGAGATGGACTAGTACTGCGCCGCCTCAGTCTCCTAAGATGGACTGTCAGTGGACTTCCCATTTGCCTAGGGAAAGTGCAGAAGACCTTAGGTTCCGGCGAGGGCACACCCTGTGGGGTGTTAACTCGTACAGATAGAGGGTGTGGATGCCCGGAAATAAGCCCAGGGAATCCATGGCCTCCTTCTGAGGTGAGGTAGGGATCCCTTCCCTTTTAGGAGTAGGGACTAACGGGCAGTGGGGAAACCCTGACGCAAGGGAGAGACGACCGAGGAAGAGTGCAAAGTCTGATGCTTGATCTCCATATTAAGTTTTTTAGGGGGGTTTGTGAGGGTATATATATATATTGCCATATGTTTTTTTATGTTTTATACCTATATGCAAGTTTTATTCAATTCCAAATGAGAAAAAAAACTTATATGTCGCCTTACATCAGATATTCCAAGGCTTTAGAAGGCTGAGAGAGATGTTCTAGAAATTCAGAGAAGATACGGAACCAGACATGAAGGACGCATGTAATTGGCTGTTTTCCCAGAAGTGCCGTATCAAGATGTTCAAATGTACATAACTTTCACTGTCTTAGGCCAGAAATCCGGACTTCCCATATATGGAGAATGCATGTTTGGCCGTTTTCTTAGAAATGAGTGGGTGATTCTTTGTACTGGAGTTAATTGAATACGTGATTTTCTGTACAAGCCAGAGGCGCCTCACTGTCTAAGGCGGAAATCCGGACTTCCCATATATGGTTATGAGCCCATCACCCCCTGGTGGGGATGGGACAAAGGGTATAAGATCTCATGTAATCTGTAATAAAGCACGTCGGCACAGCCGAGAGCCATGTCCCGTGTGAGGAATGATACCAGACCTCTGTGTGATGTCTCTTCTTACCGCCGGCAACGGGGCAAGTGGGGTGGGCCCGATTGGTGCTGTACTTAGAAAGAATTTAATAACCTTGATACTATAGCAAAGATCAAAATGGGCCTGTTATTACAGTGCTGGATTTTGACATCTAGGACAGAAAGGTCTGGCGTCTGTAGTCCCCTTCACTCTCTTTTGATAAACCTTAAAGGGAAGCTGTCATCGACTATGACTACCATAATCTAGTTATGGTGCTTACAATTTAGGTGACGTGGCGTCCGGCCACCCTCCTTTCCTACTCACCTGGTCCCCCATTCCTCAGGTGTCCTCTGGGGAAGTCACTGTGTTTACAGCCACTTTGACTGTTTTTAGAAGGCTTTGCATGTATGTGCATTCCCATTTATCTCTATGAGAGTTTGAGGCCATTGCTGCATTCAATCTGCCGTGACTGCAAGTGGAAGATGCATCCCCACAGTGACAGAAGAGGGGGATGTGGGACCCAAGTTCTCCAGAATTGTGGTGGTCTCTGCATTGAGACCCCCACCAATCAGACTTTTATCACGTATCTTGAAAATATCTCTCTTGGCACAACCCCTTTAATCTAACTAGATTCCAACTTTAAAGAGGTATTCTGGACAGAAAAAACTTTTCGCTATGAAATATGTATATTTAAGCTAAACAACTTACTAAAATAGGCGCTGAATTAAGGATTTTTTGTAAAGCTTTATCTCACTCACTCCTAGCCGAAAGTCCTGCAGGTTCTAATTTTCCACAGTGTGTCATTCCAGTACTCCATCCTCCCTTTTGGGATACTACTTCAGATTTCACTGTCAGGTTTTTATTAATGCACTCCAGATCTGCAGTCGTCTAAGTGAGAACCACAATGACCAAGTGTTGTTATGTTCTGGAGAAGTTATGACAAGACCAAACTCAAAGCAAGAAACCAAAGTTTTCACACTTAAAGGGAAAAGAGAAATCAGATGATCATAAGAGAAGACTGAAGAGGTCACGGACAAAGCTGGTCCATCTCAGTGGCAAAGTTGGTGCAACCCCCAGGGCTTGGCTGGCATCAGCACCTGGCTAACCCGGACAGGTGCTGGGACCCACTGACTCTGGGGTACCCTCTCAAGGGTGGGATTGATCCTGTCTTTATTCTTTTAAATTAATTGTAGCCACATCTTTAAGACACAGATACAATTCACTATGCAAGCAGCACTACAATAAGCCAAGCACTTCCTGTTCCGCTGCTCGGTGTCTTCTCTGTCACACCGGGTGCAAAGATTTCACCATGCAGCCTGTGGTGTTCCACATGAGCTTGGACAAAAGATGCCAAGGCAGAGGATGGGGGATACCGTAGGATGGTGATGGATTTGAGTGGGCCTATAAATACTTGGGGGGCACAATGAGGCCTTATTAATGACTTAGAGGGTACTATGGGGCCTTATTAATGACTCAGGTTACAGAATAGGGTCTATAAATTACTAAGGTGGCCCACTGAGACTTTGCTGCCCAAAGGCCCATGTAAACCTAGACCAAGGGTCTGGTTCAATCCTTCCTTGTGCACTCATGCTGCAAGAGTCAAGTACAAGTCCATCCATTTTAAAAAATGTTTTTATTGGGTAGAGAGTTATGGGGTGGGCGACAGGAGGAATATTGGGAAATGGAGCCGTGTACTGCAATGAATAGATTAACATTTGTTCAATGTTGTTTCTTTGTTATGACTGCCCTTTGCCTCTCAAATGTGATTTCTGATGAGGGAGGGTGGGGGGAGGAGAGGAGGGGGAGAGGTTTATGAAGGTGACAGAAGGGTGGGGGAGTGGAGAGGATTGTCGAGAGGGTTATGGGTGCATATCTATCTCATATCCCTGTCTATCTAATATCCCTATCTGTCTGTCTGTCTCATATCCATATCTATCTATCTATCTCATATCTTTCTCATATTCCTATCTATCTCATATCTTTCTCATATCCCTATCTATCTATCTATCTATCTATCTATCTATCTCATATCTTTCTCATATCCCTATCAATCTCATATTCCTAACGATCTCATATCCCTATCTATCTATCTCATATTTTTCTCATATCCCTAACTATCTATCTCATATCTTTCCCATATCCCCATCTATCTCATATCTTTCTCATATCCCTATCTATCTATCTATCTATCTATCTATCTATCTATCTATCTATCTATCTCATATCTTTCTCATATCCCTAACTGTCTATCTCATATCCCTAACTGTCTATCTCATATCCCTATCTATCTCATATCTTTCTCATATCCCTATCTTTCTATCTCTTATCTTTCTCATATCTCTATCTATCTTTCTAGGATTGGCTATAGATGTTGAACACTGGGATTTGGGGTTGGGGATGGGGCAGTGGAGGCGATTGGGGAAGGGAAAGATTTATTTGGTGGGAAAGGGTTATGTGGGTCGGGTGAGGGAGGGGGATTAGGGGAGGCAGGATGTTTCAGCTGTCAGATGTTTTGCAGGCGGCGGCGCAGGAAAACAGTCGTCTGAAGACTCTAAATAAAAAAGAAAACAAGTATTAGTCACTTTTGGCAGAAGCCAAAAGTTCAGAGTCAGAAATGTGGTGATATATATAAGGGTCCAACTCCAAGTGATACAATAAACCAATGTGAGGGTTTAGGGGGTGCTTGCCCCCACATTATCATTCTTTACATGGACTAGATATACTTAGCATTGTCTCAGATAGTTGGGGTTTTATCTACTGAACCTGAATCTGGTCATTATATGTCCATATACGGCACAACATGTAACTCCCAGTATACAGTAGTATACACTGAGCACAATACAGGTGGCCAATGAAGACTTGGGCAGTAGAGAAGTGTGGCTACTGATGGCATTGAGGGTCTTCCTGTATTGGATGGATAGAAAAGAGATGTCAGGGGGCCACAAGCTGTGTGTTCTGGGCATTGTTCTCTGTACAGATGACTGGTAACAGTGGTTAGTGGCTGGTAATCGTTGGATCACCATTACCTCTAATCTGTACATAGGGGGATGTAGGTGAGGAAATAAGGCTTTGCTGACATCAGTGCCATAGGTTCTGTCCGGAGCCCTCGGTGCAGATCATGCATGAAATGGACAAAAAAGTCCTATGTGCAGAACATTTATGTCCGGTAAAGTGCTGGACAGGATAACAGGAATCAAACAGACTCATTCTAGTCAATGGGGTCTGTTTAGTGCCATATAGTCCTGTTATATGATGGAACCTTTTGGCCAGGAGATTCTGTCTTCCTGCACCCGTAATATAGAAGAAAAACAGAAACCACAATACAAATGGGAACAGAAGCAAAGCAGCACCTTCCATGAACAATAGGAAAAAAACCTCTAAGACATAATGAATGAATGAATCTTGTATTCACCTGCTAAATCTCTTCCATCTGCCCAGTTTTTGCTGCTTTTGCTGGTGGAAAAAAATCTACATGATGAGAAACCAAATGTCCAAAAACAAAACTAAGCCATTGCATTCGGTGGCATCCATTACGGACCATGAACAACTGATGTCATGTGTTGTAATGATTGAATGATGGTTTATTCTTTATTATTTCCCTATTATGTCCAACCCTTGTCTCTGAAGGGTGATTTCTGATGAGGGAGTGTGGGGGGGATGTCCAGGAGGATGACTCCATATATTGGGGTAACAGTCACTGTATCACACCTCATCCTCCTCATCATCACCTTGCAATTCCTCCTTCTCCTCCATGTTTATCTCATCCGTATCCTTTCCCATCCTATTATAGACACTTATCAATCATCAATTACCCATCTGTAATGTAGTGTAATATGTGGTGTCTAAAGCCGCTTTTACACGGACTGAAAGTCTGTGAAGTGACTGCACCAGCGCTGACGTCACCGCTAAGGTCGTTAGCGCCAATGCAGTGCTTTCTCACTGAAAGACTTGCCGGCCACTCGTGGGCTTCTTGTTTGCTTCTCGCTCCCCACTGAGCACTTCCTACACATAACATATATATTATAGTTATAATATCTATATTGCAGTGTAATATATGGTGTACTTAAACAATAAGCACATTGTAGGTGATTCTGTACTTACACATTTATCTCGGTGGTCTCGCAGCCGGGTATGGTCTCGGTGGTCTCACGGCCGGGTCCGGTCTCAGTGACATCTTCCTCTCTGTGGAGCAACACATCACATGTATAGAAATGTAGTTCTTGCAGCTAATGTGACCAAAGGATAATATATGTTATATGGAAATATAAAAATGAAAACCTATAGGTGGTCGGGTTAACCCTTTAAAAACCCTGTCTTTTTAGGCTTTAAGGATGCAATAATTTTTTATATTCTTTAATCTTCATATTCTAATAACTATAAGTTTGTGATTTTGCCATCAGCGGCACCATATGAGAACAGAGTTTTGTGGTATAATTTAATTATTTTCTGTGCACCATTTTAGGGTAGATGGGGGTTTACTTTTTTTAGAAGGAGAAATAACAAAAGAAACAGCAATTGCCAAAACAATAGAGAAATAGGGCGATTATACAGGAAGATAAGTACTGGTAATGGGTGCAGTTGCTCCAGTCCAGCGTCTGATGCCACCCGCGGAAGAAGGAAAAGAAGAAAGAAATATAAATATATTTACAGGTTATAAAATTGGTAGAAAAACTATATTTGTATACAAAAATCTAGATCAGACAAAACAAGGGATTTTCTGCTATAACCAATCAGATTGTAGATTACATTTTCTGATTGTATGAAGGGTTACTTTGTATTATGTGCCTGTCATGGCCGGACACGGCTATCGGCTTTTCTCCACCTCTAAGAGAGTAATGCGGATGAGTCACCTGATAATAAGGGTTGCTAGGGGGTCAGGGACATTTGTATTATATTTCCTTCTACATTCCCACTATTACTATAGTGTTATATATGGCCCTTGTCCCTGAGGTCTAGTCTCCTGATGAGTGTGGGGGTCATGTCTGAGAGGGCTAGCACCAGATATTTTGGGGTATCAGTCACTATCATGGAGGTCCTGCAGTCAGATACTTACATGTTCTTTGTAAAGTATACAAGTTTTTCATGCTTGTCCAAACCCTGCAGGACGACATCCACATCATCCCAGGTCCTAACAGAGAGTAAAGAAGATGGGACAATCTTCGACACCGTCTTTCTAATATAAGATGTATGATCAGGAACATCAGCGCTGGCCATGAATATGTCCCGTGTACCGACCCGACATCATCTATGAACTATCTGTAATGTAGTGTAATATATGATGTCTGTATACAATAAGCACATTGTAGGTGATTCTGTATTTACACGCTGCTGTTTGCAGATCCGGTGTCACTGCACTCACTGATGAGTCCCGTCTCAGTGACATCTACAGTTCGTGCTTTGCCACCTCCATCCTCATCTTCTTCTCTGTGGAGCAACACATCACATATATAGAAATTTAGTTCTGGCAGTTACTGTGACCAATATATGTTATATGGAAGTATGAAAAGGTCAGGTTAACCCTTTAAGAACTCTGTCCTTTTTAGGCTTTAAGGATGCAACAATTTTTTATATTCTTTAATCTTCATATTCTAATAACTATAACTTTGTGATTTTGCCATCAGCGGCACCATATGAGAACAGAGTTTTGTGGGATAATTTAATTATTTTCTGTGCACCATTTTGGGGTAGATGTGGGTTTACTTTTTTTAGAAGGAGAAATAACAAAAGAAACAGCAATTGCAAAAACAATAGAGAAATAGGGCGATGATACTGGAAGATAATTACTGGTAATGGGTGCAGTCGCTCCAGTCCAGCGTCTGATGCCACCTGCGGAAGAAGGAAAAGAACAAAGAATTATAAATATGACATTTACAGGTTATAAAATGGTCAGAAAAACGATATTTATATACAAAAATCTAGAACCGACAAAACAAGGAATTTCTTGCAATAACCAATCAGATTGCAGCAGGGAATTTCTGCTGATTATATGAAGGGTTACTTTGTATTATTTGCCTGCCATGGCCAGACGCGGCTATCGGCTTCTCTCTACCTCTAATAGAGTAATGCGGATGAGTCACCTGATAATAGGGCCTGCTGGGGGTTCAGGGACATTTGTATTATATTTCCTTCTACATTTCCACTATTACTATAGTGTTATATATGGCCCCTTGTCCCTGAGGTCTAGTCTCCTGATAAGTTTGGGGGTCATGTCTGCGAGGGCTAGCACCAGATATTGAGGTAACAGTCACTATCATGTTGGTCCTGCAATCAGATACTTACACTCTCTGCAAGAAGTAGACACGTTTTTCGTGCTTGTCCATAAACTGTGGGACATCGTCCCAGGTCCTATCAGAGAGTACAGAAGATGGTGACAATATAGGACATTGTCTCTTTATTATAAGATGTAGAATCAGGAACACATCGCATATTACCAGGGATATATGTAATATTTTGGGTGTTCTGTGGTGACATCATTATTCAGGATATCCTATGGGAGCTTTTAATCTTGGATTAATAAAATGTATTTTTTTTGTCGGTTTGAGCCCCTGTGGATCCCTTCTTTTTCCTTTCTTTTGGTAGTTTGAGTATTGATTGAAGGGTGGCACCATAACCAGTAGGGATTTTTCTTGCCTCTACCTTTTTTAAAAAAATCCTCTTGGATTATCCTAAATAGGGACTTGCAGACCATTTGAGCATTTCCACAATACTCTGCAATACCTATGTGTTATTATCTCCATGTAGCTATAGGGAGGGCTCCTAGAATCAATCTCACTGGAGGGCACGAGGTGCTCCAGTCCGACATGTCTAGATACTGTTTTTCTGTTAATTCTGTATTACTCATTACTTTTTTATGTTTGTCACTTTTGAGTGACAGGATCATCCTTATGGACTCTTTGCTTTTGGCACCATTATCCTGATATTTGTAAAAGTTTGGTTTCTCCTTGTTACATTAGTTTTCATGATATCCTTCCAACTATCTTAATATCATCAGGGGTCATATAAAAGGATACTAACATCACAGCCTCAAATACTGCCATAGTAAAATGCTCTGTAAAATTTCTCCAACTCACTCTCCACACTATTAAAGAGTAAATAGGTTAGTGAGACTCTAGATGTCTGGGTCAGTCATTATTATATATAGGACTGGATATTATACATAATACTATTATATACTCATTTATTATGGGCTCTTATCATTTCTGTGTTGCCCCTTCCAGATGTTGAGGACCTTTATAGTCCCCAAACTCACCACATAGTATGTACAGGTAGCGCAATCATTAACATACTAGACTTAACGTATTAACCCGAAGCTTGAACTCAGGGAAATTATCACAATGCATTAAAAAGAATGGATCAGGTGTAATATCCCACTTCCACCACAACAGCAGATGAAGTCACATGTTCGTCCTACAGTCCAACTATAGATTACCATCCACTAAACAGTAATGAAGGCGAAGAAAGCATTTGTTTCATGGGTTTCGGCAATAAGGGATCAAGTCTATCTGTTCTTTATATCTGGTCATCATAACTCACTTTAGATACCAAAACCTGCTGGGTAGTGAGCGTTAGAGATGCTGAAGACAAATGTTGCATATGATCATTAATATGTGGTATGTTAATAATTACAAAATTAAACCTGTTGCTTCCATTGAGGCTTCATTCAGTTCTATCAGCTAAAATGAAGCCATTATTTTGCCTTAGGCTGCCTGTCCACGGGCGGGTTTGAATTGCATTCCCCGCGGTGATAATCCAGCCACGGGGAACGCAGTGAAAGCTCTCCATAGCGTTGCTATGGAGAGCACTTCCCCCTGTCCACGAGTGGAGAATCATTGCAATTCTCTGCTCGCGGGCGGCAATTCGCAGTAAGCTGCGAATTTACCTTGATTCTCCGCGGTCAGCCTATCTGTCAGATAGGTTGACAGCGGAGATCCGTCTGCCGCCTCCTGCTCCCGGGTGGCGGTAACCCGCTATCACTCAAACTGTCATTTGAGTGATCTTTGAGCGATCATCGCTCCATGTAAATGGGCTTTAAGTCACCTAGAGATTGAACTTGTTGTTTGCACTGAAATACATATTTTGTATTTCAGTGAGAGCAAATAATCCTTTCAATCTAATTAACATCTCACATAAAAGGAGGAAGGAGAGATTTAAAAAAAATCACTTTTAAACAAGCTTTATGACACGTCCCACAAGCCTATAGACAGGCAAGATTTGGTTGTGCCCATGTGGACCTTCACCGTAGCACCACACTCCATACATGGGTTGATGGCCAACTTGCAGCTCAATATTCCAGAAATATATTAGCTGATAATATACCATGAATGTTCAATCTGATAAACAACCAGGTTACTCTAAACCACCATGACCCCCTCCCCATCAGCCAGTCCAATATTAAAATGCTAGAAATTAGTGCCCAAAAAGGACGATAATTGACTGATTTGGCATATAAGTGGATAAACTTTAAATGAACATAGAGGAAAAAAAAAAAGGTTTATGTTCTTTAGGCTTCTTTCCCACAAGCGTATATCGGCCGGCATTTTTTTATGGCTGGACGATATATGCCATCATCTGGGGCATAGAAGCTTGTCGACAGGCGCAGAAATCTAAAGTTTGTGTGCCTGTTCACACGGCATGAGCCCTGACGCATATGCGCCGAGGTCACCATGGCACGCCCCTTTCCCCTCCCTCCCCATTGCAGGCTTATCTCTACTCTCCTCCCCACTTGTTCTTTGCAATGGAAGGAGGCGGGACAGGGTGGAGCTTCTCCCATTGCTGGCTGTGGACAAAGGGTGGGATGTGGGCGGAGCTAAGCTCCCACTCTATCCCTGCCCTTTGTCCATAGCCATCAATGAGAGGAGCCAGAATGGGACATCACTTAGCTCCTCCCCCATCCTGCCCCCTCCCATTGAAAAGAATGGGCGGAGAGGAGAGCAGAGGTGAGCCTGCCCAGGAGGAGAGCAGAGGGAGGGAGTTTAGCAGCCACGTGCCGCCATATCATGTTCTACAGCACAGCTGTGGGAAGTGGCTGCTCTCCTCTATGACGGCTTACTCTTTCTTGGCCTCTGATCCCTCTCCTCATTGTTGAGGCTTTCTTCAGCTACTAAGTCTGAACTTGTTAGTAAAGAGTCTTAAATAAGCCTGTAGGATCTTGAAACAAGGTCACATTACTGCAAACTAAACAAGTGCGCAAGGCAGGAAAGTTACTGTTTAATATCCAGGAAGCCGACAATAAGCACTGAAATGTGGAAATAAGAATTGTTGTAGCAGTAAGTGCAGCATTGTCTAAAGTGACTGAGGCCCAATGCACACGAGAGGATTTGCATTGAGGATTCCGAAGCGGATGTCCACTTCCGGATTCCACAGCAAATACTGCCCATAGACATGCTATGCGTAGTCACTTTTCCTTGTTCATGATCGGAAATCTATTCAACTTTCCACTCGTTTAAGGGAAAATTGCAGCATGTCCTGTTCTAGCACGGATTCTACATTGATGGCTTCTTTTGAAGTCAATGGAAACCATCCAGTCTGCAGTACAGAAAACGCAGCTCCATCGCTAGGTAATGACGCGGATTCCGCGGCCCGTCCACAGCTGTCAGAGCAGACGGGCCGTGGAATCCACGTCAATGGCTAAGCACTGCCTCTGATTGGTCACAGTGCTCAGCCAATCAGAGGCAGCCCTTTTAACATTCTAAATCCCTGCCTGCTGAAAGCACTTCAGAGCAGTTCAGAAGGACAAGCGGCTGGATGCACCTGAGCCCCGGCAGCGACGGATAGGTGAATATATATATATCCCTGAAAATCACTGTAGGGGTTGCCGGCAGCCCACTGCTTTCAATGGGTCTGCAGAAATGTCGGCCCCATTAAAAGCAATGGTAGAATATTGCGCTCCTGTGTCACAGCTGTGAGAACTGTGGCAGGGGAATTCTTCATCCCCATGGGGAGTCCCCTTATCACAGCGTTTAGTGATGAGGGGACTCCCCGTGGAGATGAAGAAATCCTTGGCCACAGCTTTCACAGCTGTGCTAGAGGATCGCGATCTTCTCTGTATGTTGTCAATGGGGCCGCCGCTGCTGCTGCCGCCAACTCCGTTGAACATCCAGGGGTTTTACATCCAAAGAATCCCCTGCTGCAGCTGTCACAGCTGCAGCAGGGGATAGCAGGCACCGCACTTTATGTGCTAATTTTGAACGCAGCCAAGTGCATTTTTTCAGCGTGACTCTCGCTTTGGTCATGCGCATTTTTGTACGCATGTTTTTTGCGCACAGAAATGCGCAATAAAAAAATGCCTTTCTGACTTAGCCCTAAGGATGCAGCCCTTTTTTAATTAATTTTTTTTTATTTTCATTTTTCTTCTCCCCACTTTAAAAAAAAATCATAATTACTTTATTTATCCATCGACGTAGCTACCTGAGGGCTTGTTTCTTGAACAAGTTGTATTTTTCAATGGTACTATTTAATGTACTGAAAAACTTGTTTTTTAGTACATTACAAAAAAAATTCTAAGTGAACAGAATTTTTCTATTTTAATAAAAAATCTAAGTGGATGGGAATGGGAAAAAAAAGCAATTCCCCCATCTTTCTATGGTGTACACACTGCAGCAAAAATGAAAACTTTATCCTGTGGTTCCGTATGATATAAAATTTAGATGGTTTTTTTTTTTTTTGCTGTTTTACTAATAAATAAAATATCCTTGGAAAAAAAATAAAATTACTTTCTGCCGCCATCCTCTAACAGTCATTGCTTTTTTATTTTTCTGTTAATAGAGTTGTGTTAGGGCTTGTTTTTTGCAGGACACCCTGTAGTTTATATGGGTACCAATTAGGGGTACATATGACTTTTTGATCCCTTTTTATTACATTTTTTCTTTGAAATGGGGTGACCAAAAAGTTGCAATGTTGGCATTGTCTATTTTTTTTTTCTGACGACGTTCACCGTGCAGGGTAAATAATGCGTTTCTTAGATCAGACTTTTACAGATGCAGAGATTCCAAATACTGCACTTTTTTATTTAGATTTTTTTATTATTAATATAGGACAAGGGTTTGTTTAACTTTTATTACCTTTTATTTTTTAAATAATTAATAAAACTTAATAAATTAATGAAATTTTTTTTTTACAATTTTTTTAAGTCCCTGTAGGGACTTGAACTTGCCATCATTTGTATTACATTATATGGGAAGATAGATATGTGATATATCAAACTGGCAGAGAATTTCACTAGTAAAACAATGGCGTGCTTTATTTTAACATAACTTTATTCCTTTTCTTGTTAACACAATTTTTCTTCATTATAGGTGATGGAAACGATGAACTTATCTCCAACAGAATAGGATGTGATCGTTCTTATGTCAGGTGAATGAAGGACATGGGTCATCGCTGTAGATCCCAACCAACGCTACCCAACGTTGTATCATTGGAAACACGGAGGCGAGACAGTTCGTGCAGGACAAAACTTTTTACTGAACATTAATAGCTAATCTCTGCTCCAACGGAGGCCACATGATAGGTATAATGCTACTGCAAAATCTGGGCCTGAGGCCACTCTCGTGCGGGACATTTTTTATGCTGTAAATAGCTTCCACTGGGGCTTCTCAGATGAGTGTTCGAAAGTGGCGATTTTCACGGAATGATTTTCGAATGCTGTCTGCTCTATATTGGTGCATTTCAGCTCATTTTAAGGCACCATATAAGCCATTGTAATGATGGAGTTAGTTAAAAACGCATTAAAACGCCGCATTTAAGACGCAGCATTTTTCAAGACGCCTATGTGAGCGTAACCTTACAGTCCTGAACATTACAACACACATGCCCTAGTGCCCAGACAACCCTTTAATTCTTTCCAGTTCCTGCAGTAAGTAGTTTTTCCAACTGCACAAAATTTGAGTACGTTTCAAAAAATGTTGCATTTTACAAAACTTGACCCACTTGAGCACAATAGCCGAAATCAGGACATTGCCAAGTGGTGGGAAAACACGATTCAATTAACTGCCCACAATTTATTAGTATGCCAATTCTCACAATTTATATCCTCCTTGGTGATGCTCCTGATATACAAGGCATTAGGAAAGTCTTCAGACTCACTTTAAATGTTTGTTATATTGTGGCAAAATGAATACAGAATGTCAGAAATCTGTCTAATTTTCTTTTAAATGAAAAACTAACATTTTGCATTGCCATAAGTATTCACACCCCACACTCAGTACTTTGTTAAAGCACCGTTGGTGGTGATTATAGCTTTCAGTCCTCTTGGGTATCATGCCACGAGGTTTTCACACCTAGATTTGGGGATTTTCTGCTATTCTTCTCTGCAGATCCTCTCAAGCTGTCAGGGTAGATGGCGGCCGTCTGTGGAAGGCCATTTTAAGGTCTCTTCAGAGATGTTTGATGGGTTCAAGTCAGGGATCTGGCTGGACCACTCAAGGACATTGACAGAGTTGTCCCTAAACCACTTCTGCATTGTCTTGGCTGGGTGCTTGGGGTCATTGTCTTGTTTGAAGGTAAACCTTCTTCCCAGTCCGAGGGCCCCTGCGTTCTAGATCAGATTAAGAATATCTGTGTACTTTGGTCAGGGTGGATGAAAAATCTCCATTTCCCAACTGCTAAAAAAATGCTCCCACAGCATTAATCTGTCACCACCTTGCTTCACCGTAGGAATGGCATTGGGCAAGTAGTAAGTATTGAGACCAAGAAGTTTAATCAAACCAAGGAATATTGTTTTTCAGTCTGAGGGTCCTTTATGAACATCTCCCCAGATTAGTTAACTTGGTGTGTTGGCCAGCTATAGGAAGGGTCCAGGTTGTTCCATAATTCTTGCATGTAAGATACATGGAAGCTGCTGTGCTCTTGGGAACTTTCCGTGCAGCAGAAATTGTGTTGTAGTATTCTCTTGGCAGTTCTGTCCTTCTTGTGGCCTGGTTTTGGCTCTGATATGCATTGTGAGCTGTAAGACCTCATATATACAATGGCGTGTCTTTAAAAATGTTGTCCAATCAACTAAATTTACCACAGATGGACTCCAATTAAGGTGTAGAAACATCTCAAAGATGATCAAGAGAAATGAGAGGCTCCAGAGCTAAATTTGAAGTGTCATTCCAAAGGGTATGAATACATAAATACATAATGTTAATTTTTCATTTCTTTTAATTACAAAGATTTCTAACATTCTGTTTTCCCTTTGTCATTATGGGGTATTAAGTGCAGAATTTGGGGGGAAACTTGATTTTTTTTTAAGTTGCACAAGGCTTCAACATAACAAAATGTTAAAAACGTGAAATGGTCTTCAGACTTTCTAAATACATTGTGAATCCCAACGAGTTCAGTTCTGTCATACTTGACAAGGAGCTGGAGAGAATAATAATCTAAAAAAATAAGGTATTTTTCTTCTGCATGATTTTCATTATTGAAGTAGATCCTCTAATGTGTTCTCCATCTCCTAATCACTGTAGACCAGGAAGCTTTCCTTCAGATTTTCATCACTGTCATAAAGGTAGAAAGTTGTCACTTGGGTCTGTCAGAAAATCTGAAGGGGTGATAAGACTGCTTCCAGACTTTGTACTGTTGTGCTTACGATATGATAATTTAATCGATATTGCATTGTCACGATTTCAGATACAGAATTTTTGGGAGACAACTCCAAAAGCAGATCAAACGGGCTTGCGGTGCCCCAATCATCTGTGGGATGTGAATAGGGATTGATTTCTCAGTTGTTGGCTCAATCAGTGGCACCCAAGGCCTGGCAAGCCTACAAAGCAGCTTTGGGAATCATGGTTAGTTTTTTGTGTTGAATTGGGGGTTGATGGGTTTTCAGAGAATGGGAATCTGTCTTTATCTTTTCTGTGTAGTTTGCTATGAATAGGTAGGTCTTATGGCTATGTGTTACCAATTTTAGCAGGAATTTCATTTATTCAGAAATGGCATAATATTAAACTCGTTATTTCATCAGAACAGTGTAACAAGCAGTAAGCAAAGAAATGGAAGACTTTGTTCGCTCCACGGAGGATGCTACAGAGAACGTACAGGAATTAAAGAGAGCCTTGGATTCACGAGTAGGAAAAGTGAAGATGCAGTTCGAGGAAGATTTGGCAGTCCCAAGGAATGCAGAGTGGCATTTGGAAGTTAACCCACAAGCTGTGAGAGCGCAGAGATGTGATAAGGGTGAAGACAAGAAGAGACAGCTTGTCAGACAAATAAAAGAAATGTTGAAGGATAGCATAGGCCCCTTGTTATAATTCCGCAAGTATTTAATCCTGGAGGGTCTAAATTGCTTATGAAAAGACCGATGATCTTTGTTATGGGGAGGGGGATATGTGGTAATGCAGTAGCAAGAGCGGCCTGTAGGGGGCCTCTGAGCGTAGTTACCAAGTTTGGTTTAGTTAACCTGCTCCTGTATGGGTGCAGCTACACAGGTTAAATTTCCCCTGCCTCACAAGCTCAGTGTCCCTTGAAGCCGTTGGAGCTTAGGTCCGTTGAGGCCTGTGGGGAATGAGGCCCTGAGGTCTATGAAGACCTAGTGCTGGTCTGTGAGGGACTCAGAAGCACAGAGCGGACAAAGGGTAGTCGGCCCCTCGCTCGTCGCCTTTTGGGGTGAAGTCACCTTCCTGGAAGGATGCTGAAAGAAGCGGTATGTGTTACTGTTATTTTCTAAACACTTGTGACCTACAACAGTGCAAAGTTGCATATGTTATGCTGGACTGTATGTGTATGCTAGACGTTTCCTTATGTTTCTGTAGATCATTGCGGTGCTGCCACCACTGGGCAGGAGAAAGTAAGTGAGAGATCTCAGGCAAGTAGCCCGCACTTCCCACAACATTATGTGGTACATTAAATAGTGCCATTGAAAAATATAACTCATCCAGCAAAAAAACAAGCCCTGATATGACTCACCTTAAAAATAAAAAAGTTATGATTTTTTTTTGAAAGTTGGAAGGGAAAAGAAAAGAAATGGCTGCAGTGGGAAGAAGTTAAGGAGCTCATTTGTTGCAGTTTGCATATTTTTTCTTGTTGCCGTCATCAGTGCCGAGTAAGAAACTGAAGATACACGGTGCCGGGTGCCACAATGCCAACAATACATATATTGTGTAGACAGCACCAGTTGTCCCCTCTTGACACCCATTATAGGAATACATCAGAGCATGAATTGCCGTGTCGATTCATCCCAACTTCAATATACCACCAAAAAGCTTCAGAATATCAGCATATCCATATGGGGTACTTTATAAGGGCCCAAAAGTGTACACAAAATACAGCAACGTTTCGGTTGTTACCAAACTTTTTAAAGTTTGTTCTACAGTGTTTCCTTAACTGCTGTTCACTTCATTGAGAGCTACAGAAACAGCACCGTGTTAAGCACTCGGATCTTTCCATAAGCTCCAGCCAGGAGGACGAAAGCCATGGCATCAGTTTCCCTTCTTGTCTTTCCCAAAAGCCAAGATCGGAATATTCTTGGGCTATTACTATCTGTCTCTACAGTGTAGTAATGAGGACAGGTTTTTTCTCTAAGCCCCCCTCTAAGTCCCATACTCACCCAACTTATCTCCGCAAAAACAAAAGGATTGAGCATGTTCATCCTCCAACATCTGTCATCGGGAAGAATAGAGGTCGGAGTAGGTTGCAGACAGGTAAATGTCCAATACAGCAAGCCAACATCAGAAGTGGAAGGCAGATTTATAAAACACGTATTTTTATATTTTAAAAGCCATCTTGTGGCCAATTTTCAGAATTACAATGTAAATTTACAAGATGGAGCAGAAATGGGATATTGAGGACCTCTAGTGGGGGACTTTAACAATCTAGATGTAAACTGGGACGCTGAAACTTGTGGATCTCATGAAGGTAACCACTTTCTGTCAGTAACTAAAGATAATTAATTTTACCCAACTTTTACAGCAACTATCTAAAGGGACGGCCAGTTTGGACTTAATAGACAACAGACCTGAGAGAATAACAAGGATGCAAGTTGGGGGGGCATCTGGGAAATAAATAAAATCTAAGCACCAACTTATTCCGCAGCACTTTCAGATAATTTATTATGAAACTAGACGGAGCGCCCCTCTAATTTGAACTTCTCATTCCCGCCTTCAAGACTTCTCCAGAGCAGCACCAGTCCTCTGGAACGCACTACCAATGGCTATCCAGGCAATCCAGGACTCACTAAACTTCAGGCGTGCTCTAAAAACGCACCTCTTCAGGGAGGCATACCGCATTCCCTAAACAAACCCCTCTGTACTCCGCCTGATAACATGCTCCCTGACCTACTGACTGCAATGCCTGCTAACCACCATTAACTGCCACAAGAAAAAAGCTTGACTTGACTTTAGGAAAAAATGTGTTTCTGCTTTATTGAGAAGAGTGCCATAAAACCAGGATACAAAGAACGCATTTCGAATAGAGATGAGCGAACGTACTCGGTAAGGGCGATTTCGCAATCGAGCACCGCGATTTTCGAGTACTTCACTATTCGGGTGAAAAGTACTCGGGCGCGCTGTGGGGCGGGGGGTTGCAGAGGGGAGTGGGGGGTAGCAGCGGGGAACAGGGGGGAGCCCTCTCTCTCTCCCTCTCCCCCCCCCACTCCCCGCTGCAACCCCCCGCTCACCCACAGCGCACCCGAGTACTTTTCACCTGAGTAGTGAAGTACTCGAAAATCGCGGTGCTCGATTGAGAAATCGTCCTTACCGAGTACGTTCGCTCATCTCTAGTTTCGAACTCTAGACTGAGTTCTTGTTCACCTCCTTCACTGAACTTGGAATGTGGCTGGTCCCATGCTTAGTTCAGATCTCTGACCAAACTGATGATTCAGGTTCCCGTTGCCCCTCCTCCCCCCTCCTACCCACGCACCCTTCCCTCCCTAGCTTCCCTCCCTTTCTTGTTTTTGAGTCTATTTTCTTTATCTCATGTTCCATTTCCTTCAGACCATTAGATCTCTGGAGAGACAAGGTTTAGGGATATTGTTATAAGTACCGCGCAAGATGTTGAGTAGCTGTTAGGTGAAATAAAATGCTTTACGCTGTTCCTGTCTTTTAATACAATCTGAAGACCACTGTTTAAGCATTCTTATGGATAATGCAGTTGAATACAACTTTTGAACCATAAATGTTATTTCTTGAATTCACAGAGGCAAGGCAACAATTCTTTTGAATATCTAACCACATGACTAAAAAAGAATAAAAAGCTAACGTAATTGAATAGATTAAACTCAAATAGTGGACAGACTAACAAACACAAACGATCTGGTAATAAGAGGGCAGTCTGGTATATGGATTGTCACCAGACTAGAACGGGTCTCATATCCTGATACACACCTCTGCCAGATACCCTGGAAGTATAAGGCACAGATTACCATGTCTCAAAATGTCTATGTTGTATTCTGATCCTTAATTCAACTCTGACCCCAAGTGTGCACCGCTACAGGACCAGGGTCATTGGCCCAGATCAGAGTCTTCTAAATTAACAAAGAGACACCCCATTCATTGTGATCTCAATAGTATATCAGGATCATTCTTACATGGGGCATAGAAGAGGTAATAGGTTTATAGATTAATAGATTACTGCTATGAGAACCTATTGCCTGTTAGGCTCCTCTCACCCTTTAGCAGTCTGAGAAGCGATGTGAGAGCTTACAGATGGCTTTACAAGTAGCTCACAGTTAGATTGTGCTGGTCAGTCCGTTAGAATTTCTCTTAAGGCTGGTTTACACGGGCCGATAATCGCTCAAACGACAGTTTAAGTGACAGCTTTGAGCGATCACTTTGCATAAACTGTTAAGTAGCTACTTAATAGCAATTAAATGTACAAATGAAGCCTTAGCTGGATGCAGTTAATAGCTGGAGGCTCTTATCTGCGTTCAGATCCTTTGTTCTCCATGGGGAAAAAAATGCTATCAGCACTCCCTGTGGAGAACTGCTGATAAGGCTGACTGACGATTTTTAGGTTGGACTGAATTTAACGATCAGCTAGCAGTGCCCGAAAAGCGCACAATGGGCGTACATTTAGACGCAACGATTATTGCTAAAACGATCGCCGATTAGCGATTTTTTTCAGCGATCATCGGCTGGTGTCCCAATCACAATCTTCTGGAATTGACAAGTACTATCTTATTAAACAAACAAACAAACAGAAAATAGCCTACACGATGCATGTTATGTTTGTTTGTTTAATAAAATAGTACTTGTCAATTCCAGAAGATCGTGATTGGGACATCCTATCTGAGGAGATACTGTAAGGCCCCCTGTCCACGGACGATGCGAAGTCCCACGTCAGATCTCCACTGCAGGAGCCGCCGCCAATTCTCCGCCGGTCAGCCCCATCTGATATAGGCTGGCCGCGGAGAATCGGGTCAATTCGCAGCATGCTGCGAATTGCCTGCCGTGAGTGGAGAAACGCAATGAATCTCCACTCGTGGACAGGTGCCGATGCTTTCCAAAGCAATGCTATGGAAAGCGTCGGCCGGCGTGATTCGCCGGTGGTTTACTGGACAGGCACCCTAAGGCTGTTACCTCCAAAACAAGGAGGTTCTCCAGGGATTGGACCTCCCTATGAAGTAAGTACTTCCCTGATTAATTTAATAGGAAACTCGTATTATACCCCATACATTTTTTGTTCCTCTCTGGTTCAACTTCCTGGGTTCCTGCATTTGAACCTGGCGTTTGAATTCTTGCTGCTCACCAGAGGGCTCCATCTGGTTAAAGGATGGAAATGATTGTTGTGGAGGATGGACTTCTGGGGTCCAGCGGTCGGTTCCCCCCTTTTAATTGGGGGGACAAGACCTCAAGCACCAAGTGAGTCCCCTCTATTTTATAAACATATTCAAAAGAACACACACCTTGAGCGCTATTCCTGATATATATTTCTTTGATTTCCTAGGCTTTATGGTTTCTGATTAAAGAACTGTCATTTATAGCAGATTTTTACGCTTAGAATTGAATACTGAAGTTGTGACCCCTTTACTTTTCCTATTTAGGACCTAATGAATGCTCATGCAAATTTCATGTTTGTACGACACCGGGAAGTTAGAGAATTAGATTAAGTACATTACATCGGGTGCTCTTACTTTTGCACTTAGCATTGAATAAATCGAGTTGTGACCCCTTTTCTTTTCCTATTTAGGTCCTAAAAAATGGTTGTGCTAAATTTCATGTTTGTACGACATTGGGAGGTTAGAGAATTAGTGGCCAGTCAGTCAGTGAGGGCTTTCATCTTTATATATACAGATTTACTGAGGGGAAGTATGCGGGGAGGGGGGTTATTTACAAAAAATTCTATCCTCTCCATTTCTTCTGACACATATGGTGTTAATGACACATCTACATGTCATGTGATCTCTATAGTTTGATTGGGTAGTATTGCTTTTAAAATTGAGTTTTTTAATATTCACTTGTATGACATAATTAAGAGTGGTAACGCTGGGAACGTGTAGGAGCCGTTATCATCGCACTACCTGGATCTTATTTATGATCAAATGAATAAAAGTTAAAAAGAAATGCTGGGATTCTCACAAAGAACATTTAGATAGAGTTAAACACTAGATCACCAGATGTCTTTAGCACCATGAAGGCTCCACTATTTGCTGCACTAACCCGAACCATTCGGAAAGACCATCGAGAGCCAATGGGGAAATGAACAGTCAGCATCCCCTCTTCATCCTCTGGAGCCACATAGGTCTGCATAGGAGCTGTGTACAGAAAACAGCCGATTGCTGAATGTCACCCTTCCTAGGTAACCTCAGCCACTAGGCATGGTCCGACCTGTCAGCCCCTTTTACTGCAGCTCATTATCTACATCTGTATGTGGCCACCAAGCTACATATTGTTGGCGGCTTCGGTGGCTCAAATGGATGAAAGCCTCACGAAAACTACTCTTCTATACAAACGCTTTATTGTGAACGCTGGAGGGTCAGGTGACCCGTCCTAAAACCAGTACAAAAATACATCTACAACCAAAAGAAAAAGTCTATAAACCGTCCGCAGCCCAGATGAGACTCATAGCTCATCGTCATCATCATCATCATCTTGTTTGTAGTCCTCGTCTTCACCATCATCAGAGTCGTTGCTCTCTTCTTCATCATCCTCCTCCTCTTCTGCTTCTTCCTCCTCCTCCTCTTCCTCCTCCTCCTCATCATCATCTTCCTCTTTCTCCTCATCATCATCTTCGTCATCATCATGGACGCCTTCTTCTTCCTTTTCCAACATTTTTAAGTAGTCACTGGCAAGGATTTTCTTGGGTAAAATGTCTGTAAATAAAGCAGTCAATATAAAATTAGCACAACAGGAGCGCAGCTCTGGATTATAATACTGGATGTAACATAAGGATCAGTACAGGATAAGTAATGTATGTACACAGTGACTCCACCAGCAGAATAGTGAGTGCAGCTCTGGAGTATAATACAGGATGTAACTCAGGAGCAGTACAGGATAAGTAATGTATGTACACAGTGACTCCACCAGCAGAATAGTGAGTGCAGCTCTGGAGGATAATACAGGATGTAACTCAGGGTCAGTACAGGATAAGTAATGTATGTACACAGTGACTCCACCAGCAGAATAGTGAGTGCAGCTCTGGGGTATAATACAGGATGTAACTCAGGGTCAGTACAGGATAAGTAATGTATGTACACAGTGACTCCACCAGCAGAATAGTGAGTGCAGCTCTGGAGTATAATACAGAATGTAACCCAGGATCAGTACAGGATAAGTAATGTATGTACACAGTGACTCCACCAGCAGAATAGTGAGTGCAGCTCTGGAGTATAATACAGAATGTAACCCAGGATCAGTACAGGATAAGTAATGTATGTACACAGTGACTCCACCAGCAGAATAGTGAGTGCAGCTCTGGAGCATAATATAAGATGTAACCCAGGAGCAGTACAAGATAAGTAATGTATGTATGTAGTGTCTCCACCAGCAGAATAGTAAGTGCAGCTCTGGAGTATGATACAAAATGTCACTCAGGATTAGTAATGTATGTATTCAGTGACTCCACCAGCAGGATAGTGAGTGCAGCTCTAGTGTATAATATGGGATGCAAGTAAAGGTCAGTACTGGATGAGCAGAACAGAGATTGGAGCTCCAGGATAATAATTTGCGTATTCCCGATGCATTCTAGGAGGTGTGAAGAGTCGCTGTGAGCGGGAAGATGGCTGGGTTTAGCTGGGTCAAACTGCTTGGAGGACATGGCCACACCGCACACTAATGGCGTGCAAAGTTTTGAACTTAGTACCATCTTATGGGTTTATATCATCACTACAATTCTTGACTTTTAGAAGTTTGGAAGTGACATGAACTGACAACATGGAAGGGGTGAGTGGCCATTTGGTGAGCTGCAAAGTATGCTATATGTTTACAGACCGACCAGAGGAAAAGCTAAACGTCACCTGCCAGAAATGCAAGCTTGTGTCTGTGGAGGAAAAGGTGCAGAGTCTTCAGGAGAGAATAGCTACATTGCAGCTTATTAAGGAAAGTGAGGATTTCCTTGACATGGCAGAAGAAAGTCTTCAAAACGTTGAAGGAAAATAAATGTCCCGTGTACCTGCAGAAGCCAAAGAATGGAAGCATGTGACCCAAAGAAGCCGGAGGATCAGGAGTCAGCCAGCACCCATAGTGATCAGGACTGGTACCAGGTTCTCACACAGGGGGGCCTGCTATTGGTTCCTGAGCAGGAGAAAGAGGTACAGCAAGAAATGACTCCACCCACAAAGAACTGTGTAGTAAGCACACATAGTCCTCTTGAAAGGACAAAAGGAAGTGCTGTTGTGAAGAAGGACAGGAGAGTGGTGGTTGTGGGGGATTCCTTACTGAGAGGAGCAGAGGCCGCTGTCTGCAGACCTGACATAACCTCACAGAGGGCTGCTGTCCTCCAGGTGCACAAATCAAAGATGTGTTCGATAGGTTGTCGAGACTCTTCAGTCCTACAGAACATCACCCATTCCTACTAATACATGTAGAGACAAATGACACTGCAAAAAAGGACCTTGCAACTATCTGCAGAAACTTTAAAGACCTCGGAAAGAAGGTGAAGGAGCTAGGAGCACAGGTGGTCTTCTCATCCATCCTCCCAGTGGATGGCCATGGAATAAGAAGATGGAACAGGATTCTAGAGGTGAACAACTGGCTACGTCGATGGTGTTGTCAGCTAAGATTTGGATTTCTATACCATATAGTGAATTACCTATATGATGGACTGCTTGCTAGAGACGGGTTGCACCTTACAAAGACAGGTAAGCATATATTTGGTGGGCGCCTTCACTCATTAGGAAAGCTTTAAATGAGAACAAAAATTGGTGAAGGGAAGTGAAAGGCAAAAATATACAGCTAATTAATACAATTGAGAACCTCGCTATTAGGCTGGGGTCAGACGAAATGGAATTCACGCGGAATGGACAAACTGGAAAACCACGAGATTTCCGCTGGATAAGCCCAGCTTCAAAACCCGCGACAGGAGAGAGGCCGCAACGGAAACAAGAAAAGAATTGACATGCTGCAGAATTCAATTCTGCGCCGCATGTCAGTTTTTGTGCAATTTAGCTGCACCGTGTGGACGAGATTTTTGAAAAATTTTGGCCACTTTGCTGGCTAATCCCGGGATTAGGAGCCGTGGGAGGAATTGCCGTGCGGAATTTCTGCATGGAAATTCTGCAGCAATTCCGCCAGTGTGAGCCCAGCCTAAGAAGTGGAAAGAAAGAACGAGCAAAGACATAAACTCCAGAAGTCAAGTAGAGGAGTAAAACACACTGACCACAAACTAAAATGCAAAGAGCATGGGGAACAAAACAAGGATAATTGGAGCTCCTAACACAGAAAGAGAAATATGATGTCATAGGCATCACGGAAACTTGGTGGGATGATACACATGATTGGAACACAAGGCTTGAAGGATACAACTTATTTATAAGAACAGACCTAATAAAGGGGAGGAGGTGTTTGTGTTGTATGTTAGGAGAACATTCATCTCCACAGAGATCCAAGCTTCAGAGCATGGTAGTTCTGTAGAAACTGTTTGGGTAAAAATACAAGGAGAGAACAACACAAAGGACACCATTGTAGGCATTTATATAGGCCACCCGGACAAGCAGAAGATATGGAGGAACTCTTTCTACATCAGATGGCCAAGCTCTGAAAGAAGCCCAACATAGTGATCATGGGAGATTTTACCAATCCAGACATTTGTTGGGAATCTCTCTCAGGTACAAGTAATGGATCCAACAGATTCTTATCCGCTCTTGCTGACAACTTTATCTTCCAAAAGGTCGAAGAGAAAACAAGGGGATCTGCTATCTTGGACCTCATTCTTACCAACAAGGAGGGAATGGTTGAAGAAGTAAGGGTGGCTTGGATCTTGGGGGGCAGTGATCATGATATCCTTGAATTTTGGATAACAAGGGGAGGAAGACCTGAGAAAACTCAGACCTCAAGGTTGGATTTCAGAAAGGCAGATTTTAATGAACGCAGAAAGAGGAGAGGAAGAATCCAATGGCTGGATGATCTTAAGGACAGAAATGTCCAAGAAGGTTGGGAAATATTGTGAAATGGGATTCTCAAAAGCACAATCGTTAACAATCCCTAAAAGAAGGAAGAATGGGAAGCATTTAAAGAGACCAGGATGGATGAACACAGAACTTGTACACATGTTAAAGAGGAAGAAAAATATATTTATCAAATGGAAAGAGGGGGAATATCTAAAGAAGAATATAATGCGGTCTGCAGAAACTGTAAGGATAGTGTCAGAAAAGCTGAAGCTAGCGGTAATAATGAATTGAGGATTGCAACAGAGGCCAAAAGCAATAAAAAAGGATTTTGGGGATAAAAAGCAATAGAAAAGTCAAAGATGCTATTGGATATTTACAGGATGAAATTGGTGAATTGCTTAAAAATGATGCTGAGAAGGCCGAACTTTGAAATTCCTATTTTGTATCTGTATTCTCTCAGAAAGTAGCTAGAACATCAACTGATCTTCGCTGTGCTATTGGGGGAATAAAAGGATGCAGGCTATCTATAAGCAGAGGGATGGTGAGGGAACACTTAGCTAACTTACATGAATCCAAGTCTCCAGTTCCAGATGAATTACATCATAGGGAATTGAACGAAGCACGGGGTAATTGCTGAACCACTAGCTGGAATCATTGAAAATTCCTGGAGAACAGGAAAAGTCTCAGAAGACTGTAAAAGGGCAAAAGTTGTCCCTATCTTCAAAAAAGGGAAGAAGATGGATCCAGGAAACTACAGGCCTGTGAGCCTGACTTCTATACCGGGAAAGATCTTTAAACAAATTATTAAACAGCATGTATGCAAGTACTTTGATAAAAATGGAGTCATTAACAATACCCAGCATAAGTTTGTAACAAACAAGTCATGCCAGATGAATCTAATTTCCTTCTATGACAGAATCACCGACTGGGTTGATCAGGGAAATGCGGTGGATATAGTATATATTGACTTTAGTGAAGCATTTGACAAAGTATCTTATACCATACTTATTATAAGGAGACTAAATATGGGATTGACAAGGCAACTGTTAAGTGGATTCACAACTGGCTGAGTGATCGTACTCAAAGAACGGTCATAAATGGCTGCACATCCAAGTGGAAGAATGTATCAAGTGGGGGACCACAAGGCTCTGTCCTAGGCCCAGTGTTGTTCAGCATTTTTATAAATAATCTCGAGCAGGGAACTGAGGGTAGCTGATTAAATTTGCCAACGACACAAAGCTAGGAGGGATAGCTAACACTAGGGAAGAGAGGGAGAGCTTGAATAGTGGGCGGCGACTAACAGAATGGTATTTACCAAAGAGAATTGCAAAGTCCTACATCTGGGCAATAAAAAAAAATGAAAAAAGCACATACAGAATGGGAGGAATTGAGCTAAGCAGCAGCACACGTGAAAAAGACTTGGGTATACTAATAGATTATAGACTGAACACGAGTCAACAATGTGATGCAGCAGCCAAAAAGGCAAACACAATTCTGGGATGTATTAAGAGAAGCATAGAGTCTAGATCGCATGAGGTCATTATCCCCTCTACTCTTCCTTAGTCAGACCTCATCTGAAATACTATGTCTAGTTCTGGGCACGCCACTTTAAAAAAGTCAGAGACAAACTCGAGCAAGTTTAGAGAAGATGTACCAAGATGGTGAGCAGTCTGCAAATCATTTCTTATGAGGAACGGTTGAAGGATCTAGGAATGTTTAGCTTGCAGAAAAGAAGGCTGAGAGAAGACTTAATAGCCGTCTACAAATATCTGAAAGGGTGTCACAGTGCAGAGGGATCAGCCCTATTCTCATCTGCACACGGAAAGACTAGAAGCAATGGGATGAAACTGAAAGGGAGGAGACACAGATTAGATATTAGACAGTGAGGCTGATCAATGAGTGGAACAGGTTACCACGGGAGGTGGTGAGTTCTCCTTCAATGGAAGTCTTCAAACAGAACCTGGACAGACATAGGTCTGGGATGATTTAGTAATCCTGCACTGAGCAGGGGGTTGGTCCCGATGACCCTGGAGGTCCCTTCCAACTCTACCATTCAATGATTCTATACACAGTGACTCCACCAGCAGAATAGTGAGTGAAGCTTTGCAGTATAGTACAGCAGCCCGCTGATCGAATTTAATGGTCAACTGTGGCCCTGAGAGTTGTTCTCTAACTTATCTTACGGGGACCTCTCCTGGTTTTGGTAGATCATTAATCAAACACCCCAGAAGGCATTATGGAGGCTGTTGTCACCTACCAGAAAGGAACTGGAAAGTCTCGGACTCCTCTGCGGTGTTTGACAAGTCGTCGTATGTCAGTGTGTTGGTCTCTTTGCCAGTTCCATGTTTGTAAGAGTAAGACACCAGGTACTTAACAAAGAGCTCCTGCCCGAGGAAAGAAAGACAGGACGCTGTTCATTAGAGGGACATACAAAAACATCTGCGCCCCCTCACATTCGAATGTTCCCGCACCCATATTATATCAAGAGTTAGAAGGAACAGTACAGACAATACGAATACCGCGTTTCGCCAAGTGCAAAGACTGAACACACGGACTCAGCAACAAGCAGTAGAACAGAGCACACTGCAAAATAAAAAGGATGGCGCATTTGCGGTTCTATTTCCCATGTCTCCCCACAACTTTTTATTTTAGAAAAATTAGTCAAAAAACGATATGCACCCAAAAACAGTGCCGATAAAAACTAACTGCCCTCTCCCTTGTGACATCACCTGGCCCATGACGTCACTTACTGCCCTCTCCCTTGTGACATCACCTGGCCTATGACGTCACGTACTGCCCTCTCCCTAGTGAGCTCACCTGGCCCATGACGTCACTTACTGCCCTTTCCCTAGTGACGTCACTTACTGCCCTCTTTAGTAAGGTCACTAGCCCATGATGTCATTTACTGCCCTCTCCCTAGTGACGTAACTTGGCTCATGACGTCACGTACTGCCCTCTCCCTAGTGACATCACTTACTGCCCTCTCTAGTGACGTTACTAGCCAATTATGTCACTTACTGCCCTCTCCCTAGTGACGTCACCTGGCCCACGATGTCACATACTGCCCTCTCCCTAGTGACATCACCTGGCCCACAAAATCGCTTACTGCCCTCTCCCTAGTGACATCACCTGGCCCATAAAAACCCCTTTACTGCCCTCTCCCTAGTGACGTCACTTACTGCCCTCTCCCAAGTGACATTACCTGGCCCATGACGTCACTTACTGCCCTCTCCCTTGTGACATCACCTGGCCCATGATGTCACTTACTGCTCTCTCCCTAGTCACGTCACTTGGCCCATTACATCATTTACTGCCCTCTCCCTAGTGACGTCACTTACTGCCCTCTTTAGTGAGGTCACTGGCCCATGATGTCACTTACTGCCCTGTCACTAGTGACATAACTTGGCTCATGACGTCACGTACTGCCCTTTCCCTAGTGACATCACTTACTGCCCTCTCTAGTGACATCACTAGCCCACTATGTCACTTACTGTCCTCTCCCTAGTGACGTCACCTGGCCCACAACATCACCTACTGCCCTCTCCCTAGTGACGTCACCTGGCCCACGACATCACTTACTGCCCTCTCCCTAGTGACGTCACCTGGCCCACAACATCACTTACTGCCCTCTCCCAAGTGACATTACCTGGCCCACAACATCACCTACTGCCCTCTCCCTAGTGACGTCACCTGGCCCACGACATCACTTACTGCCCTCTCCCTAGTGACATCACCTGGCCCACAACATCACTTACTGCCCTCTCCCAAGTGACATTACCTGGCCCACGATGTCACTTACTGCCCTCTCCCTAGTGACATCACCTGGCCCACGACATCGCTTACTGCCCTCTCCTTAGTGACATCACCTGGCCCATAACAACCCCTTTACTGCCCTCTCCCTAGTGACGTCACCTGGCCTATGATGTCACTTACTGCCCTCTCTAGTGATGTCACCTAGCCCATTACGTCACTTACTGCCCTCCTACTAGTGATGTCACCTGGACCATGACGTGACTTACTGCCCTCTCCCTAGTGATGTCACCTAGCCCATTACGTCACTTACTGCCCTCCTACTAGTGATGTCACCTGGACCATGACGTCACTTACTGCCCTCCTCCTAGTGACATCACCTGAACCATGACATTACTTATTGCCCTCCTCCTAGTGACGTCACCTGCGCCATGACGTTACTTACTGCCCTCCTCCTAGTGACGGCACCTAGCCAATTATGTTACTTACTGCTCTCTCTCTAGTGACTTCACTTGGACCATGACGTCACTTACTGCCCTCTTCCTAGTGACATCACCTAGCCAATGACGTCACTTACTGCCCTCTCCCTTGTGACATCACCTGGCCTATGACGTCACGTACTGCCCTCTCCCTAGTGAGCTCACCTGGCCCATGACGTCACTTACTGCCCTTTCCCTAGTGACGTCACTTACTGCCCTCTTTAGTAAGGTCACTAGCCCATGATGTCATTTACTGCCCTCTCCCTAGTGACGTAACTTGGCTCATGACGTCACGTACTGCCCTCTCCCTAGTGACATCACTTACTGCCCTCTCTAGTGACGTTACTAGCCAATTATGTCACTTACTGCCCTCTCCCTAGTGACGTCACCTGGCCCACGATGTCACATACTGCCCTCTCCCTAGTGACATCACCTGGCCCACAAAATCGCTTACTGCCCTCTCCCTAGTGACATCACCTGGCCCATAAAAACCCCTTTACTGCCCTCTCCCTAGTGACGTCACTTACTGCCCTCTCCCAAGTGACATTACCTGGCCCATGACGTCACTTACTGCCCTCTCCCTTGTGACATCACCTGGCCCATGATGTCACTTACTGCTCTCTCCCTAGTCACGTCACTTGGCCCATTACATCATTTACTGCCCTCTCCCTAGTGACGTCACTTACTGCCCTCTTTAGTGAGGTCACTGGCCCATGATGTCACTTACTGCCCTGTCACTAGTGACATAACTTGGCTCATGACGTCACGTACTGCCCTTTCCCTAGTGACATCACTTACTGCCCTCTCTAGTGACATCACTAGCCCACTATGTCACTTACTGTCCTCTCCCTAGTGACGTCACCTGGCCCACAACATCACCTACTGCCCTCTCCCTAGTGACGTCACCTGGCCCACGACATCACTTACTGCCCTCTCCCTAGTGACGTCACCTGGCCCACAACATCACTTACTGCCCTCTCCCAAGTGACATTACCTGGCCCACAACATCACCTACTGCCCTCTCCCTAGTGACGTCACCTGGCCCACGACATCACTTACTGCCCTCTCCCTAGTGACATCACCTGGCCCACAACATCACTTACTGCCCTCTCCCAAGTGACATTACCTGGCCCACGATGTCACTTACTGCCCTCTCCCTAGTGACATCACCTGGCCCACGACATCGCTTACTGCCCTCTCCTTAGTGACATCACCTGGCCCATAACAACCCCTTTACTGCCCTCTCCCTAGTGACGTCACCTGGCCTATGATGTCACTTACTGCCCTCTCTAGTGATGTCACCTAGCCCATTACGTCACTTACTGCCCTCCTACTAGTGATGTCACCTGGACCATGACGTGACTTACTGCCCTCTCCCTAGTGATGTCACCTAGCCCATTACGTCACTTACTGCCCTCCTACTAGTGATGTCACCTGGACCATGACGTCACTTACTGCCCTCCTCCTAGTGACATCACCTGAACCATGACATTACTTATTGCCCTCCTCCTAGTGACGTCACCTGCGCCATGACGTTACTTACTGCCCTCCTCCTAGTGACGGCACCTAGCCAATTATGTTACTTACTGCTCTCTCTCTAGTGACTTCACTTGGACCATGACGTCACTTACTGCCCTCTTCCTAGTGACATCACCTAGCCAATGACGTCACTTACTGCCCTCTCCCTTGTGACATCACCTGGCCTATGACGTCACGTACTGCCCTCTCCCTAGTGAGCTCACCTGGCCCATGACGTCACTTACTGCCCTTTCCCTAGTGACGTCACTTACTGCCCTCTTTAGTAAGGTCACTAGCCCATGATGTCATTTACTGCCCTCTCCCTAGTGACGTAACTTGGCTCATGACGTCACGTACTGCCCTCTCCCTAGTGACATCACTTACTGCCCTCTCTAGTGACGTTACTAGCCAATTATGTCACTTACTGCCCTCTCCCTAGTGACGTCACCTGTCCCACGATGTCACATACTGCCCTCTCCCTAGTGACATCACCTGGCCCACAAAATCGCTTACTGCCCTCTCCCTAGTGACATCACCTGGCCCATAAAAACCCCTTTACTGCCCTCTCCCTAGTGACCTCACTTACTGCCCTCTCCCAAGTGACATTACCTGGCCCATGACGTCACTTACTGCCCTCTCCCTTGTGACATCACCTGGCCCATGATGTCACTTACTGCTCTCTCCCTAGTCACGTCACTTGGCCCATTACATCATTTACTGCCCTCTCCCTAGTGACGTCACTTACTGCCCTCTTTAGTGAGGTCACTGGCCCATGATGTCACTTACTGCCCTGTCACTAGTGACATAACTTGGCTCATGACGTCACGTACTGCCCTTTCCCTAGTGACATCACTTACTGCCCTCTCTAGTGACATCACTAGCCCATTATGTCACTTACTGTCCTCTCCCTAGTGACGTCACCTGGCCCACAACATCACCTACTGCCCTCTCCCTAGTGACGTCACCTGGCCCACGACATCACTTACTGCCCTCTCCCTAGTGACGTCACCTGGCCCACAACATCACTTACTGCCCTCTCCCAAGTGACGTCACCTGGCCCACAACATCACCTACTGCCCTCTCCCTAGTGACGTCACCTGGCCCACAACATCACCTACTGCCCTCTCCCTAGTGACGTCACCTGGCCCACGACATCACTTACTGCCCTCTCCCTAGTGACATCACCTGGCCCACAACATCACTTACTGCCCTCTCCCAAGTGACATTACCTGGCCCACGATGTCACTTACTGCCCTCTCCCTAGTGACATCACCTGGCCCACGACATCGCTTACTGCCCTCTCCTTAGTGACATCACCTGGCCCATAACAACCCCTTTACTGCCCTCTCCCTAGTGACGTCACCTGGCCTATGATGTCACTTACTGCCCTCTCTAGTGATGTCACCTAGCCCATTACGTCACTTACTGCCCTCCTACTAGTGATGTCACCTGGACCATGACGTCACTTACTGCCCTCCTCCTAGTGACATCACCTGAACCATGACATTACTTATTGCCCTCCTCCTAGTGACGTCACCTGCGCCATGACGTTACTTACTGCCCTCCTCCTAGTGACGGCACCTAGCCAATTATGTTACTTACTGCTCTCTCTCTAGTGACTTCACTTGGACCATGACGTCACTTACTGCCCTCTTCCTAGTGACATCACCTAGCCAATGATGTCACTTACTGCCCTCTCCCTAGTTACGTCACCCGGCCCATGACGTCACTTACTGCCCTCCCTAGTGACGTCGGCTGGCCCCTAACGTCAACTGCCGTACCGTGGCTTTGGCAGTGATAATCAGCGCATCCGGGTTGATGGACGACACATCCGGGGAGCTTCTCATGATCAATCTGATCCGTGCCAGAGGCAAAGAGACCAGCCGGCTCTCAGGCACCGCCATCTCCCCGTGTGAAAGGGGACAATAAAGTTTTCTTTATTCAAAGACAACACAGAAAACGTGTAGACCGTGAACTACATCTCCCGTGATGCTCCGCGGCATGAGTACAGCTGGGCTGTCTCTGTCTGCTGCCGGGGGCCCTTAAGAGGTTCGAGATGTGGTCGGTGCTGTGTCAGTTGTGACAGCGGGGACAGCGAGCAGCTGCCGGAGCGGCAGACCAGGCTGTGATGGCTGATACTACAGCGAGGCGTCATGGGAGTTGTAGTTCTTTGCATGGGGTATAAAGGCGAAATTCGTCCTGGGGGCGTGGTCACGTTTAGATGAATGGAGTTGGCCCTGTTAACGTTGATGTCACTGGTTGGGCGGGGCTACCGTAGAAGGGGCGGGGCATTCTAGGATTATAGAATTTAGTACAGCGCTTCTGTGTACTGCTGCTGGCGGGAGGAGGAGCTTACTTGGGACTGCATGGTGGAGGGGGCTGATGGGGGTCATTTACATGAGTCTTGGCATATTTGCACGCGGTTTTGTGAATTTATGTTGCGTATTTGTACGTTTGCCAGGCTCACTCGAGCGTATGGCGACGGCGTATTACACAGGTATTTGCGCATGTAAGATGCTGTACAATCTCCCACAGGCCGCCATGTTGCCGTTCACATGAACTGTGCAAAAAACGCGCAAAAAACTTGCAGCGTGTTCTACCTTGGTTGCGTATTAGGCGCATACATGCCAACATAGTGCATGGCGATTGGCGGCGTGCCGCAAGTATGGGCGTCATTGGGTACTTGCTGCGTGCTCGTGTCTCTGGCGAATTACGGCCGTGTGAGCCTGCCATTCACTGTACTTCCAGCAAGTTGTGCGCACAACTCACTCATTGAGAAGAGGCGATTCTGCAGCGCAAATGGCGATAAAATTAAGACAGTTTCCGCACGGATTTCTGGCTGATTTTTTCCCCGCAGTTTGTAGACGAGATTTTCCAAATCTCTTCCATTCTGTTTCTACTGTAAATGCGCCAGATTTACCCTCCGCACGGAAAACCCACCCGGGGAGCGCGGCGTGAAGGTTATACGGAACAACCATCCCCCGGGTAGTCGCCACAACAGGTTGTTGGTGGGTGAGCGGCGGTTGTGCGCTTCTACCCCGGGTGGTTGTTGCCGTGTTCGCGGCTCCGCCCCTCACGCTTTATTTGATAGTTGTTGAAAGACAAGCGTGCTCTATTCCTCAGTGCGTCCGCGTTCATTGTTTTGACGTCAGTTTCATGCGACCGGGATGCGGACAAGACCTGGAGAGAGCAGATGGAAGCGCCTCGAGAACGGCGGCGCCTGTTCCGTCCTTATCCTTTAACCCCTTAGTGACGGCCAATACTCCTTTTTGCCTCACTAATGGGTTTTAAACCTGCACATACATTTGGCGTTGGCTTTGCTGACTACTGACGGCCAGGCTTCTGCTCTAATCGCCAGTAACAGAGGAACCTCAGATCCGGGCAGTTTAACCCCTTACATACCACAATCAATAGCAACTGCAGCCTGTAAGCAGATGATGGTGGAGGAGGCTCCCTCTGTCACCCATCAGCATCCTGCAGTGTTTTTACAAGGTACCACTGGATTCCCATAACAGCATGAAGCCTGACAAAGGCTGACTCAGCCTATTAGGCCCCGCCTCCGGCAGAGTATGATAGGCTGCCGTCGTAGGCTCAGTAGACTGCACTACATAAGTAATGCAGTGTATTATCCTAGTGTTAGCGCAGAGGAGCGCTACAGGTATGTTCTTGCAAGGATTAACATACGAGTCCTTGATCAGTCTCACAGCACTTTGTGTAAATCACGACTGATTCTCTATTTGTTAACAGGAGTATTTAAGGATTTCAAACAAAGAACCCTGAAAACGAGGCTGGAAGACGCTGACTTATACAAATGTGTAGCTTGTTACAATCCGATTATTAGTATTGCCGATGTATGAAAAAGAAGATCCGGCGCTCCTAAGGAACGTGTCAGGCGGATGGCTTGAAGCAACCTACAGACCGAAAGAAAGAAGTGTAACTCCTGAGGGAGGTCTGCTGGTCCTCGGGACGGGAGTGGTGGGTCCAGCATAGGGGATAGTAGGTGCCTTTAATTAGTCCAATAGTATAATAGTGCATATGACAAACCGGGTAACAGACCAGTATGCTACGCGGTTCAATACCCCTCTCTCAAGGATGACGACATAGTGAGTCGTACATCAATGGCCACCTGCGTTGTATCATGGGTAAGATGAATTTTTGGAAGTCCTCCAGATATGGACAATACAGATCCAGTTCACCGAACAAAAGACTATAAGTCCCTGCGGGGTCATATAGTAAATCAGCCAGTGAAGTAAATAAATGCTCTCCAGCTATAGAACGTCGGCCATCCTCTACCCATCGGGGAGAGAAAACTTATCTAGATGGTATAAAAGA
Organism: Eleutherodactylus coqui; assembly: GCF_035609145.1. Lineage (NCBI taxonomy): Eukaryota > Metazoa > Chordata > Amphibia > Anura > Eleutherodactylidae > Eleutherodactylus > Eleutherodactylus coqui. Next base: position 161,616,251 of record NC_089845.1, read on the forward strand.
GTAACACAGCTGGCTTACTGCTTAGATATACATCAAAACCTTTGATACCCAACTTGTATGTTAATGCTAGGTGCGGACTGCCAATTACCCGACCAGCCAGACTCCGACTCGGTGGGCATTCTATCTTACCCTAGCGGGTAACTATTGATGGAAAATATATACTTGCTACAGAATCATAGACTGTTAGAGTTGGAAGAGACCTCCAGGGTCATCGGGTCCAACCCCCTGCTCAGTGCAGGATTCACTAAATCATCCCAGACAGATATATGTCCAGCCTTTGTTTGAACATTTCCATTGAAGGAGAACTCCCCACCTCCCGTGGTAACCTGTTCCACTCATTGATCCCCCTCACTGTCTAATATCTAATCTGTGTCTCCTTCCTTTCAGTTTTATCCCATTGCTTCTGGTCTTTCCTTGTACAGATGAGAATAGGGCTGATCCCTCTGCAATGTGACAGCCCTTCAGATATTTGTAGACAACTATTAAGGCCCCCTGTCCATGGGCGTTGCGGTATTCCGCTGCCTGGGAGCAGGAGCCGGCAGACGGATCTCCGCTGTCAGCCTATCTGACAGATAGGCTGCCCGCGGAGAATCGCAGCAATTCGCAGCATGCTGCAATTTGCTGGCCGCGAGCAGAGAATCGCAGTGATTCTCCGCTCGTGAACAGGGGGGCTGTGCTTTCCATAGCACCGCTATGGAGAGCTTTCACTGCGTTCCCCGCGAGGGACGCAATTCAAACCCACCCGTGGATAGGCAGCCTAAGTCTCCTCTCAGCCTTCTCTTCTGCAAGCTAAACATTCCCAGATCCTTTAACCGTTCCTCATAGGACATGATTCGCAGACCGCTCACCATCTTGGTAACTCTTCTCTGAACTTGCTCCAGTTTGTCGATGTCTTTTTTAAAGTGGGGTGCCCAGAACTGGACACAGTATTCCAGATGAGGTCTGACTAAGGAAGAGTAGAGGGAAATAATGACGTCACGTGATCTAGACTCTATGCTTCTCTTAATACATCCCAGAATTGTGTTTGCCTTTTTGGCTGCTGCATCACATTGTTGACTCATGTTCAGTCTATGATCTATTAGTATACCCAAGTCTTTTTCACATGTGCTGCTGCTTAGCCCAATTCCCCCCATTCTGTATGAGATTTTTTCATTTTTCTTGCCCAGATGTAGGACTTTGCATTTCTCCTTGTTATGAATGGTAACTGAGCCAGGCTGATAACTGAGAAAATGGAGCTACAATAGATCATCATCTATTGAACGCAACTCGCTTGCTATGATCAGGCTGATAAATGAGAGAAAATACTACAATTGCTGTCTATTAGCTCCACACAATAGCAAACTGTTAATTCTGCTGATTCTCAACACATTTCCACACTGCAGTAATGGCAGTAATAGTGTAGTGGCTGTAATGTATGTGAATGACTGTTGTGAGTGAATCCTGTGTGTGTGCCCCTTTAACTGCGTGAGTGACGTGGTTGTAAGTCTTGGGTAGTTAGGGGAGCTTAGGAGGAAAAAGGGAGTTGAGAGAATGTAGTCGGAGGAGGTGGACGTCCCAGCGTGAGGCGCAGAGTAACGCTTCTCCCGCTACCCTGAAAAGAAGAAGGGTAATTTAAGGAGTCTGAGAAAAGAGAAGCTTGAGTTAGCTTTTACTGTGACCAGAGTGCAAACCCGACTGACGGTCCATCAGATAACTGGGACTGAGGAGGTCTGGAGTCCAGAGGGAAGAATGTCTCCTAATAAGTGTGAAACTGAAAGTGCAAAAAAGGAATGAAATGTTGTAAAGAAAATGTTATACCCGAAAAGTGTATTACACAAGTGATTTGTTGGAGAATCAATGCTGGAAAAGTTTGAGTAAAGTACAGCTGTGCACCTCCAGTTGTGAAGTAAACCTTCACTATTGGACTGTGGACTCTTTATTTTGCGCCGTGTGAATAGCAGCCTAGAAGAGGCACTGGCGTCACGTGACATTCATGTTAGAAGCCAGGAACATCATAAGTTTTGATGCTCCGTTATATTCACTGTGTAACTGAGATAGGCCATGTTGACACCACTGTCAGGAGAGATGGTAGAGCAACCCGTGACCACCATCGTAATTTCCCCGAGGTCTCCCCCGCAACGGTGGGCCTCCTGCTCGGGTCGCCGCAATGGGCCATTTACACGGGACGACTATCGCTCCCAATTCATTCACAGGTTTGTATCACTAACTATCGGTCAGCATAAAGACCATCACTGGATGACGGGCTCATCGTTCCATGTAAACGCTCCCTGCTTCACATAGTAGGTGAAGCGCTGAGCAAGAAGCGGGTGAGAAGCCCGCGATCCAGTGGTGAAGTCTTGCAGTGTAAACGCTCTGCACAAGTGCTGATGACGTCAGCGATGATGTCAACGCTTGTGCAGTCGGTTACCTGACTGTCGGTCCGCGTAAAAGGACCATATTTCATGAAGCGTTAGCAGGAATGAGAGAGAGATAAGAATACAAACAGCTTCTGGCTGAAGAGCAATGATGCCCGGCTGATGCCCTATCCAGATCTGCTGGAGCCCAGAGAGAGTTGGGTTTATATGCTCCTAGCTCTGCCCCCTCATTGCCAGTGGTGTGGCGCTATCCTCCAATGAGGATCCAGTTTCAGGAAGCCATGCACACAACAAATTGGGAGCGAGAGTGATGAAGTCACAATTTTGGTAAATACGGCCAGTCACGGCCCTAGCAAATGTCTTACCTTTGGTCATCTATCGGCAGGCCTTACATCCAGAGCATTTATAGGCACCGGGGATAATCCCGAATTCATGAAGGTTGGAGCCCTGCCTAACAGGCTCAGATGACTCCTTACTAAGTGATCATTAATGCTCCGATCGCACATAAATATAATGGCGGGCGATGGTGTAAGTTTATCTACGAGGTCTTTATTTGCCTGCAGAATTTGCCAATAATGGGTGAGGATGTTGCAGACTGCCTTAGACTGCTGGTGATATGTGCCGATAATGCCAACCACATCTTCTTGTGGTCTATCCTCCTGGAGGCACTTTCTCTATTTTGTACTTTCGCTGGTTTGGATTCTGCCTTAGGACTAGTTCACACGGACGCCATTTTGACACAGATTTAGCTGCACTGAAATAATCGCAACAAACTCAGCACGAATCGGATGAACGAGGACTAGCCGCGACCAAATCACGGCTATTCTTTACAATTTTATCGTCTATTCAGACGGCTGGCTGCAGTGAAGTAACGCCGCAGCCTCAAAATTCCTCGGTCAACAGAAGTACAATTTAATTACTATTAGAGCCTCTTGTGTTGGTACATCAGAATATTGGACATGTTCTATCTTTTAGCGCACCAAGAAAGTTTGCGTTGATATAATACGCCTATGTTCTATCTTTTGACACAAGATTTTTAGGAGCATCTAAAAATCATTCGTCTGAAGGAAACACTTGGTTCTAATAGACGTAATTTTTGACGCGCCTACATCGCCTTAAAATGACGCCCATGTGCACAAGGCCTACCCATACTCTCAGGATTGCCCCTAGCCCTAAATCTATCAGACATGTATTTAGATGTTTTTCAAAAAGTCAGTGTAATCAGAGCAATTCCTTTTCAACTGGAGGAATACCAATTCACAACGATCTGGGATGAAAACGTTCCCAGTGGGGTCGGCTGTTACTAGCCATTGGCTTGTGGAACACGGAGGTAAAAAGAGACCCATCTACTATTCTCTTAATAGTTAGATCCAAAAATGTGTGTCCTTGTGTATCTCGGAGGTGAAGGACACGCTTGTGTATTAGAGTTCAGATGTCCAACAAAGTTTTCAAACTCAATGGGTGTTCCTGACCAAAAAAAAAATCAATATATCTTATCCAAAACACGATGTGGTGGGTCCACACTTTATTACCCTCAGTAAAAATGCAACATTCCTCCAGCAGCCCAGGTACAAGTTTGCATATACGGGGGCACAGGGGCTCCCCATGGCTGTACCCCAGAACTGGTGGTCCATTTTTCTGTTAAATGGGAATATGTTGTCTACTAGGACAAGAGACAAGATCTGTAGTAGGGATTCATTGTGCGGTAAGTGCACACCCCTTTGACCCCAAAAATGGCCCACAGCTTAATGGGGTATAGAGCTATAAAGAGCCTCCACATCAAGACTTCCAACAAGGTATTCTGGGTAACCGATATCAATTCGACAAATTACAGCAATTGCATCCTTAAAGGAGGATAAAGTTTCTACCAATGAATGCAAAACTCAATTTAAAGGGGTTGTCCCGCGCCGAAACGGGTTTTTTTTTTTTTTTTTTAACCCCCCCCCCCCCCCCCCCCGTTCGGCGCGAGACAACCCCGATGCAGGGGTTAAAAAAACAACCCGCACAGCGCTTACCTGAATCCCGGCGGTCCGGCGTCTTCATACTCACCTGCTGAAGATGGCCGCCGGGATCCTCTGTCTCCGTGGACCGCAGGGCTTCTGTGCGGTCCATTGCCGATTCCAGCCTCCTGATTGGCTGGAATCGGCACGTGACGGGGCGGAGCTACACGGAGCTACACGGAGCCCCATTCAGAAAAGAAGAAGACCCGGACTGCGCAAGCGCGGCTAATTTGGCCATCGGAGGGCGAAAATTAGTCGGCTCCATGGGAACGAGGACGCCAGCAACGGAGCAGGTAAGTATAAAACTTTTTATAACTTCTGTATGGCTCATAATTAATGCACAATGTACATTACAAAGTGCATTATTATGGCCATACAGAAGTGTATAGACCCACTTGCTGCCGCGGGACAACCCCTTTAAGCACACTCTGATACCATATGTTAACTTATAAAGGCTCAAAACAATAGGGCAGCCTTTCAAATGGTACGAGGCCTTTATGAGCCTTGGGCAAGCTGTAAAAAGTAGTCAGTTGTGTTTTTTGTGGGGCCATAAAAGAGAATTCTCTGTGATTGATAAGTTTGACTGTCTTGGCTCTGGTTAATATGTCCAACACCTCCCTGAGAAAGACATCAGTTGGATCTAATGTAAGACTCCGATAGCTTTTCCTGTCATCTAAGATGCGCAAACTCATTCGAATATAGTGAGAGTGATTCATTAGGACCACATCTCCCCCTTTATCTGAGGGTTTGATGTTGGGGTTCTTCTCCAGATCAATAACAGAGTTCATCTCGCTACTGGTTAGATTGGTTATTTCAGATGATCTGTTCCAGTAGTTTTGTGAGTTCAGATGTTACCATGTTTTCAAATGTATTAATTTAAGCCTAATCCCCTGGTGGTGGGGCCTCAGTACTGGTGGGGCCTTAGTATTGGTTGGGTCTTAGTATTGGTTGGGTCTTAGTATTGGTGGGGCCTTAGTATTGGTGGGGCCTCAGTACTTGTGGGGCCTCAGTACTGGTGGGGACTCATTACTGGTGGGGACTCAGTACTGGTGGGGCCTCAGTACTGGTGGGGCCTTAGTATTGGTGGGGCCTTAGTATTGGTGGGGCCTTAGTATTGGTGGGGCCTTAGTACTGGTGGGGCCTTAGTACTGGTGGGGCCTTAGTACTGGTGGGGCCTTAGTACTGGTGGGGCCTTAGTACTGGTGGGGCCTTAGTATTGGTGGGGCCTTAGTATTGGTGGGGCCTCAGTACTGGTGGGGCCTTAGTACTGGTGGGGCTTCAGTACTGGTGGGGCCTTAGTATTGGTGGGGCCTCAGTATTGGTGGGGCCTCAGTATTAGTGGGTCCTTAGTACCGGTGGGGCCTCAGTATTGGTGGGGCCTTAGTATTGGTGGGGCCTTAGTATTGGTGGGGCCTTAGTATTGGTGGGGCCTTAGTATTGGTGGGGCCTTAGTACCGGTGGGGTCTTAGTACTGGTGGGGCCTCAGTACTGGTGGGGCCTTAGTACTGGTGGGGCCTTAGTACTGGTGGGGCCTTAGTACTGGTGGGGCCTTAGTATTGGTGGGGCCTTAGTATTGGTGGGGCCTTAGTACCGGTGGGGCCTTAGTACCGGTGGAGCCTTAGTACCGGTGGGGCCTTAGTACCGGTGGGGCCTTAGCATTGGTGGGGCCTTAGTACTGGTGGGGCCTTAGTACCAGTGGGGCCTTAGTACTGATCGAGTATAAATCTGTGGAGTCCTGCTCCCAATCCCACCTGTCCATCTTCTAAGAGATTTTCTAACATTTCAAGATTGGGGAGATCGTCCTCGCCAATACTCAGTGCTTTACACCGATTAAGATCATGAGTTCTAAAGAGTTTTCTTTCCAGCACAATTTTCACATCAATGTCAGAGGCTCACGCAAAATACAGTGATGACATACAACAGCGTGCTGTGCTATCTTGTCTGATAAAAGGCCAGGCTTTTTAGTCAATGGGATCCATTATGCCAATCAAGTTTGGGGCCCAGCGTTCCGTCATTCTTGTTTAGCTCCTATGACGAAGTTAAACAATGGAAATAAAAGTGCAAATGTGAACCAGTGTTAGCATTGTAGCGATGCATCCCTGCTGGACGAGGCCAACATGACTCTCCTTTGGTCTTCATTTGATAATGGATCCTTATGGACAGGTTTAGCTTGCATATTGGGAGTTTCCTGATAAACATGCTACATGTAGGGGAAAATGTGGCATGAACCTGGAGCTAGCCCCATCCAGACTGCAGGACTTGTAAGCCAAGACCAAACACGGATCAAAAATATGGAAGAAGGGCGAATCTTTCCATTCTAGTTTTTTTCTATTTATGTTCCAATCCTGGTTCTGCTATATGAATACTGACCAGATTAGCGCCGTGTGCACGCGGCCTCGTGATTGTTTTCTCTTGCGCTTCCATATTGGTGTACTTTATATACAGAATTATTAAGACGTCTCACTAAAAATCATCTAATATTTTTTCCTTAACCACTAAGTTTGTCTGGCGAACTTCCTCACCGCACCTCTGTTATAAAGTATTAATGCAACCCAAAACGTTAGGTCTAAGGCCGCCTGCACACGAGCGGGTCGGATCCGGCAGCGAGAATTCTCACTGCGGGACCCGACCCGAGAGCCTGCAGGGACGAGCGCGTACTCACCCGCGCCTGGCGGCCCCGGCTTTTTCATGTGCCAGCTGCCGCGCAGCCGGCGCATGCGCAGACCGGAGCCGGTGGCCGGGTGAGTGCGTGCCCCGCACAAAAACAGGACATGTCGCGGTTTGTTTGCCGCGCGAGATTTCGCGCGGCCAAACCGCGGCCGTCTGCATAGGAGTGCGTATTGTAATGCACTCCTATGCAGACTTTCAGTGGCGGAAATCCCACGGGAAATCCCGCGGCGGGATTTCCGCCTGTGTGCAGGCGGCCTCAGGCAGACCTGCACCACCTATCATAAGGCCACAATTTGCAATTGTATTTTAGATTCTGTTCATCACATGTAGATCCAGGGGGCGTAATTTTAGAAAAATGGCACATATGGTGGGAGTGCCCACTTAGCACCTCTATGGCAAGATATCTCCAGACTTTATAAAGCCATATGTAGAATCCTATTTGACATCTCCACTTTTCAGAAGCCAGAACTTTTTCTACATCGCTGCATTCAAAGCCCAAGAACATTTGTATTTTTTCCTGCACGGAGCTCTGTGGGGGCTTGTTTATTGCATGACAAGCTGTAGTTTTTATTGGTACCACTTTGGGGTAGATAGGGCTTTTCAGATAACTTTTTTTGAGTTCTTTGGGAGGCCAATCAAACAAAATAAGCATTTTACTATAGTTATTGTTAGAGGTTTTTTTTATATATACAGTTTTTGCTGTGCAGGGCAAATAGTGTGTTCAATTTATCGTTATGGATACGATGTTACCAAATATGTAAAATCACATTTTTAACGTCCACTTGTCCGGGAGTATGTGTGTTTGTTTTGTGTGTGCCTCGCATGCTCCGCCCCTGGTGACGTCATTGCAGGTCCTACAACATATATAAAACACAGAGCCTGACCGATAGAAGAACAAACCAGTTAGGGCTCTTGGAAGGGGAGGACAAAAATAACAAAATGAGAATACAACTAGGCCGTTATTATCTCAGACACAACTCAGCGGTCCTGACATAAGACACCAACCTACCGTCACCACAGAGATCTGGTGGGCAGTCAGACCTGTGGTGACATCACTGCTGTGGGAGGAGCCATTGTGCAGTTTGGTAGAATGTACTGTATACTGGATAAACTGACAGCAACTGCAACCAGGACGTGTGATGATGTCACCGTCATGTGATCACCTGTGTGGGTGGAGTCAGGGATCACATGACCAGGGGCTGATCACTGTATCCACAAGTCTGCTGAGCTGGTAATGTCTGGTAATCAGCATTGATGTATCACAGCTGTGTGTGAGATGTCTGGGGAGCAGGATGGATGTAGCAGAGCTGTGTGTGTAATGTGTGGGGGGTCAGGATGGATGGAGTAGATCTGTGTGTGTAATGTGTGGGGGAGGGGGGGTCAGGATGGATGGAGTAGAGCTGTGTGTGATGTGTGGGGGTCAGGATGGATGGAGTAGAGCTGTGTGTGAGATGTGTGGGGGATCAGGATCAATGGAGTAGAGCTGTGTAGGATGTGTGGGTGTCAGGATGGATGTAGTAGAGCTGTGTGTGTGATGTGCGGGGGTCAGGGTGGATGGAGTAGAGCTGTGTGATGTGTGGGGGTCAGAATGGATGGAGTAGAGCTGTGTGATGTGTGGGGGTCAGCATGGATGGAGTAGAGCTGTGTGTGTGATGTGTGGGGGTCAGGATGGATGGAGTAGAGCTGTGTGTGTGATGTGTGGGGGTCAGGATGGATGGAGTAGAGCTGTGTGTGTGATGTGTGGGGGTCAGGATGGATGGAGTAGAGCTGTGTGTGTGATGTGTGGGGGTCAGGACGGATGGAGCAGAGCTGTGTGTGTGATGTGTGGGGGTCAGGACGGATGGAGCAGAGCTGTGTGTGTGATGTGTGGGGGTCAGGATGGATGGAGTAGAGCTGTGTGTGTGATGTGTGGGGGTCAGGATGGATGGAGTAGAGCTGTGTGTGTGATGTGTGGGGGTCAGGATGGATGGAGTAGAGCTGTGTGCGTGATGTGTGGGGGTCAGGATGGATGGAGTAGAGCTGTGTGCGTGATGTGTGGGGTCAGGATGGATGGAGTAGAGCTGTGTGCGTGATGTGTGGGGGTCAGGATGGATGGAGTAGAGCTGTGTGTGATGTGTGGGGGTCAGGATGGATTGAGTAGAGCTGTGTGTGTGATGTGTGGGGTCAGGATGGATAGAGTAGAGCTGTGTGTGATGTGTTGGGTCAGGATGGATGGAGTAGAGCTGTGTGTGATGTGTGGGGGTCAGGATGGATGGAGTAGAGCTGTGTGTGTGATGTGTGGGGGTCAGGATGGATGGAGTAGAGCTGTGTGTGTGATGTGTGGGGGTCAGGATGGATGGAGTAGAGCTGTGTGTGTGATGTGTGGGGATCAGGATGGATGGAGTAGAGCTGTGTGTGTGATGTGTGGGGTCAGGATGGATGGAGCAGAGCTGTGTGTGTGATGTGTGGGGGTCAGCATGGATGGAGTAGAGCTGTGTGATGTGTGGGGGTCAGGATGGATGGAGTAGAGCTGTGTGCGTGATGTGTGGGGGTCAGGATGGATGGAGTAGAGCTGTGTGTGTGATGTGTGAGGGTCAGGATGGATGGAGTAGAGCTGTGTGTGATGTGTGGGGTCGGGATGGATGGAGTAGAGCTGTGTGTGTGATGTGTGGGGGTCAGGATGGATGGAGTAGAGCTGTGTGTGTGATGTGTGGGGGTCAGGATGGATGGAGCAGAGCTGTGTGTGTGATGTGTGGGGGTCAGGATGGATGGAGTAGAGCTGTGTGCGTGATGTGTGGGGGTCAGGATGGATGGAGTAGAGCTGTGTGCGTGATGTGTGGGGGTCAGGATGGATGGAGTAGAGCTGTATGTGTGATGTGTGGGGGTCAGGATGGATGGAGTAGAGCTGTTTGTGATGTGTGGGGGTCAGGATGGATGGAGTAGAGCTGTGTGTGTGGGGGGGTCAGGATGGATGGAGTAGAGCTGTGTGTGATGTGTGGGGGTCAGGATGGATGGAGTAGAGCTGTGTGTGTGATGTGTGGGGGTCAGGATGGATGGAGTAGAGCTGTGTGTGTGATGTGTGGGGGTCAGGAGGGATGGAGTAGAGCTGTGTGATGTGTGGGGGTCAGGATGGATGGAGTAGAGCTGTGTGTGTGATGTGTGGGGGTCAGGATGGATGGAGTAGAGCTGTGTGTGTGATGTGTGTGGGTCAGGATGGATGGAGTAGAGCTGTGTGTGTGATGTGTGGGGGTCAGGATGGATGGAGTAGAGCTGTGTGATGTGTGGGGGTCAGGATGGATGGAGTAGAGCTGTGTGTGTGATGTGTGGGGGTCAGGATGGATGGAGTAGAGCTGTGTGTGATGTGTGGGGGTCAGGATGGATGGAGTAGAGCTGTGTGTGATGTGTGGGGGTCAGGATGGATGGAGTAGAGGTGTGTGCGTGATGTGTGGGGGTCAGGATGGATGGAGTAGAGCTGTGTGTGTGATGTGTGGGGGTCAGGATGGATGGAGTAGAGCTGTGTGTGATGTGTGGGGATCAGGATGGATGGAGCAGAGCTGTGTGTGTGATGTGTGGGGGATCAGGATGGATGGAGCAGAGCTGTGTGTGATGTGTGGGGGTCAGGATGGATGGAGTAGAGCTGTGTGTGTGATGTGTGGGGGTCAGGATGGATGGAGTAGAGCTGTGTGTGTGATGTGTGGGGGTCAGGATGGATGGAGTAGAGCTGTGTGTGTGATGTGTGGGGTCTGGATGGATGGAGTAGAGCTGTGTGTGATGTGTGGGGGTCAGGATGGATGGAGTAGAGCTGTGTGTGTGATGTGTGAGGGTCAGGATGGATGGAGTAGAGCTGTGTGTATGATGTGTGGGGGTCAGGATGGATGGAGCAGAGCTGTGTGTGTGATGTGTGGAGTTCAGGCTGGATGTAGTAGAGCTGTGTGTGTGATGTGTGGGGATCAGGATGGATGGAGTAGAGCTGTGTGTGTGATGTGTGGGGATCAGGATGGATGGAGTAGAGCTGTGTGTGTGATGTGTGGGGGTCAGGATGGATGGAGTAGAGCTGTGTGTGTGATGTGTGGGGGTCAGGATGGATGGAGTAGAGCTGTGTGTGTGATGTGTGGGGGTCAGGATGGATGGAGTAGAGCTGTGTGTGTGATGTGTGGGGGTCAGGATGGATGGAGTAGAGCTGTGTGTGTGATGTGTGGGGGTCAGGATGGATGGAGTAGAGCTGTGTGTGATGTGTGGGGTCAGGATGGATGGAGTAGAGCTGTGTGTGATGTGTGGGGGTCAGGATGGATGGAGTAGAGCTGTGTGTGATGCGTGGGGGTCAGGATGGATGGAGTAGAGCTGTGTGTGATGTGTGGGGGTCAGGATGGATGGAATAGAGCTGTGTGTGATGTGTGGGGGTCAGGATGGATGGAGTAGAGCTGTGTGTGATGTGTGGGGGTCAGGATGGATGGAGTAGAGCTGTGTGTGTGATGTGTGGGGGTCAGGATGGATGGAGTAGAGCTGTGTGTGATGTGTGGGGGTCAGGATGGATGGAGTAGAGCTGTGTGTGTGATGTGTGGGGGTCAGGATGGATGGAGTAGAGCTGTGTGTGATGTGTGGGGGTCAGGATGGATGGAGTAGAGCTGTGTGTGTGATGTGTGAGGGTCAGGATGGATGGAGTAGAGCTGTGTGTGTGATGTGTGGGGTCAGGATGAATGGAGTAGAGCTGTGTGTGTGATGTGTGGGGTCTGGATGGATGGAGTAGAGCTGTGTGTGTGATATGTGGGGGTCAGGATGGATGGAGTAGAGCTGTGTGTGTGATGTGTGGGGGTCAGGATGGATGGAGTAGAGCTGTGTGATGTGTGGGGTCTGGATGGATGGAGTAGAGCTGTGTGTGATGTGTGGGGGTCAGGATGGATGGCGCAGAGCTGTGTGTGTGATGTGTGGGGGTCAGGATGGATGGAGTAGAGCTGGGTGTGTGATGTGTGGGGTTCAGGCTAGATGGAGTAGAGCTGTGTGTGATGTGTGGGGGTCAGGATGGATGGAGTAGAGCTGTGTGTGATGTGTGGGGGTCAGGATGGATGGAGTAGAGCTGTGTGTGATGCGTGGGGGTCAGGATGGATGGAGTAGAGCTGTGTGTGTGATGTGTGGGGGTCAGGATGGATGGAGTAGAGCTGTGTGTGATGTGTGGGGGTCAGGATGGATGGAGTAGAGCTGTGTGTGTGATGTGTGGGGGTCAGGATGGATGGAGTAGAGCTGTGTGTGTGATGTGTGGGGTCAGGATGGATGGAGTAGAGCTGTGTGTGTGATGTGTTGGGTCAGGATGGATGGAGCAGAGCTGTGTGTGATGTGTGGGGGTCCGGATGGATGGCGTAGAGCTGTGTATGTGATGTGTGGGGGTCAGGATGGATGGAGTAGAGCTGTGTGTGTGATGTGTGGGGTCAGGATGGATGGAGTAGAGCTGTGTGTGTGATGTGTTGGGTCAGGATGGATGGAGTAGAGCTGTGTGTGTGATGTGTGGGGTCAGGATGGATAGAGTAGAGCTGTGTGTGATGTGTTGGGTCAGGATGGATGGAGTAGAGCTGTGTGTGATGTGTGGGGGTCAGGATGGATGGAGCAGAGCTGTGTGTGTGATGTGTGGGGGTCAGGATGGATGGAGTAGAGCTGTGTGTGTGATGTGTGTGGGTCAGGATGGATGGAGTAGAGCTGTGTGTGATGCGTGGGGGTCAGGATGGATGGAGTAGAGCTGTGTGTGATGTGTGTGGGTCAGGATGGATGGAGTAGAGCTGTGTGTGATGCGTGGGGGTCAGGATGGATGGAGTAGAGCTGTGTGTGATGTGTGGGGGTCAGGATGGATGGAGTAGAGCTGTGTGTGATGTGTGGGGTCAGGATGGATGGAGTAGAGCTGTGTGTGTGATGTGTGGGGGTCAGGATGCATGGAGTAGAGCTGTGTGTGATGTGTGGGGGTCAGGATAGATGGAGTAGAGCTGTGTATGTGATGTGTGGGGTTCAGGCTGGATGTAGTAGAGCTGTGTGTGTGATGTGTGGGGATCAGGATGGATGGAGTAGAGCTGTGTGTGTGATGTGTGGGGATCAGGATGGATGGAGCAGAGCAGTGTGTGTGATGTGTGGGGTTCAGGCTGGATGTAGTAGAGCTGTGTATGTGATGTGTGGGGATCAGGATGGATGGAGCAGAGCTGTGTGTGTGATGTGTGGGGATCAGGATGGATGGAGTAGAGCTGTGTGATGCGTGGGGGTCAGGATGGATGGAGTAGAGCTGTGTGTGTGATGTGTGGGGGTCAGGATGCATGGAGTAGAGCTGTGTGTGATGTGTGGGGGTCAGGATGGATGGAGTAGAGCTGTGTGTGTGATGTGTGGGGATCAGGATGGATGGAGTAGAGCTGTGTGTGTGATGTGTGGGGATCAGGATGGATGGAGCAGAGCAGTGTGTGTGATGTGTGGGGTTCAGGCTGGATGTAGTAGAGCTGTGTATGTGATGTGTGGGGATCAGGATGGATGGAGTAGAGCTGTGTGTGTGATGTGTGGGGTCAGGATGGATGGAGTAGAGCTGTGTGTGTGATGTGTGGGGGTCAGGATGGATGGAGTAGAGCTGTGTGTGTGATGTGTAGGGGTCAGGATGGATGGAGTAGAGCTGTATGTGTGATGTGTGGGGGTCAGGATGGATGGAGTAGAGCTGTGTGTGTGATGTGTGGGGATCAGGATGGATGGAGTAGAGCTGTGTGTGTGATGTGTGGGGATCAGGATGGATGGAGCAGAGCAGTGTGTGTGATGTGTGGGGTTCAGGCTGGATGTAGTAGAGCTCTGTATGTGATGTGTGGGGATCAGGATGGATGGAGTAGAGCTGTGTGTGTGATGTGTGGGGTCAGGATGGATGGAGTAGAGCTGTGTGTGTGATGTGTGGGGGTCAGGATGGATGGAGTAGAGCTGTGTGTGTGATGTGTAGGGGTCAGGATGGATGGAGTAGAGCTGTATGTGTGATGTGTGGGGGTCAGGATGGATGGAGTAGAGCTGTGTGTGTGATGTGTGGTGTCAGGCTGGATGTAGTAGAGCTGTGTGTGTGAGGATCAGGATGGATGTAGTAGAGCTGTATGTGTGATGCGTGAGGATCATGATGAATGTAGTAGAGTCGTGTGTGTGATGTGTGTCGGATCAGGATGGATGTAGTAGAGCTGTATGTGTGATGCGTGAGGATCATGATGAATGTAGTAGAGTCGTGTGTGTGATGTGTGTCGGATCAGGATCGATGGAGTAGAGCTGTGTGTGTGAAAGTATGCAATATATATATAAATTTTATGTTTCTTTTACACTATTTTCATTTTATTTTTTATTCACAGGGTGATCTGTAGGTTTTATGGGTACCATTTTGGGTACATATGATGTATTATATAACTTATTATTTTTTTGATGATCACAGCTATTCTGCCATGTCAATAAATAACATGATGACTTTTCTGTGGGTTGGTGCAATTACAACAATACCAAAATTATATGTTGTTTTAGGTTTTTCCATTTCTGCAAAAAAAAAAGGATTTGCTATCTGAGGGTATGTTCACACATTGCGGATATTGATGCGGCCTTTGATGTGGATCCGTGGAAGAGTACATCCTCTCAATTAAAGGGGTGAATCCTGCTGTGGATACACCAAAAATCTGCATACAAAATAACTATGAAAGTGAGAACATAAAAATAAAAGACAAATAAAAATGGTTCGGGCCTGAAGGGGTTAAGAGTATTTATCACCTCCTGATGCGCAGCACCATCTAGCGGTCGCACCTTCCCTTTCTCCTGAACGTAGTTTTCCGTCTGCCTCTACCGGTCCTAGTTACTGATGACGCAAACCTCTGGATAAATTCTGATTGGCTGCTAGTCAAAACAATAGGAGTGAGCGGGAGGCTCTACTCCAATCCTCGTGCCGTGGAACATACCAATCGCTTGAGAACCGCAGGGGGGGCTGAGGCGTGTAATTCCCTTGTACAATAGAAACATGTAGATCTTCCGTTTCGGGTTAATGAAGTGATAATTCTAGAGCATTCCGGTAGGATCGGCGGTGATCGTCATCGTCTGTGCGGTGAGTTAGAGTTGTGTTTTAAGGACCCCCGTCGGTTTGCTTGAATTGTAGGCGTGGCCGCGCGGTTCCTCCCCCTTCGGAAGCCGGAAGTGGTAGTCAGTGCTGGGAGAGAGCAGCTGACTGACAGGTGGGTGATCGACTGCTGCTGCCCCCTGCTGTTCATGTCGCCTCCCTGCATGTTGTAGCTGCGGTGTCTTCGGGGCCCCCCTGTTCCCCTCCACAGTGCAGCCCTCCCTGTGAGGCCCCTGAGTCCTGTGTATGTTGGGGCCCCTATAGCCCTCACAGCTCTGTGAAACCCGTGGCCCCCACTGTTGGGGCCCCTGAGAGAGTGAGATGCCTGCAGGGGCCCCTGTGTGCAGCTGATACACGCTGTCTCATAGTGGCTCCTGTGACTTCAGGCCCCGCTGTCTACCCGGGGGCCCCTTCCACTGTTCTTCATGTTACCTTACGCCTCGGGGGCTGCCATCCTGTGTTTTTGTGATCGTACCGTTTAGTGTACACAGGACTCCTGGCAGTAATCACCCGGGTGTTTTCGGGGGGTCATTTTCCCGGGTGTTTTTCTCTTGCGCTGATAAGTGCGTGACGGAAAAACTGCAGCCGGTCCCAGTTTTGTGCGATCCTCCCATGGGAATGGGATCTGACAATGTGCCGGCCGGCATCCGCGCCGTCATTAGGGCTTCTCTTCTGCGCTGCGGTCGGCACGGCGAGCCGTCGGACATGGGCAATAGTAGTTTTTTTTTTAAACCCCCGCTGCTTTTTCTGCGTCATCGCCTAGCAGAATCCGCGACCTTTCCGCAGTGTTAATTGCGGTCGGGCCGTCCGTGCGGAGCCCGCAGAAAAACAGAACATGCTGCGACTTTTCCTCCGCGAGCAGAAATCCACAATTGATTTCCGCTCGTCTGCAGGTAGAAGCGTTTTCCGTAGCGTGTTATGGCGGTATTTGCTCCCGTTCCGCTGCACATATATGTCCGTGTGCCGCCGACCTTCGGTGTAGTTTTTTTCATGCAGGTTGCTGAAAAAGCTGCAGTCCTGCGTTGGATACCTATTTTTCCCCTGTTACGGCGTTCACCATGCTGGATGTTTCAGCCTTTAGCGCTGACGCGACGCGACACCCAGGACGGTTTTTAAATGTATATATTTTATTCTGATTTTTAAATATTTTTTAAAATTTAAACTTATTTTTACTTTTTTTTTAGTCCCCAAGGGGACGCGAACTTGTAATCCCTCGATTGCTTTCACAACATACTGCAATACCTCAGCTTTGCAGTATATTGTAATTATACCGGCAGCCTATTAAACCCTGCCATAGTCCACAGGCAAGACTTAATAGGATGAACCACATGACAGCCCTTGGGGCCACAGAAGGCTCTGGCTTGTCATGTGAGCCCATCGAATTCTCGCGATCGCTCAGCCGACGGGACGCTGGAGCGGGCCGTGACGTCACGTCTGTATTGATTGCAGAATGTAAGCTGTTAAACAGCTGCGATCAGAGCTGCGCTGCCACTGCGGCCGTTTTAGTCAGGTCTCAAAAACAGCTAATAGCCCTGGGGGATTGAAGCTCCCGAGCCCTCTTCATACACCCCTGCAGTGTTTGGGGCCCCATGCACTTGCATTGTGGGCCCCTCGTTCTCCAGTTCATGTACCACCTTATTCAGTAGGACCTCGTGGAGTTGTATCCTTACATCTCTCATATCATACATTACATGACCTCGGCCATAGGCTATAATGAGAGCTGTCAGGCCATGTAAATGCTGCGGCCAGCACTGCTTTTGGCATCTAAGGGGTGATCGGCCCGGGTCTGAGTTATCTCCGATCTCGGCCACATGTCCACGGTGTTTTACTGGGCCCCCGTTGCATATGGGTCTGGTGCAGCTCCCAAGCTTACAGTAGACCTAGGGGGCTGGCACACCATTGACATTTATAGCCCAGGGCTCCTTCACTTGTCGTCTTTTAGCAGGTGCTTTGCAATAAGTATTAAGTAGTGTGGCCCTGTAGTTCTGTGCTCAGGGGCCCCACTTTCTGGTTGAATGTCTTCTGTTCCATTACCATCTTTGGCTCCTCCCACGAGGAACAACCATCCCAGTGCTGATCGCCGTCATGTCTTGTTTTTCCTCTTCACAGGATCCTTCCGTGGCAGAATGAGTGTCCCCGATTACATGCAATGTGCCGAGGACCATCAGACCCTCCTGGTGGTGGTCCAGTATGTGGGGGTCTTAAAAAGTGAGAATTTCTTTAAAGTTTACAAACGCATCTCCTCAGTGTCTCAGGTGAACGTAATCAGCGCCCAGCGCACCTTGTACATCCGTTACCGCCACCAGTATCCGGTGGAGAACAACGACTGGGGAGACTTCCAGACTCATCGGAAGGTGGTCGGCCTCATCTGTGTGGCAGAGTGCGGCCACCCCAACGAACTGTCCTCCATATACCGGAAGTTTGAGCAGAACAAGGAGGTTTACAGCTCCACCTTATACGACTCCCGACTCTTTGTGTTTGGACTGAAGGAGGAGCTGGCGGATCAGTCCCGTACTGATGTGGCCTTCTACCCCAGCTACGAAGACTGCGAGTCGGTGGAGAAATGGGTGGAGGATTTCATCCAGTCCTTGTTCATTGTATTGGAGAGTAAAAGGCTGGATAGAACCAGTGAGAAGTCCGGGGAGAAGATCCCGCTACTCTACGTGCCCTATGAGAAGAAAGACTTTGTGGGACTGGATCCGGATAGCAGGTTTGTGCAGTTGGTGGTATTTCATGGTTTTGGAGTCGCTGTGTACATATATTACTTATCCTGTACTGATCCTGAGTTACATCTTGTAATATACTCCAGAGCTGCACTCACTATTCTGCTGGTGGAGTCACTGTGTACAGACATTACTTATCCTGTACTGATCCTGAGTTACATCCTGTATTATACTCCAGAGCTGCACTCACTATTCTGCTAGTGGAGTCACTGTGTACATACATTACTTATCCTGTACTGATCCTGAGTTGCATCCTGTATTATACTCCAGAGCTGCACTCACTATTCTGCTGGTGGTGTCACTGTGTACATACATTACTTATCTTGTACTGCTCCTGAGTTACATCCTGTATTATACTCCAGAGCTGCACTCACTATTCTGCTGGTGGAGTCACTGTGTACATACATTACTTATCCTGTACTGATCCTGAGTTACATCCTGTATTATACTCCAGAGCTGCACTCACTATTCTGCTGGTGGAGTCACTGTGTATATACATTACTTATCCTGTACTGATCCTGAGTTACATCCTGTATTATACTCCAGAGCTGCACTCACTATTCTGCTGGTGGAGTCACTGTGTACATATATTACTTATCCTGTACTGATCCTGAGTTACATCCTGTATTATACCCCAGAGCTGCACTCACTATTCTGCTGGTGGAGTCACTGTGTACATACATTACTTATCCTGTACTGATCCTGAGTTACATCCTGTATTATACTCCAGAGCTGCACTCACTATTCTGCTGGTGGAGTCACTGTGTACATACATTACTTATCCTGTACTGATCCTGAGTTACATCCTGTATTATACTCCAGAGCTGCACTCACTATTCTGCTGGTGGAGTCACTGTGTACATACATTACTTATCCTGTACTGATCCTGAGTTACATCCTGTATTATACTCCAGAGCTGCACTCACTATTCTGCTGGTGGAGTCACTGTGTACATACATTACTTATCCTGTACTGATCCTGAGTTACATCCTGTATTATACTCCAGAGCTGCACTCACTATTCTGCTGGTGGAGTCACTGTGTACATACATTACTTATCCTGTACTGATCCTGAGTTACATCCTGTAGATCTTTTATTATAAAAGTAAAAAACACAGCAAAGACAAACTGCAACAATAAGAATATCCATATAAAGCGATATAAGGCCCTTCCCCCACAGTCCGTGATCCATAAACAAAGTAAATGTCCATATCCGGGCTTCCCCCCGCCGTACACACCCACACACATACACACTCAAAATATACCACAGTATACAACTATAACACAATATACAGGTATATACCTAAAATATAAAACTAAGGAAACTATAACTCCAGGTCCAGCCGTACCGCACTGTACCCACACAGAACAAATGTAAGCAATCTTTTTTTTTTGTTTTAACATAAATAGCAACATAAATAACCAAATATAAACCGAAAGACCGAGCCAAACTGGCATAAAAGAACTAACTAAAAATATATGTAATTTTTTTATTTATTTATTTATTTTTTTTTTTGGGTCCCCAGTGCAGCTTGGGGGCCATGCCTGCTCCACCAGTCCATGCCAAGAGTTCAGTTCAGGACGTGCCCAGCCACACCAGGGTTTTGTTGTTTTTTTTTTTTTTTAATAAATAATACCACACTGTGCCCGCCGCAGCCTGGGGGCCATGCCCGCTCCACCAGTCCGTGCCCAGAGTTCAATGTTCGGGACGTGCCAGGCTACGGCTGAAGGCGTGAATCCCACTCCCCCCAACTCCCCACCCAACCTACCTGCCACCCAAAATGTGAATATATACAATATACAATATATACAAACCATAATACACTCCAACCAACATACATAATATATACTATACACATAACCCGAAAGCCTAAGGTCAGCTCTCCTGCAGCCCTACTTCACTCCATTTTGCCCAAATCAAAACAAAAAGCTTCATGGTGCACTCACAGCCCACCACCGGGATTGGAGGTGATAAGCCGGGCACAGACATCAAAATGTACTATCCCTTGAATTTAAAAAAGGGTTTCCCTATTCTCTCCCTAATTTGCCCTAGACTGTCCTTAGTCTGCCCCTCAGTCTGACCCTTCATGGAAAACTGTCCCTGCCCTATCCCTCCTCTCTCCCTATCCTGTCCCTCCTCTCTCCCTACTCTGCCCCTAGAAGATTAAGAAAAGACTGTCCCTAACGAAAAACAAGCCCTCTCCATAGGAGAGAAGCCTTAGATGTGCCCAGCCTCTCATACTCCAAAGAACGCACCTTCACCAGGTCACCCAGGATGTTCCTACATACCGTATCCACGGGGAGGACTTTCAGTTCCGTCGAGATCAGGCACCGTGCACTCCAGATGTGGACCCTGACCACTAGGCTAACTAGGAATAAAGTGCAGCGGTCCCTGCCACCAAGGCCTCTGAATGCTCCATAAGCCCACTCCGCATAGGAGAGGTGTGCCAGCTGACGCCAGCCTATGGAGACCCCTACCCGTTGGTATACCTCTGTATTAAAGGGGCACTGAAGCAGGAAATGCTCCATGCTTTCCAGCACGTCGCTGCACTCCTGACGGGGGCAACCCCTGTCAATCAGAGGCCTGCTCTTCAAGTTACCCCTTACATACAGTCTCCCGTGAAAGCAGCGCCAAGCCAAGTCCCAAAACTTCAAGGGGACCCGGGTTGAATTCAGTAAACGTAACCCTCCCTCCAGGTCCCGACTTGGGCAGTCCTTGAGCACCAGGGGCTTCTGGAAATGGGTCAACAGGACTCTTTCGTCGAGGAGCCTCCTCGTCAGAGTCCTGATCTCCCACATCCCCAGACCCCACCGGCGTATCACCTTCAGAACCAAGGTAGCATAAGCCGGGAGATGTCCGTGCTGTGTGCGGAGGTCCTTCACTCGCCCTCCTGTCTCCCATTCCTGGAAGAAGGGCCGAAACCATCCCCTGCAGGAGTAGACCCACGGAGAAGCCCTCTCCTGCCAGAGGTTGCCTATGTTGATCTTAAAAAAGGTGTCTACAAGAAACACCACGGGGTTGACCATAGATAACCCCCCTAGTCTCCTCGTGCGGTATGTAACATCTCTCCTGATCAGGTTCAACCTGTTCCCCCACAACATTAGGAAGAACAGGTTGTAGACCCGGGTCCAGAGAGGCTCTGGCAAAATGCATACGCTGCCCAGGTAGATGAATAAGGGGAGCAGGTATGTTTTGATCAGGCTAACTCTTTCCCGAAGGGTCAAAGACCAACCCTTCCGCTGATTTACCTTCTGAGTGGCACCATCCAGCCTGTCTACCCAATTTTGCATGGGGTAATCCCCCTGGCCAAATTTGATGCCAAGAACTTTTGCTGAAGTCTGGGGCACTGGAAGAGTGTCCGGAAGATCAAACACAGGATCCCCCCTTCCTAACCAGAGACTTTCGCACTTATCCCAGTTGACTCTGGACCCAGATGCCTCTGAGTAGCCATCCACCTCCGACACCACAAACTCCGCCTCCTCCCTTGAGGATACGAAGAGCGTGACATCATCAGCATATGCCACTGCCCTCAGGGTAGCCTCCTACACCGCCCGGTCCATCCCGACCCCTGCTATAGGTCCACGATCAACCCTCCTAAGGAAGGGATCTATCGCAAACACATACAACAGGGGACTTAGAGGACAGCCCTGACGGACGCCAGACCCCACCTCAAAAGGGCGGCCAAGCCAGCCGTTCACCAGCGGGAAAGTCTCAGCCCCTGCATACAATGTTCGCAGCCAATCAACAAACCCCACTGGCAGGCCGTATCTCAGAAGGACCGACCAGAGGTACTCATGATTAACCCGATCAAACGCTTTGGCCTGATCCAAGGACAGCAAGTACCCCTCCCAGTGACCAGCTCTACCCTGCTCCACTGCCTCCCGGACACCGAGAACAGCACTAAAGATGCTACGGCCTGGAACAGAGCAATGCTGGGCCCCCGAGAGGAGCCGGGGTGCAAACTTGACCAACCGATTAAACAGCACTTTTGCCAGAACCTTCCTGTCCGTATTGAGAAGCGCTATGGGACGCCAGTTCTCAATACGGCTCGAGTCTTTACCCTTTGACAGAAGGATCAAAGCTGACCTCCTCATTGACTTTGGCAGAGTGCCCGAGGAAAGACACTCATTTAATACCTCCGTCAAGAGGGGACTCAAGAGGTCCTTGAAGGTCTTATAATACTCGGATGTTAGTCCATCCGGTCCTGGCGACTTTTTGAGCCGGAGCCCATCAATCGCTAGTTTAACTTCCTCTATTTTGATCTCTTTTGTCAAAACATCAAGAGAGGTGTCTACCCCCAGCTCAGGGACAGTTTCAGCCAGGAAAGCCGACATCACTTCCGAATCTAGATCCCTCTTTCCCAAGAGTTGCGAGTAGTAGGATCTGACGACCTCCAGAATCCCTGATCTGGATCGATTCAGGGATCCTGTACTATCGATCAGTCCAGTGACCACTTTACTATTCACTGACATCCTACAGTTTCTGTAAGGGTCGGGCGAGCGGTACTTCCCGAAGTCCCTCTCAAAAACCAAGGATGCGTGTCTATCGTACTGGCACTTCCTGAGCAAAGATTTCACTCTGGAGATCTCCTCGCGGCTACCTCCAGTCGAAACGAGATGTTCGAGTTTCCTCCTCAGGCTGTTGTACAGGCGGTACCTGTCCAGGCATCTGAGGTTGGAGAGCTCTCGGAAGAACCTCGCCGCCCTCCTCTTGAACATCTCCCACCACTCTGACTTACTGCTACAAAGATCCAGTAATGGTACCTGGCTCTGCAGAAAATCCTCAAAGGACTGTCTTATCTCTGCTTCCTCCAGGAGTGATGAATTCAGTCTCCAAAAACCTCTGCCCATCCGGGGGGTCTCTGCAACATTCAGAGAAAACAAAATTAGACAGTGGTCGGAGAATTCCACCTCAACAACGGACACTGGTGAAGAGATGGCTTCCTCCTTCAAAAAAAACCTGTCTATTCTAGACCTGCTCTGACCTCTATAATAGGTGAACCCCTCGTGGCCTGGGGTGTGCCGGATGTGGACATCCACCAGGCGAGCTTCGCTAGCTATGCTATTAAGTGCGACGCTGTCAAAAGTCAACCGCCTGTCTCCAGAGCCTCCCCTATCGCGGGCTCTTGTGACTGCATTAAAGTCACCTCCAAAGACAACTTGGCGGCTGGTAAAAAGGTAGGGCTTGATCCTCATAAAGAGACTCTTCCTGTTCTTTTTAGACTGGGGACCATAGATGTTGACAAGTCTTAATTCTTGTCCCTTCATGAGGACATCTAAGATCAGGCACCTTCCCATTTCTAATTCAATAACTCGTCGGCATTCAACTGCTGCGGTAAAAAGGACCGCCACTCCACTATACGGCTCGGCCGCAAGAGACCAGTAGGAAGGGCCTGACCTCCACTCCCTTTTTGCCTTATGTATGGCTGCCAAATTGGACAGCCTGGTCTCCTGCAAAAATAAAATGTCGGCTTCAACGCGGCCGAGAAAATTAAAGGCCGCAAATCTAGCCGTATCAGACTTAATGCTGGCAACGTTAATTGATGCCAGAGTCAGCGGAGTGGGTGCCGCCATCATGAGTGATTAAATTAGACGGCTTTCTTCCTCACACCCGCTTCCTCGGGGTCAGAGGAAATCCCCTTGCCTCTTTTTTTGGACACAGATGTGTCCATAGCAAGGGATCCCCCGACCCCGTCGTCCTTGTTTCCAGGCTCCAGAGTAGCCTCCACCCCGGAAGGAACTATGCCTTCACGAGGTGGAGACTCAGCGCCCCCTGTTGACCCTTTCTTTGCCCTAGGAACCTTGCCCTCTGCCTCCCCCTCAGAAGAGGAGGAAGAGATGTCTCGGAGGGCTCGGAACCTATTGGAGAGTCCAACTGGAGGTGAGCAGGCATTTCCTTCCAGTACTTGGCCCGGGGTGGGAGAAGATCTTGAATCCCCCCTTCGTTTCCTTCTCGTGGCACCTAGCTTACGCCGTTTCTCCTGCCATCTCTTGCCTTCCCCATCCACACTTTCACAGTGGGAGGAATCTGCAGAGTTGGTCTCCTCCCTCTGGATCCTCCTGTCCTCCTCATCTAAATCGCTGTCCCTCAAAGCCTCAGCCGCGAGATTTGCTTCTGGAACAGGGGCCACCATCGACCCACCTGCTGTGGGCGCTCCTGTCAGCTCCCTGCTCCGTCTGCGTTTCTCCTGACGCCTCTGCTCTGCAGGCGTCTTTTGCCGGTTCTTCCCTGGCTCCTGAGCTCCTCCACCTCTGCTGGTCCCCTCACCCCCGGAGGCCACATCATGACCCCCATCCGTAGGTGCTGAGACCGCATTGGCAAAGGAGCGCGGACAGCGACTAAATGGGTTACCTAATCTCTGCACAGGAGGCGGCTAGATGACCCAGACCCCCACACAGAGCGCACTTCAAGGTCTTACAAGCGGCGCTCAAGTGTGGGGGGTCGCCGCACCTGTGGCAGAGCTTCGGCTGCCCCTGGTAAAAGGCCAAGATACGATCCCTGCCGAGGAAGGCTGCAGATGGTATGTGTGCCACTGAGTTACCTGAACGCTTCAGCTTGACCATGAACGTCCAGGCCCCAGACCATATGCCGTGCTCATCCCTGTTCTTTTGGGGCATCTCCGTCACCTCTCCGTACCTACTGAGCCACGTCATGATGTCAAAGCAAGAAAGTGACTCATTACGAGTCAAAATGGTCACCTTCTTGATACCGTTCTGGCGAGACACCACCTGGATGGCAAAGTCTCGCCAGCCGGGCTCGTTTTTCACCAGCTCGTAATTCCCCCAGAAGATTTCTAGGCCCTCTGGGCGAACGAAACTGATGTCAAACTCAGACGTGCCGTAGGGATGGATCAGGGCAAAGATGTCAACCGCCCTGAAGCCCATCTTCAGCAGAAGCTCCACTACCCTTGCCCTCGGGGGGCATGCATCATTGCCTCTCCAACGAAGATGGACCACATTCCTACGACCTGCGTCCTGCCCGGGTGTCGGTAGGGACCATACGGTCTCCCCCCTTTGCTCTCGGAAGGCACCCAAGCCATGTCTCTCTTTCCAGAGAGATAGATCCACCTCTCTTCCTCCAACTGTGATTGTACTCTCCCCCTTCCGTAAAGCCTCCAGGAGACGCTGTTGCAAAGCGCCCTCCCTAGAGCCTGGAGACAAGGAGGACCCCTCCCCTCCTGCGGCGACACTGGCATAACTCCTACCAGGTGTTGTCGCCGCCGGAGGGGCGACTGGACCCCATGACCCCTCTGACCTAACTACCTTATCCCCTGGGCCTCCAGATTCCTGGCCGCCAGGGGGACCCGAGGTGCCCGGAGGCCCAGCAACTGCAGAGGAACGTGTACCCTCGGCCTTGTCCCTTACATCTGCCGCACGCTCTCGCACATTCATCCCCGGATCTACCACTTTTTTCCTTGGATCATGTGGTCCGCGGGTCCTGGCCTCTCCAGAGGTAGATGGTAAAACCTCCGGATTTTTGCTTGTGTTTTTACTTTTTCTTTTTTCCTTTTTTGCCTCCGCATCACTGGAGGCGCGGGATCCGGCCTGACTTGCTCCCAAATTATGGGAGACCCCAGATTTTAGGTCCGCAGCCCCCTCCGCATCACAGGCAGCACTTGCTGCATTAGTGGCACCGCTGCCACCCTCCTTGCCGTTACCGCGACCTGCATCTGTACTGGCCTTTACTGCACCTTTCTTACTGACCTCCTTGCCCTTGTTACCAACTAACACAGGGACAGGGGGTCTGACCAGCTGGGCCCTTTTCTCCCCAACTTCCCGCTCCAGGCCCACCACAGAGCCAGAGCCAGGGGGGTTTTTGGGGTCAGAACTCTGATCCGACTTTGCAGCCAGACCAGAGCTCCCAGGAACGAACACAAGCTTTTCCTGCAGCTTCTCCGGTTTCTTTTTCTTTCTCTTCATCTTTGTGTCCTGCTCTGGCAACTCGTCGCCAAACATGAAGCCCTCCATATGTACAGAGGCTTCCGGCTGCGGGGTCTTCTGTAGCTGCAATCTCCCTGTTCTTTCCTCCACCTCAGATTCCCCTGAGGTGGAAGGCAGTGCAATCTCTTCAGGTAGCTTGTCTCTGGGACTTGTAGTGCCTCTGGGCGTTGGTGCTAGCTCTTGAGAGCACACAGGCTGCTCCAGGGTCTCCTGCACATCCTCAAACAACTCTTCATCTGAGGCTTCACAATCACTTGACTCGGTCTGCTCGTGGTCACTGCACCTTGCCGCCATCTTAGCAAACCGGTCGTCGTTCAGAATTTTTTCTTTAAAGGGCCCGCTCTCCTCCAGGATCTTTGCCCTCACCGCTTCCCACATCTTTATGCAGTCTTTGCACTTTTTTATCGCTGACCTGGCTTCTGCCTGTTTGTCTTTAGAAGCTTTTTGCTCCAGTAACATTTTGGCGTCACGGAGCTTCCCTTTTTGTACCACCAACATTTTCCCTGCAAAGTTATAGTCGGTTATGTTCTTTGCCAGCTGGGAGGCCAGCTCAATCACAGATTCCTCCTTCTTTTTGTCACTCCACATTCCCGTGCTTACCGGTGTCTGCGGCTCACCTGCTCTCCTGCGGGTCTGGCTGCGCGTAACCATCTCACTCCCGGTGCTGTCAGAAGCTGCCGTGCTGACAAACGGAGCCACGCTGCTGCAGCCACGGCCCGGACCCAGTCTCTTCTTACCTCCAGCAGCTCCTGTCTTCTTGCGGGCTGCTGGCATTTCTGGCACCCGCGGCAAAGTTTTTTCTGATGTCGCCACTGCCATCACTTCCCTCCCTCCCCCCGAGTGGCCCCGGGGGGAGGAGGTGCGAGACTCCATCTCCAGAGAGGCCCAGAAAAGTGCACCTTCTCTGGGATCCAAGCTCAGCAAAACTTCCTTCTCTGGGATCCAAGCTCAGCAAAACTTCCTTCTCTGACCACACCCTGGAACTTGCAGAGCTTCACCAGCACACACCTACTCCAGAAGCTGCACTCACTATTCTGCTGGTGGAGTCACTGTGTACATACATTACTTATCCTGTACTGATCCTGAGTTACATCCTGTATTATACTCCAGAGCTGCACTCACTATTCTGCTGGTGGAGTCACTGTGTACATACATTACTTATCCTGTACTGATCCTGAGTTACATCCTGTATTATACTCCAGAGCTGCACTCACTATTCTGCTGGTGGAGTCACTGTGTACATACATTACTTATCCTGTACTGATCCTGAGTTACATCCTGTATTATACTCCAGAGCTGCACTCACTATTCTGCTGGTGGAGTCACTGTGTACATACATTACTTATCCTGTACTGATCCTGAGTTACATCCTGTAGATCTTTTTTATTATAAAATTAAAAAACATAACAGCAACAAAACAGACCAGCCTCACGGCTCACAGAGACAATAACGAAATACAAATTGTTAATACTAAATACAAAAGTCCGGCTCTCGGTCAACGAAACTTGTCCTTAAATTATAACTAAACGGTCCTTCTGGTCAGGCTAACATACCGCACACACACTGCACACCATCCAAACCATCACAACCTATAGAATCTGCAACTGAAGAAAACATGAAAAAACGGGATACTAAACTAAGGGTTTGGGGGAGCAGACAAAATAAAGC
This sequence comes from Eleutherodactylus coqui, assembly GCF_035609145.1. NCBI lineage: Eukaryota > Metazoa > Chordata > Amphibia > Anura > Eleutherodactylidae > Eleutherodactylus > Eleutherodactylus coqui. The sequence goes on from NC_089845.1 coordinate 161,643,668, forward strand.
TATATTTAACAATCTAACTCAAGGGATCCAGTCTGACCTAATCCAGACCTGCTCCGGTCCAAATTATAATAAGCTAAGAACAAACCAAAATAAACAGCACATAAATGAGGGGGAAAAAACACATAATAAATCTTATCAATATAACTGCTTTTTTTTTTTTTTTTTTTTTTAACTTAAACCATCATTCTGTATAATTTTTTTTTTTTTTTTTATAATTTTTTTTAAATTTTTTTTTTAAAATATATAAATGCACACAAAACTAAAATGAATTCAATTATCCCAACTATTCCTTAGCTAATTCCCCGCCACCACACACCCAGCACTCCACCCATACAGTGCAGCCTGGGGGCCACGCCTGCATCCCAAGTCCGTGCCCAATGTTTCTGTCCAGGACGGGCCAAGCTGCACCGCATTACACGCCTTGCCCGCCGCAGCCTGAGGGCCACGCCCGCACCAACAGTCCGTGCCCAATGTTCATTGTCCGGGACGTGTCAGGCTACGGCTGAGGCATAAATCCCCCCTCCCCCCAATAAGCCCCTACCCAACCTATCTATAACCCCTAACCCTATATACAAAACAAAACATATAACATATCTTATATTACATACCTACAAACCAACACTCCATATTAATACCCGAAAGCCTAAGGTTCAGTTACCTGCAGCCGTACATACTTCATCTTTGACCGAAAACAAAAACTCTACTAGTGTCACACACAGCCCTCCACAAGGACTGGATATGATAAGCCGGGCACCGACCAGGTAGAGAAAAAACTATCCCTATAGTTAATCTGTCCCTACAATGTCCCTACTCCTTCCCTAAAACTTACCCTCAGAGAAACTGTCCCTACCTCTCCCTATTCTGTCCCTACAAAGACCCTAACAATAAGAAGACTGTCCCTAACGAAATACAAACCCTCTCCATAGGAGAGAGGCCTTAGTCGTGCCCAACCTCTCATAATCCAAAGAGCGCACCTTCACCAGGTCACCCAGGATGTTCCTATTCACCTCATCCACGGGGAGGATTTTCTCTTCCGTCGAGACTAAACACCGTGCATTCCAAATGTGAAACCTGACCACTAGGCTGACTAAGAATAAAGTGCACCGGTCCCTGCCACCAAGGTCCCCGAATGCCCCATAGACCCATTCCGCATACGAGAGGCGTGCCAACCTGGGCCAACCAATGGAGGCTCCCACCCGATTGTACACCTCTGTATTAAAGGGACACTGAAGCAGGAAATGCTCCATGCTTTCCAGCACATCGCTGCACTCCTGGCGGGGACAACCCCTATCCACCAGCGGCCTGCTCTTCAAGTTGCCCCTTACATACAGTCTCCCGTGGAAACAGCGCCAAGTCAAGTCCCAAAACTTCAAGGGGATCCTGTCAGAATTCAATAAACGTAACCCTCCCTCCAGGTCCCGACTTGGGCAGTCCTTGAGCGCCAGGGGCTTCTGGAAATGGGTCAACAGAACCCTCTTATCGAGGAGTTTCCTCGACAGAGTTCTGATCTCCCACATCCCCAGACCCCACCGACGTATCATCTTCAGAGCCACGGTAGCGTAAGCCGGAAGATGCCCGTGCGGCGTGCGAAGATCCTTCACTCGCCCTCCAGTCTCCCATTCCTGGAAGAAAGGCCGAAGCCATCCCCAACAGGAGAATACCCACGGAGGAGCCCTCTCTTGCCAGAGGTTGCCTATATTGATCTTAACAAAGGTGTTTACGAGAAACACCACGGGGTTGACCATAGATAACCCCCCTAATCTCCTCGTGTGGTACGTGACATCTCTCCTAATTAGGTTCAACCTGTTCCCCCACAACATTAGGAAGAACAGGTTGTAGACCCGGGTCCAGAGAGGCTCTGGCAAAATGCATACGCTGCCCAAGTAGATGAATAAAGGGAGCAGGTATGTTTTGATCAGGTTAACCCTTTCCCGAAGGGTCAAAGACCAACCCTTCCACTGGGCCACCTTCTGAGTGGCACCATCGAGCCTGACCACCCAATTTTGCATGGGGTAATCTCCCCGGCCAAATTTGATGCCGAGAACTTTAGCCGAGTCCTGGGGCACTGGAAGGGTGTCCGGGAGACCAAATGTAGGATCTCCCCTTCCTAACCAGAGACTTTCGCACTTATCCCAATTGATGCCGGACCCGGATGCTTCCGAGTAGCGATCCACCTCTGACATCACGTACTCTGCCTCCCCCCTCGAGGACACAAAGACGGTGACGTCATCAGCGTACGCTGCCACCCTGAGGGTGGCTTCCGGCACCGTCCGATCCATCCCGACCCCCGCCATAGGCCCACCATCAATCCTCCTAAGGAAGGGATCAATGGCAAACACGTACAGCAAGGGGCTCAGAGGACAACCCTGACGGACGCCAGACCCAACCTCAAATGGGTGACCGACCCAACCGTTCACTAGCGGGAAAGTCTCAGCCCCCGCGTACAATGTCCTGAGCCAATTGACAAACCCCACTGGCAGGCCATATCTCAGAAGAACAGACCAGAGGTACTCGTGATTAACCCGATCAAACGCTTTGGCCTGATCCAAGGACAGCAGGTACCCCTCCCAGTGACCAGCCCTACCCTGCTCCACTGCCTCCCTGACACCTAGAACAGCACTAAAGGTGCTACGGCCTGGAACAGAGCAATGCTGGGCGCCCGAGAGGAGCCGGGGTGCAAACTTGACCAGCCGATTAAACAGCACTTTTGCCAGAACCTTCCTGTCCGTATTGAGAAGCGCTATGGGACGCCAGTTCTCAATACGGCTCGAGTCTTTACCCTTTGACAGAAGGATCAAAGCCGACCTCCTCATTGACTTTGGGAGAGTGTCCGAGGAAAGACACTCATTAAAAACCTCAGTCAAGAGGGGACTCAAGAGGTCCTTAAAGGTTTTATAATACTCGGATGTTAAGCCATCCGGTCCTGGCGATTTTTTTTTTTGAGCGCAAGCCCATCAATCGCCAGTTTAACTTCCTCTATGTTGATCTCCTCTGTCAAAACATTAAGGGAGATGTCATCCCCTGGCTCAGGAACAGCTTCAGCCAGGAAAGCCGACATCACATCTCGATCTAGATCCCTCTTTCTCAAAAGGTGCGAGTAGAAGGATCTGATGACTTCCAGAATCCCTGATCTGGACCTGTTCAGAGATCCCGTACCGTCGATCAGTCCAGTGACAACTTTACGATTCACTGACATCTTGCAGTTTCTGTAAGGGTCGGGCGAGTGGTACTTCCCGAAGTCCCTCTCAAAAACCAAAGATGCGTGCCTATTATACTGACACCCTTTGAGCAAAGACTTCACTCTGGAGATCTCCTCGCGGCTACCTCCAGTCGAGACGAGATGCTCGAGTTTCCTCCTCAGGCCCTGATAAAGACGGTACTTACTCAGGCTCCTGAGGCTAGAGAGCTGGCGGAAGAACCTCGCAGCCCTGATCTTGAACATCTCCCACCACTCTGACTTACTGCTACAAAGATCCAGTAATGGTATCTGGCTCTGCAGAAAATCCTCAAAGGACTGTCTTATCTCCGCTTCTTTCAGGAGTGATGAATTCAGCCTCCATAAGCCTCTACCCATCCGGGGGGTCTCTGCAACATTCAGGGAAAACAAAATCAGACAGTGGTCGGAGAATTCCACCTCAACAACGGACACTGGTGAAGAGATGGCTTCCTCCTTCAAATAAAACCTATCTATTCTAGACCTGCACTCGCCTCTATAATAGGTGAAACCCGCGTGGCCTGGGGTGTGCCGGATGTGGACATCCACCAGGCGAGCTTCGCTAGCTATGCTATTAAGCGCGACGCTATCATAAGTCAGCTTGCCTAGGGAGCCTCCCCTGTCACGGGTCCTCGTGACTGCGATAAAGTCAACCCCAAAGATCACCTGCCGACTGGTAAAAAGGTACGGCTTGATCCTCATAAAGAGATCTTTGCGGTCCCGCTTGGTTTGGGGACCGTAGATGTTGATTAGCCGAAGCTCTTGTCCCTTCATGAGAACATCCAGGATCAGGCACCTCCCTATTTCTAACTCAATAACCCGTCGGCATTCAACCGCTGCGGTAAAAAGTACCGCCACTCCGCTATATGGCTCGGCCGCAAGAGACCAGTAAGATGGACCAGACCTCCATTCCTTCCTTGCCTTATGCACAGCTGCCAAATTTGGCAGCCTGGTCTCTTGTAAAAACAAAATGTCGGCTTCAACGCGGCCGAGAAAATCAAAGGCCGCAAATCTAGCCATATCAGACTTAATGCTGGCAACATTAATGGATGCCAGCGTCAACGGAGCGGGTGCCGCCATCATTGGTGATTGAGTTAGATGGCTTTCTTCTTCCCACCCCCCTTCTCATCAGGGTCTGAGGATGACCCCTTGCCACGTTTCTTGGACACTGAAAGGTCCATGGCAAGGGGCTCCTCAACCTCGTCCTCCTTGCCACTGGGCTCTGGGCCAGCCCTCCCCCTGGAGGTCACCAAACCCCCACAAGAGGAAGGCTCAGCACCCCCTGTAGACCCCACGCTTGTCCTAGGCACCTCTCCCTCCGAGGACGAGAGAGCTTGGTACCTGTTGGAGAGCCCAACAAGAGGAGAGTTTGGATTGCCTTCCTGCACCTGGCCCGTTACAGGGGAAGATTTCCCTTCCCTTTTTTTCATTTTCTTGGAGCCCTGCTTACGCTTTTTCTTTTGCCACTCATCCTTGCCCTCACCCACACTTTCATAGTGGGAAGAATCTGAATAAGTGGCATCCTCTTCCCTTTGGATCCTCCTGACCTCCTCATCCAGCTCCCTGTCCCCTGGGGCCTCAGCCACATGATTTGCGTCCGGAGCAGGGGCCAGCATTGACCCACCTGCCACCTGGGTTTCCACCAGCTCCCTGCCCCTTCCGCGCTTCTCTTGGCGCCTTAGCTTGGCTGCCCCAGCATGTTTGTTCTTCCTTGGCTCCTGGGCCCCATCGCCTCTGCTGGTCCCCTCCACTGCAGAAGCAACCTCATGGCTCTCCTCCACTGGGGCCCTGACCGCATTGGCGAAAGAGCGCGGACAGCGACTGAATGGGTGACCGAGGTCACCACACAGGTGACACCTAATCTCTGTACAAGATGCCGCAAGATGACCTACCTCGCCACACAGAGCGCACTTGATGACATTACAGGCTGCACTCAAATGTGTGGGGTCGCCGCACTTGTGACAGAGCTTCGGCTGCCCCTGGTAGAAGGCCAAGATACGATCCCTGCCAAGGAAGGCCGCGGATGGTATGTGGGCCACCGAATTCCCTGAACGCTTAAGTTTCACCATAAACGTCCAGGCTCCGGACCAGATGCCGTGTTCATCCCGGTTCTTATTGGGCATATCCACCACCTCTCCGTACCGACTTATCCAAGTCATGATATCGTAACAAGAGAGGGACTCGTTACGAGTCAAAACGGTCACTCTCTTGACTCCAGTCTGGCGGGTTACCACTTGTGCAGCAAAACCGCGCCAGCCGGGCTCGTCCTTCATCAACTCGTAGTTCCCCCAAAAGAGCTCGAGGCCCTCTGGGCGAACAAAGCTGATGTCGAACTCAGACGTGCCGTAAGGATGGATCAGGGCATAGATGTCATTTGCCCTGAAACCCATCTTCAGCAGAAGCTCCACCACCTTACTCCTGGATGGGCACGCGTCATTGCCTCTCCACTGAAGACGAGCCACATTCCTATGGCCAATGTCCTGCCCGGTTGTCGGCAGGGACCAAACAGTCTCCCCCCTTTGTTCTCGGAAGGCACCAAGACCATGTCTCTCCACCCAGAGAGACAAATCCACAACTCTGCCCCCTACATTCATCGAGCTCTCCCCCCTCCTCAAGGCCTCCAGGAGGCGCTGTTGCAAAACGCCGTCCCCAGAGCCCAAAGACAAGGAGGACGCATCCCCCCTCCCTCCAGCGGCGACACTGGCATAACTTCTACCAGCTGTTGTCGCCGCTGGAGGGGTGACTGGATCCTGGCCCATCCCCTGACTACTACCCGAAGCCCCACCCTCCCGTACAGCTGATGGCATACCTCCCGGGGGATTGGGGGCATCCGGAGCCTCCACGGGAGCAGGGGCAGCGGTAGCACTGGCAGTTATATCCATCACACCACTCGCACCTTTCTTTCCTTTTGCTGGACCAGGACCTGCTTCACTTTTATTTTTAATAGTACACTTTCCAGCGGGCTGAGGCTGGAGACCGACAGAACCAGTCCTAAGTCCCGTATGATTGTCGGTAGGAGCCGTCTCTGCAGCCCTGGCTTCGCCCACTTTCCCAGCCATTCTGGGACTTGTTGTACTTTTTAGTTGCTTAGATGTTACCGCAATACTATCATGATGTGTGGGAGGATTGACAGGCCTGGCCACCACCCACTGCGCCCCCTCTGCACCTGACAGGCGTTTTAGGGACACAGGAGGGACAGCCAAGCCGCCACTGGTGGAACCTGATGCCAGACTGCCCCCCCCCCTCCCACTGGGGGGCAGCCGTCAGTGCCAGCACCTCCGGATTGGCCGCGACCCCTCATTCCATCTTTCCCACGGACCTTCTCTGCCTCCTTATCGCCTCCATTCCCACTACTGGCACAAGCAGGAATGGAGTTTTGGGCCGCATTAACCCTCTCTTCCCCAGTCCCCTGCACCGGACCCACTGCAGAGCCCGGGACTAGGGGTATACCAGGGCTAGCACCCCGATCTGACTTTGCAGCCGGACCGGAGTGCTTGGTGACGTACACAAACCTCTCTTGTATGGTGGTCTTCATCTTTTTTTTTCTGTTTCTTTTTGCCCGTAGATGTTCCTTCAGGCATGTCGTCACCAAAATACATATTGTGCATTCTTTCTGGGGACTCCTGCAGCATGATTTGCTGCATGATGAGGGCCCCCTCACCGCTGCTGCTGTCGTCGTCTGCATCCTCGGCATTGGACTCCTCCGATGTGGGGGGCAGGCTAACCTGCTCTGCAGGAATGCTGCTCCCTGCAGTTCCCCCCTGCTGTAGGGACGGTTGCTCCCCTGAACATACCGCCATCCCCTCCTGTGGATCCTCCGACTCATCAGAGCTACTGTCGCTGCTCACATGCGCCATTCCAGAAAATCGCTCATCATTTAAGAGTTTTTCTTTAAATGGGCCGCTGGCTTGTAGTATCCTGTACCTCTCCTCCTTGTAGTAGTCTACTGCCTCCTTGCAGGATTTAACTCTCTCCGCTGCAGTAATTTTCTTCTTTCCCCGTGGGGCCTTATCCAAATCGCTGAGGGCAGTCTGTAGCTCCCTGCGATATTTCTGGAGCTGCTTTCCGACCTCCTTAAAGTCTTTTAAACTCGCAGCTATCCGAGACGCCATGGCGGTCACAGATTCACCCCTCTTATGCTCTCCCCAGCTGGCACTTGTAGGCGCTTTTGCAGCACTGACCTTGCTCTTGGTTTGGCCTCTGGTCTTCCTGTGCTCCACGTCCTTCCGGGGAGTCTGGTTGACGCTGCCTGTACCCCGGCTAGATCCTCTCCCCTCCTGAGGTTCATTCTTCCCCCCTCCCGACCGGAGCCAGGGGGGGGAAGCACGAGACTCCATAGCAAACAAGCCCAGAAATAGTGCACTGCTCCTGGGATCCAGCAAGAGCTACACCTGCCTCTTGCGACCACACCCTGGAACCAGCAGAGCTCTCAGACACACAACCTTCCTCCAGAGCTGCACTCACTATTCTGCTGGTGGAGTCACTGTGTACATACATTACTTATCCTGTACTGATCCTGAGTTACATCCTGTATTATACCCCAGAGCTGCACTCACTATTCTGCTGGTGGAGTCACTGTGTACATACATTACTTATCCTGTACTGATCCTGAGTTACATCCTGTATTATACTCCAGAGCTGCACTCACTATTCTGCTGCTGGAGTCACTGTGTACATACATTACTTATCCTGTACTGATCCTGAGTTACATCCTGTATTATACACCAGAGCTGCACTCACTATTCTGCTGGTGGAGTCACTGTGTACATACATTACTTATCCTGTACGGCTCCTGAGTTACATCCTGTAGATCTTTTATTATAAAAGTAAAAAACATAACAATAAACAGAACATAAATATCGCTCACTTGGCATAAGACAAACATAAAACCAAACCAAATCATCACTTATATTAACTGTACTTTGCCTTACTGCAGGACAAAGGAACAAAAGCAAAAGGTCCATCTGGTCCAAATAATACACACCGCACACTACACCAACCTGCACTCCAAACTATACTCACCCATCCTCACCAATACATATACACTACATACTACATATAACAATATACACACATGTGAGAAACATATCCCTAACTCACAGGATCCAGCCTGAAATCCCAAGAAAGAAGAAAGAAAACTTGACTAATAACCGAAGCAATGATATAATAATAATGCAAACAACAACAAAAGTAATAATAATAACAATATTAAGAACAACCCAATACCTTTTTTTTTTTTTTGCAATTTTTTTCAATTTTTTTTGCAATTTTTTTTTTTTCTTTTTTTTAAATGCCCGCCACCTAAAGAATAAAACCTTACATAATCCTAAACTAACCCTATACCCAGACCAAACCACCACACACCCCAAACAACCCCCTACGGTGCAGCCTGGGAGCCACGCCTGCATCCCAAGTCCGTGCTCAATGTCTATGTCCAGGACGAGCCGAGCTGCACCGCATACACACACCCTGCCCGCCGCAGCCTGAGGGCCACGCCCGCACCAACAGTCCGTGCCCAGTGTTCATTGTCCGGGACGTGTCAAGCTACGGCTGAGGCATAAATCCCCCCCCCTCCCCCCAATAAACCCCCACCCAACCTATCTATAACCCCTAGCCCTATATGCAAAACAAAACATAACATAACATATAACATCTCATATTACATAACTACAAACCAACACTACATATTAATACCCGAAAGCCTAAGGTTCAGTTACCTGCAGCCGTACATACTTTATCTTTGACCGAAAACAAAAACTCTACTAGTGTCACACTCAGCCCTCCACCAGGACTGGATATGATAAGCTGGGCACCGACCAAATAGAGAAAAACTATCCCTATAGTTAATCTGTCCCTACAATGTCCCTACTCCTTCCCTAAAACTTACTCCAGAGAAACTGTCCCTACCTCTCCCTATTCTGTCCCTACAAAGACCCTAACAATAAGAAAAATGTCCCTAACGAAATACAAACCCTCTCCATAGGAGAGAGGCCTTAGTCGTGCCCAACCTCTCATAATCCAGAGAGCGCACCTTCACCAGGTCACCCAGGATGTTTCTATTCACCTCATCCACGGGGAGGATTTTCTCTTCCGTCGAAACTAGACACCGTGCGTTCCAAATGTGAAACCTAACCACTAGGCTGACTAAGAATAAAGTGCATCGGTCCCTGCGACCAAGGTCCCCGAATTCCCCATAGACCCATTCCGCATACGAGAGGCGTGCCAACCTGGGCCAACCAATGGAGGCTCCCACCCGTTTGTACACCTCTGTATTAAAGGGACACTGAAGCAGGAAATGCTCCATGCTTTCCAGTACGTTGCTGCACTCCTGGCGGGGGCAACCCCTATCCACCAGTGGCCTGCTCTTCAAGTTGCCCCTTACATACAGTCTCCCGTGGAAACAGCGCCAAGTCAAGTCCCAAAACTTCAAGGGGATCCTGTCAGAATTTAATAAACGTAACCCTCCCTCCAGGTCCCGACTTGGGCAGTCCTTGAGCGCCAGGGGCTTCTGGAAATGGGTCAACAGAACCCTCTTATCGAGGAGTTTCCTCGACAGAGTTCTGATCTCCCACATCCCCAGACCCCACCGACGTATCATCTTCAGAACCACGGTAGCGTAAGCCGGAAGATGCCCGTGCGGCGTGCGAAGATCCTTCACTCGCCCTCCTGTCTCCCATTCCTGGAAGAAAGGCCGAAGCCATCCCCAACAGGAGAATACCCACGGAGGAGCCCTCTCTTGCCAGAGGTTGCCTATATTGATCTTAACAAAGGTGTTTACGAGAAACACCACGGGGTTGACCATAGATAACCCCCCTAGTCTCCTCGTGCGATATGTGACATCTCTCCTAATTAGGTTCAACCTGTTCCCCCACAACATTAGGAAGAACAGGTTGTAGACCCGGGTCCAGAGAGGTTCTGGCAAAATGCATACGCTGCCCAGGTAGATGAATAAAGGGAGCAGGTATGTTTTGATCAGGTTAACCCTTTCCCGAAGGGTCAAAGACCAACCCTTCCACTGGGCCACCTTCTGAGTGGCACCATCGAGCCTGACCACCCAATTTTGCATGGGGTAATCTCCCCGGCCAAATTTGATGCCGAGAACTTTAGCCGAGTCCTGGGGCACTGGAAGGGTGTCCGGGAGACCAAATGTAGGATCTCCCCTTCCTAACCAGAGACTTTCGCACTTATCCCAGTTGATGCCGGACCCGGATGCTTCCGAGTAGCGATCCACCTCTGCCATCACGTACTCTGCCTCCCCCCTCGAGGACACAAAGACGGTGACGTCATCAGCGTACGCTGCCACCCTGAGGGCGGCTTCCGGCACCGCCCGATCCATCCCGACCCCCGCCATAGGCCCACCATCAATCCTCCTAAGGAAAGGATCAATGGCAAACACGTACAGCAAGGGGCTCAGAGGACAACCCTGACGGACGCCAGACCCAACCTCAAATGGGTGGCCGACCCAACCGTTCACTAGCGGGAAAGTCTCAGCCCCCACGTACAATGTCCTGAGCCAATTGACAAACCCCACTGGCAGGCCATATCTCAGAAGAACAGACCAGAGGTACTCGTGATTAACCCGATCAAACACTTTGGCCTGATCCAAGGACAGCAGGTACCCCTCCCAGTGACCAGCCCTACCCTGCTCCACTGCCTCCCGGACACCTAGAACAGCACTAAAGGTGCTACGGCCTGGAACAGAGCAATGCTGGGCGCCCGAGAGGAGCCGGGGTGCAAACTTGACCAGCCGATTAAACAGCACTTTTGCCAGAACCTTCCTGTCCGTATTGAGAAGCGCTATGGGACGCCAGTTCTCAATACGGCTCGAGTCTTTACCCTTTGACAGAAGGATCAAAGCCGACCTCCTCATTGACTTTGGGAGAGTGTCCGAGGAAAGACACTCATTGAAAACCTCAGTCAAGAGGGGACTCAAGAGGTCCTTAAAGGTCTTATAGTACTCAGATGTTAAGCCATCTGGTCCTGGCGATTTTTTTTTTTTTGAGTGCAAGCCCATCAATCGCCAGTTTAACTTCCTCTATGCTGATCTCCTCTGTCAAAACATTAAGGGAGATGTCATCCCCTGGCTCAGGAACAGCTTCAGCCAGGAAAGCCGACATCACATCTCGATCTAGATCCCTCTTTCTCAAAAGGTGCGAGTAGAAGGATCTGATGACTTCCAGAATCCCTGATCTGGACCTGTTCAGAGATCCCGTACCATCGATCAGTCCAGTGACAACTTTACGATTCACTGACATCTTGCAGTTTCTGTAAGGGTCGGGCGAGTGGTACTTCCCGAAGTCCCTCTCAAAAACCAAAGATGCGTGCCTATTATACTGGCACCCTTTGAGCAAAGACTTCACTCTGGAGATCTCCTCGCGGCTACCTCCAGTCGAGACGAGATGCTCGAGTTTCCTCCTCAGGCCCTGATAAAGACGGTACTTACTCAGGCTCCTGAGGCTAGAGAGCTGGCGGAAGAACCTCGCCGCCCTGATCTTGAGCATCTCCCACCACTCTGACTTGCTGCTACAAAGATCCAGTAATGGTACCTGGCTCTGCAGAAAATCCTCAAAGGACTGTGTTCTCTCTGCTTCCTCCAGGAGTGATGAATTCAGCCTCCATAAGCCTCTACCCATCCGGGGGGTCTCTGCAACATTCAGGGAAAACAAAATCAGACAGTGGTCGGAGAACTCCACCTCAACAACAGAAACTGGTGAAGAGATGGCTTCCTCCTTCAAATAAAACCTGTCTATTCTAGACCTGCACTCGCCTCTATAATAGGTGAAACTCGCGTGGCCTGGGGTGTGCCGGATGTGGACATCCACCAGGCGAGCTTCGCTAGCTATGCTATTAAGCGCGACGCTATCATAAGTCAGCTTGCCTAGGGAGCCTCCCCTGTCACGGGTCCTCGTGACTGCGTTAAAGTCACCCCCAAAGATCACCTGCCGACTGGTAAAAAGGTACGGCTTGATCCTCATAAAGAGATCTTTGCGGTCCCGCTTGGTTTGGGGACCGTAGATGTTGATTAGCCGAAGCTCTTGTCCCTTCATGAGAACATCCAGGATCAGGCACCTCCCTATTTCTAACTTGATAACCCGTCGGCATTCAACCGCTGCGGTAAAAAGTACCGCCACTCCGCTATATGGCTCGGCCGCAAGAGACCAGTAAGATGGACCAGACCTCCATTCCCTCCTTGCCTTATGCACAGCTGCCAAATTTGGCAGCCTGGTCTCTTGCAAAAACAAAATGTCGGCTTCAACGCGGCCGAGAAAATCAAAGGCCGCAAATCTAGCCATATCAGATTTAATGCTGGCAACATTAATGGATGCCAGCGTCAACGGAGCGGGTGCCGCCATCATTGGTGATTGAGTTAGATGGCTTTCTTCTTCCCACCCCCCTTCTCATCAGGGTCTGAGGATGACCCCTTGCCACGTTTCTTGGACACTGAAAGGTCCATGGCAAGGGGCTCCTCGACCTCGTCCTCCTTGCCACTGGGCTCTGGGCCAGCCCTCCCCCTGGAGGTCACCAAACCCCCACAAGAGGAAGGCTCAGCACCCCCTGTAGGCCCCACGCTTGTCCTAGGCACCTCTCCCTCTGCCTCCTCCGAGGACGAGAGAGCTTGGTACCTGTTGGAGAGCCCAACAAGAGGAGAGTTTGGATTGCCTTCCTGCACCTGGCCCGTTGCAGGGGAAGATTTCCCTTCCCTTTTTTTCATTTTCTTGGAGCCCTGCTTACGCTTTTTCTTTTGCCACTCATCCTTGCCCTCACCCACACTTTCATAGTGGGAAGAATCTGAATAAGTGGCATCCTCTTCCCTTTGGATCCTCCTGACCTCCTCATCCAGCTCCTTGTCCCCTGGAGCCTCAGCCACATGATTTGCGTCCGGAGCAGGGGCCAGCATTGACCCACCTGCCACCTGGGTTTCCACCAGCTCCCTGCCCCTTCCGCGCTTCTCTTGGCGCCTTAGCTTGGCTTCCCCAGCATGTTTGTTCTTCCTTGGCTCCTGGGCTCCATCGCCTCTGCTGGTCCCCTCCCCTGCAGAAGCAACCTCATGGCTCTCCTCCGCTGGGGCCCTGACCGCATTGGCGAAAGAGCGCGGACAGCGACTGAATGGGTGACCAAGGTCACCACACAGGTGACACCTAATCTCTGTACAAGATGCCGCAAGATGACCTACCTCGCCACACAGAGCGCACTTGATGACGTTACAGGCTGCAGTCAAATGTGTGGGGTTGCCGCACTTGTGACAGAGCTTTGGCTGCCCCTGGTAGAAGGCCAAGATACGATCCCTGCCAAGGAAGGCCGCAGATGGTATGTGGGCCACCGAATTCCCTGAACGCTTAAGTTTTACCATGAACGTCCAGGCTCCGGACCAGATGCCGTGTTCGTCCCGGTTCTTATTGGGCATATCCACCACCTCTCCGTACCGACTTATCCTAGCCATGATATCGTAACAAGAGAGGGACTCGTTACGAGTCAAAACGGTCACTCTCTTGACTCCAGTCTGGCGGGTTACCACTTGTGCAGCGAAACCGCGCCAGCCGGGCTCGTCCTTCATCAGCTCATAATTCCCCCAGAAGAGCTCCAGGCCCTCCGGGCGAGCAAAGCTGATGTCGAACTCAGACGTGCCGTAAGGATGGATCAGGGCATAGATGTCATTTGCCCTGAAACCCATCTTCAGCAGAAGCTCCACCACCTTACCTCTGGATGGGCACGCGTCATTGCCTCTCCACTGAAGACGAGCCACATTCCTACGGCCAATGTCCTGCCCGGTTGTCGGCAGGGACCAGACGGTCTCCCCCCTATGTTCTCGGAAGGCACCAAGACCATGTCTCTCCACCCAGAGAGACAAATCCACAACTCTGCCCCCTACATTCATCGAGCTCTCCCCCCTCCTCAAGGCCTCCAGGAGGCGCCGTTGCAAAACGCCGTCCCCAGAGCCCAAAGACAAGGAGGACGCATCCCCCCCCCTCCCTCCAGCGGCGACACTGGCATAACTTCTACCACCTGTTGTCGCCGCTGGAGGGGTGACTGGATCCTGACCCACCCGTACACAAGGTGGCATACTAGACGGGGAACCGGGGACAGCTGTTCCTGCAGGAACAGGGGCAGCAGAGGTACCAACAGCCGCATCCATTACTTCACTCACTTCTCCATTAGCTGCTGGACCAGGACCCATGTTACCTTTACCGTTAACTTTCCCTTTATGCTCTGAGGGCAAGTCCATGGCACTTCCGGTGGGTGGCTGAAGATGCACTTCAACATTTCTTTTGACATTGGTGGCTGTAGCTCCGCCCACCTTAGCCACTCTAGGAGTTGTAGTTTCTCCAACTTTCCTTTCAGCAGCAGAAGAAGGATGTTTACCATGTGTGGGAGGATCGGCAGACCCAGCCACCACCCACTGCGCCCCCTCTGCACCGGAAAGGCGCTTTAGGGACACGGGGGACAGCTAAGCCACCATCGGTGGGACCTGGCGCCGGACCACGCCCCCCTCCCACTGGGACGTGACCAACAGCGCCAGCACCTCTGGACTGGCCGCGACTCTTCGCTTTCCGAACGCTCTTCTCCACCTCCTTTACTCCTCCATTCCCACTACTAGCACAAGCGGGCTTGGAGTTTTGGGCCGCATTAACCCTTTCTTCCCCAGTCCCCTGCACCGGACCCACCACAGAGCCCGGGACTAGGAGCTCAGGGTTACCACCCTGGTTTGACTTTGCAGCCAAACCAGAGTGCTTGGTGACATAAACGAACTTTTCTTGAATATACGTTTTTTCCTTTTTCCTCTTCTTGTTTGAGGTTTCTGGGGGCAAATCCTTTCCAAAGTAGCAGGACTGCAGCCTCTCTGGGGACTCCTGCAGCTGTATCTGCCGCATTATCAGCGCCCCCTCTCCACTGCTGCTACAGCTCTCATCAGTGTCCTCTGAATCCGACTTGCCCGACGTGGAGGGCAGGCTGACCTGTTCAGCTGGGATGCTGAGCCCTGTAGTCCCACCTGGCAGTGATGATTGCTGCTCCCCAGAGCACCCAGCTCGCCCATCCTGAGCAGCATCGGATTCCACCGAGCTGCTGCTGCTGGAGTGCCCGGCAGAGCGCTCTTTAATAGCACCGCTGCTCACAGACGCCATTTGGCTGAACCTCTCGTAATTTAACAGTTGTTCTTTGAAAGGTCCACTTCTTTCCAGTATCCTTTCCCTCTCCTCCGCATAAAACTCAATGGCCTCCTCACAGGCTTCAATCTGCCGCGATATGGCCAGTTTCCTGGTGTGGGATTTTGCCCACTTCGCATCATGTCGGGCAGCGTGCAGCTCCTGCCTATATTTATTCAGCTGCCTCCCGACATGCCCAAAGTCCTTCATATATTTGGCAATACGGGTTGCCACATCCGTTACAGACTCGCCCTCCCTGCGATCAGCCCAACTTGCCTGCGTACGTTGTTTTTCAGCATGATCCTCCACTCTCTTCCTCTGGCTGCGGGTCCTCTTGCGCTCCTCCAGGGGAGTCAGGGTGACGTTGCTGCCACTCTGACCTGATCTTCTCCCCTCCTGGGGTGCAGTCCTCCCTCCCCCCGACCGTAGCCAGAGGGAGGAGGTCTGGGACTCCATGGCTGGAGCAAGCCCAGTGCCTGTAGACTTTCCTGGGTAAGATTCCTCTCACTGGTGACCACACCCTGGATCCTGCAGAGCTCTCACACACCCAACCTTCTCCAGAGATGCACTCACTATTCTGCTGGTGAAGTCACTGTGTACATACATTACTTATCCTGTACTGATCCTGAGTTACATGTTGTATTATACCCCGGAGCTGCGCTCACTATTCTGCTGGTGGAGTCACTGTGTACATACATTACTTATCCTGTACTGATCCTGAGTTACATCCTGTATTATACCCCAGAGATGCACTCACTATTCTGCTGGTGGAGTCACTGTATACATACATTACTTATCCTGTACTGATCCTGAGTTACATCCAGTATTATACTCCAGAGCTGCACTCACTATTCTGCTGGTGGAGTCACTGTGTACATACATTACTTATCCTGTACTGATCCTGAGTTACATCCTGTATTATACCCCAGAGCTGCACTCACTATTCTGCTGGTGGAGTCACTGTGTGCATACATTACTTATCCTGTACTGATCCTGAGTTACATCCTGTATTATACTCCAGAGCTGCACTCACTATTCTGCTGGTGGAGTCACTGTGTACATACATTACTCATCCTGAGTTACATCCTGTAATTTACTCCAGAGCTGCACTCACTATTCTGCTGGTGGAGTCACTGTGTACATACATTACTCATCCTGAGTTACATCCTGTAATTTACTCCAGAGCTGCACTCACTATTCTGCTGGTGGAGTCACTGTGTACATACATCACTTATCCTGTACTGATCATGAGTTACATCCAGTATTTTACCCCAGAGCTGCACTCACTATTCTGCTGCTGGAGTCACTGTGTACATACATTATTGATCCTGAGTTCCATTCTGCATTATACCTCTGAGCTGCACTCACTATTGTGCTGTAGAAAACAGCATGTTTGATGACAAAGATGCCCATTTAAAGCTTAATTGAAGCTCTCTAATGCAGGGGCAATGCCCGAAGCAAAGGTACCAGTGTAGAAATGTCAAAAGCTAGCTCCATGCGGATGCTGAACAAGCTGAAAGAGTTTAGCTCTGAAGCCTAGCTGCTTATATATTCATTAAGGCTTGTTTGCATGTGTAACCTGTTATTTTTTGCTCATCTATAGGCATTATAGGAAGCGCTGCCAGGGCCGCATGCGCAAACATGTGGGTGATTTAAGCCTGCAGGCGGGGATGCTGCAAGATGCCCTCATTCATTATCACATGGCTGTGGAGCTTCTGCGAGCCGTCAATGACTTTGTATGGCTGGGAGGTAAGAGATGATGAAGCCCTAATGGAAGAGGCTGTTTCTCCTTGGGGAGATCAGCTGGTATAGTAGAGTCTTATGAGCAATGCTTCATGGGAAAAAGTATGCAAATTAGTTGTATTTCCAAAGGAAAACCGCTGTCTCAGTAGTCCCACCTACAGGCAGCTGCCCTCACTCTACCATCCTACAATGTATCCACTGAGGGCAAATATATCAGCTTGGAGTCTATACTGTGATTCTCCTAGTACTGTCCAGACTGGATACAATTGTAACAAAGCCTGAGCCGTGAGAAGTAACTGGAGATGTCATCTCGACATCAGATAGTATACAGTAATGTGATGTAGAAGGAAGTAAGTGCCCCCCGCATTATAGGACACATTGTAACACCTATTCTTTCTGCAGCTGCGCTGGAAGGATTGTGCTCCGCCTCTGTGATACATCATTACCCGGCAGGAACAGGAGGGAAGGTCGGAGCGCGGCGGACGCAGAATGTGGCCCTTTCTGCTGATGCCGGTAAAAGGCACAGACCAGGTATGAGGGGGTGAGGCTGGGGAGCAGCAGGATTATCACTTTCCAACCTACTTGTTTTACCATTATCACTCACGCTCCTCGCCGATCCTGTGCAGATGCGGCTTTTGTTGTGTTAGGATAAGTTGCTGCAGTAAGTTATCAGCGTTGGGTTAAACTTTGCTACATCCGTATGACAGCCCAAAGCTGCTCCTTCTCTGACAACGTTTTGTTCTGACCACCCTATACACATGGACACTCTGCTTGTTTTATTGGGAAGAAGCCTTTGTGTGATAATATTTAATGGTAAGCTGGTCTTGGCAATATCCGCTAATGTGGCCAACTTCGCTCTCAATTTTGACAATGCTCTGCGAGCTACACAACCCAGACTGCAGACTGATACATTATAGACAGCTGGTTGTGCTCTCACCTGAGAGGTGGATACAATTGTATGAGCGAACCACATCAACAGCAGCTGCATAAATCTCTCTGCTAGTTTGCTACAATGTATCAGTCTGAGGTCTGGGCTGTTTAGCTCACAGAGCATTGTCTGCACTGGATTCAATTATATCCACTTCTCAGCTGAGGGTAGAACTAGCTGTGTACAATGTATCAGACCGCTCATTCCTCCGACAACTATTTTTTCTGACCGCCCCGTACACACGGACACTCTGCTTGTTTTAACCCCTTAATGACCGCCCCATACACTCTGTTTGTTTTAATGGGCAGAGGCATGTTAAAATTCAAAATGCCAATTCTCCTTTCTATGATACCATTTAAAGATAAGGGTCCATTTAGACAGGACAAATCTCTGGCAAACGATGCCCGACACTCGTCCCTGTGTGTCCTCGCTCCCATGCTGTTACACGGGAGCTAGTATCGCTGGCTCACAGGGGCTCGGCATCTGCAGGAGACTTCTCTCCTCTTGCTCCCCCCCACCCCTCCATTGACTTAACATGGCTGCCATTCAGTACTGACCGGCTGCTATTTACACTGAACGATCAGCAATCAGGATTTTATGCAGCATAAACGATGGACGATGAGATGAACGCTGATCACTCAGTGTAAATAGCAGCCGTTCAGTACTGAACAGCCGCTATGTTAAGTCAATGGAGAGGGGAGGGGGAGCGAGAGGAGAGGAGAGAAATCTCCTCCAGCCGCCCAGCTGTGAGCCAGCGATACTAGCGCCCGTACAGCAGCATCGCAGCAAGTATGTGCGGGGACGAGTGTCGGGCATCGTTTGCCCAACATTTGTCCCGTCTAAAAGGGCCTTTAACCGATCCTGCTAAAATTGACTAATGTGGCCAACTTGGCTGTCATGTGTATGAACACCTTGGAAGGGGTTGTCCGGGAGTTTTACTGCTCATGGCCTAACCTCAGGAATGGTCATTAACCCCTTCATGCTGCGGCCCTTTTTTTGTTTTCTCATTTTCTTTTTTTCATCCTAACCTCAAAAAAACCATAACTGTTACCGTCTAGAAATGCTTAAAGGGGTTGTCCCGCGGCCAAAACGAAAAAATTTTCACACCCCAGTCTCCCATGTTAAGCAAGCATCACAAACTACCCATGTAAATCGTTTTTTTTAGAGCGTTTCTACTCACCATGAAGCTGTTTCATGAAGTTATAAGAATCTTCTTCCAAGATGGCCGCCGTCATTTCCCATGGTGCACTGCGGGTCTTCTCCCATGGTGCAACATGGATGTTCTTCTCCAGTCTGAGCTCCACTGCTGATTACAGCCACCTCATTGGCTGATCGGCACCACGTGATGGGGGTGGGGCTACACGATGACGCTGAGAAGGGGGAGGAGCCAGGACGCAGCTCGTGAGCCCGGACCCTCCAGTAGAGGATTCTTCTCTGCGCAAGCGCGACTGTTGCGGCGACCAGAGGAGAAGTTTGGTCGGCGCCATGGAGACAGGGACGCCAGCACCGAGAGGGGTAGGGGGGGGGGGTGGTGGTAAGTATATAACTTCTGTATGGCTCATATTTAATGCACGATGTACATTACAAAGTGCATTAATATGGCCATACAGAAGTGTATAACCCCACCTGCTTCTGCGGGACAACCCCTTTAATTACACATGAACATGTACTCCTTTTATTTATATGTACTGTTTAGAAATATGATTTGATAAATAAAACAAAGTTAAAAAAAAAAGAAATCCGCCTCCTGTCGCATCAGAAGATTATTGCTATGCCCCTTCACATGCTTTACACTGCAGCTCTGCTTTCTCAGATTGGCTGCTCTGTAAAAGTACAAGCTCACCCATCCAGAGAACTTATTGCTGTTACTATAAGGGCAAATTGTTTATAGAAGAACCCAATCCTTAAGAAGCGGTAGATGATTAGATAAGTGGCATACCCACATAAACTTACCTCCATATGGGGGCGGTATGGAGAACTGCTGCCTAATATGAACCATGTTGTCTGTTATGATTGGGTCATCTTTAGCATCTCTGACATTAAATCTGTCTTCCTTTTTTCTTGCTTCTCATCGAGTCCAGGAGCTCAAGAGGTTCTCATAGACCCAGGTAAGTACACAAATCCTGTACTCCCTATCGCTCCCTGCTGAGTAACCTGCTGTGTACGAGCTGCCAAGTAGAGTGGGGGAAGGGAAGCGGCAACTACTATGGGCAAAAGGGGGTTGTCACTTTTCAGGTCCTCTTAGTCTTTGGTCTGACTTTGAGTATCTTTACTTCACACTAAGTCATTAACCCTTTAAGGGGTATTCCGGGCACAGAATACTAATGTACATCCCCACAATAAGTCATGGTTCCCTGGACTCGCTCTACTCACTTTCTTCACGCCAGAAAAACATCTCCACTTCCTCTGACCTCTTGTCCGTATTTGCTACTTCCTCCCCTGTCCGTAGCCTCCAGCATCCTGTGAGCGGTGCATGATGGGAGGACGTGCTGCGCTCTTTTGCTCGTGTGCAGGTCAGAGCTTCTCTGGCACTGAGGGAGGGAGGTTGGTGCTAGTAAGTTGTAAGACTTGCGCGGTGGGCGGAGCTACAGCGCTGGGGGCTAAACAAGCTCTCTGCATGCTGGGACTTGTAGGTAACAGCTGTGTTTACTGCAGAAGCGATGATAAAGGGGTCCGGAGCGGCAGATAAAAGGCGCAGGTTGCCGCTACGTAGCTGAACCGCCTAGAAATCCGCATATTCAGAGTTTCCATTTTGTGTCCAGAAAACCCCTTTAAGCTCAAGAGCGTATATGTATGCCCTCCGGTTACAGATTTTGTATGGACCGGGTTCAGGAGCCGAATCTTCTACATGGCGCGCAAGCCCTTACACAGCTTTTATAACTTTATAAAGTTGGTGCTTGAAAGCAGCACTGCAAAAAAAAAATAGATTTTCCAAAAGAAAAGTGGAAAAGAAAGTTTATATATATAAAAATATTTTGGTATTGTTGTAATTGCACCAACGTGCAGTAAAAAATGATCGTGTCACTTTGTGCTGCGTGCTTAAAGGGGTTGTCCCACGAAAGCAAGTGGGGTTATACACTTCTGTATGGCCATATTAATGCACTTTGTAATATACATTGTGCATTAAATATGAGCCATACAGAAGTTATACACTTACCCCCCCCCGGTGTTGGCGTCCCCGTCTCCATGGCGCCGACCGAAGCCTTCTTCTCCCTCGATTAGACGCGCTTGCGCAGAAGACCTGTGCGGCGCGGGCACGCCGGAGCAGCCCCATTCAACAGAACAGAAGAGCAGACTGCTACTAATAAAAACCTATATCTCGCCCTGCAAAAAACAAGCCTCATACGGCCGTGACGATGGAAAAATAAAAAAGTTATGGGTTTTTAAAGTGAAGATGAAAATCTCCAAAAAATCATGACATCCTTAAGTACCAAAAGTGTCCGGTTCCCCAACTGGAGCAGTGGCCAAGTGTGCTCACTACTCCTCTATTAACTTCTATAGGACTGCTGGGGGTAGCCTGGTACAGGCACCCTGGACACTCAGGACCCCTGTTCTCATGATAAGAGGGGTCCCAGTGATCAGATCCTTGTCCCCTCTTCTGTGGGATGGCTCCTTGAGCCGTTGTAGCTTCATAACGGGCGCCTCTGGGTGGAGACTACAGACTTCCAGGATCTTCATTCATATTTAAGGGGCTTGTTCTCCTGAGGCCCGCTGGTATTGGTTGGATTACCTGAGCATCAGCGCCAGATCTGCTGGGATCCGGGCCTCCACTAAGCCGCTGGTGATCAGACTTGACACAGTAGGACATAGAGTGGACAACCCCCCTAATGGTTCTTGCAGTTTTTCCCAGAATGTATTTGCCCCCCACCCCGGCGCTCGCACACCCCTACAATACACAGTTTGACATGAGTCTGGATAATCGCCGCCTTTTTGGGCGGGCAGTATTCCTTGCCATGCCCCTTCCCTCTTACCCCGTGCATTATATTATATACATAGACATTCGGCTCGGCAGCAGCGAGTTTATAAGGGTCGAGGAGAAGATGCAGAACTTCCTGGATTCCCCAAGGGGTGCTGGGTAACAAATGTTATTTCTCCCTGTCCCTTTTGTCACGTCTTCACTGACCATATTGGTGGCCCAATGCTGGAGGACCCTGCAATCAGCTGCTATTATAGGGGAGCCGCCTGGTATAGGGCCAACTGGCATCAGTAGGCATCGGCTGAGTGTAGGAGAGCCGCTCTCACCTATAGAAGGGGGTACCAATTGGGAACCCTCCACGTATTACCCCCGTATACCACAGTATGGCCTGGAAGGTACAGCACACCATACATGAACCACAACCCCCAGATTCTAACAGTGCGGGGGTGTTATAAGAGGAGCGGCGGGTATCCGTCACAAGTGTAGCTGTAACTGTCCCGTAGTCGCTAAGCGCCTGAACAACTGCTGTTTGTGCGCCTTCACACGGAGCGATTGTTGTTCGGTTTAGCGATCGCTGAAGGAATTGTTGAGCTGCAATATTGTCCGCCGACTGTTTAGGGGGCAGGAGGTTCTTTGGCGGAAGTTTGAAGTTTTGACCCCTCCCCAAAATATGCTTATTGGTCGCCGCGTCCACTGAACGCACACAAATACGCGTGCGAGTGATCAATCTTTACTGGCGCCCCCTGCTGGTTCCACTGAACAGTTTGGGCTGTGGCAAGCGCAGCCGTAGATCGCAGCAGCGAATGTTCAGGCGAGGATCATTCGCACACAATTGTGTTTTTGGGAACTAATGAGTGGGGTTAAAAAAGGTTCAAAAACGTTGGGAGCCAATCAGTGTTCAGCATGAGACGCACGCCAATGGAGCCCCAAGGGAGCCCCAAAGGAGCGCGCAGCGTCCTAAAAAATTGTTAACAGTTAACTATTTACAGCAGACGATAATTAACTAGCGACTACTTTAGGTGAACTGAAACGACTAGCGAGTAGTGAACCAATATTTGTTTGTCTCCCCCAAGTGGCCGCGTTTACACACAACGGCTGGTAGTTCCATTCGCTCTGTTTAGGGTCCCTTTAAACGGGACTATTGTCGGTCGCTGACAGTCGCCCACCGATGACCGTTCCTATGCTTTCATACAGGAGTAAGGATCGCTCAGCGAATGGAGGCCGAGCGGCCTGGAGAACGTTCCGGATGCCCGCCGCCGCTCATAGATGATTACACGGGCCGATCGTCATCTGATTGTTATGCCTGCAGAAACTGAATGACACACGAATTCTCATTCCTTATTCAGTCTCTGCCGGCATTTACACTGAATGAGGTTCTCGCTGGAATGTGGGAGTCTGAACCATTATTGTTCTTTGTAAAAGGGCCCTTACCATAAAATGGCTGATAACAGGGAACAATAGACTTTTATTGAGAAGTGTATGAAATGGAGATGAGAGAAGATGGTCCATTTAATTGCATTGGTGTTCTCAGGTGCTCTGTCCACTAATGGGATAAACATGGACGCCAGCACAGAGATTGGACGTGCAAAAAACTGCCTGAGCCCCGAAGATATCATAGAGAAGTACAAGGAGGCCATCTCTTACTACGGGAAGGTAAGTGGTCCCAGCGCTTCATGTATGTGAGCACTCTCCTCAATGATGTGCTGCTGGCGAAAGGGTCCTTCTTGGGGGGGTCCCTGGGGATCAGCGAATTAGGTGCTCGTCATGAAGCATTCTACTGCGTTTTCCCGTGAATAAGACCTACCACATTTTTGGGTGGTGGCGCTGAAATATAAGCCCTCCCCCAAAAATAAGCGCCAGCTAGGCTACATGTAAAAAAAGAAAAAACAATACTCACCTAGCAGCCAGCGTTCGGGTCCGTTCAATTAAAGGCTGTGATTGGTTAATCGAGCGCCAGCTCTCATTGGCTGACGTGGCGCTTGATTAACCAATCAGAGCATTAGCTTGCTGCAGGCGGTGTATTCAAGCCCTGCTTCTAGAAAGAACTGCTCTGTTGGCGTGAAGGAGGACAATGCAGCCTGCAGCAGCGACGGAGACCAGCGCGAGGCCTGGAACGCTGGCTGCTAGGTAAGTATTGTAAGACCCACCCCAAAAATAAGATAGTGTCTTATTTTCGCAAAAACGCGGTATAAGGTCATGTCCTGCAGCCCCTGATCGCTGTATACCTTTTATAGAACAGCGCGGGTGCTTCCCTGTACATCCGGCCACCGCAAAATAATAGGAAATTGACCTGCGGTTCAGATTCTAAATCTGCAAGGGGTTGATTTGTGCTGCAGATTTTTGCTGTGGATTTAACCCCTTCAGGTGAGGCTGTGAGATCAGTGGGAAGATCCGCATCATAAATCAGGTTTGGGTGTTGTTCACACGATGGAATTCACCCCCAAAATCCACGTCTAAATCCACTGGTTTCTGACATGATCTGCATGCGGAAATCTGATGCGGAGAATTTGCTTTCTTTATCAAGAAGTGAGATGTCAGAAACCCGATTACCTGCGTCTGAGTTCTGCATGTGGTTCCGTGTCAAAAAGACCCATTTTGAGGTGGATTTCACATGGAATTACCC
The DNA here is from genome assembly GCF_035609145.1 of Eleutherodactylus coqui. Taxonomy (NCBI): domain Eukaryota; kingdom Metazoa; phylum Chordata; class Amphibia; order Anura; family Eleutherodactylidae; genus Eleutherodactylus; species Eleutherodactylus coqui. The sequence continues at coordinate 161,668,235 of NC_089845.1, forward strand.
GCAGATGTGATGTGCGCCGTGCAGTCATTCCCCCGGTATCATCACATGTGGAGGATTCGCTGCCGCTTCTTCACAGCAAACAGATAGGCAGGAAATTGACCCCATTTGTTGCAGATTGAGGTTTGTATCCGCATCCGGTTTCACCGCTTCAATTTATGTAATTGAAGGGGTGAAATTTGCAGCCGATCTGCACCAAAATCTGCGTCAGTGTGGATTTTTCTGCTGCTAGCTGTGATCACACATGTGACTGGATTGTTGCAGTCCAACTATCAGAGATGAGCTGCTAACGAGCCGGCGACCGGCCTGTCCGTCACATGACCACGACACCTCTTCATTCTCTGAATGTAGAAAAAGAAGGTTGTTCACTGACTGCAAGCAGAGAACTTGTAAACTGAGGAGTTGATGCACAAAGAGTTTCAGAAAATCACATAACTGTCATCAGTAGAAATGCAGTCCGAAGTTGGGGGGTTTGGGGTTGATGAACACTAAAAGTAATGGGACATCTGAGCAAGAACCAAAACTAGTATTTAATTCCTTGTGTTAATACTTAGCGGGGCTCCTTTGACCCGAATTACATCAGGTACTTTCTACTAAGGGTTAACAGATGGAAATAATTACTACTGGTGATTTTTGCTCAGATGTCCCATTACTTTTGGTAGGACCGTGTATCTGTGACTTGTGACATCTCTGCTTGGTGGTGCTTTTTATTATCCTCATGTGTTGTTTAGTCCAAGGCGGCCGGAGTGATTGAGCTGGAGGCCTGTGTAAAGGCTGTGCGGGTGCTGGCCATACAGAAGAGGAGCATGGAGGCCTCAGAGTTTCTACAGAATGTGGTCTACATAAATCTGCGACAGGTGAGCTGACGACGCACTTATAGAGCAGATTTAAAGGGTGCGCTGACTTATTAAATTATGTTTAAGGCCTCATGTCCACGGGCGGGTCGGACTCCACCCACGGGAGCCCGCAGCAGGATCCGAGCCTGCCCGCAACCGAGGAGACTTTTTTACCTGTCCGGGCCTTCTGCATACACATCCGAATTTCAATTGCGGATGGGCCGCGGATGAGACGGATTCTATTTATTATCTACACCAAAATGGAGCGTGCTGCGATTTGTTTTCTCACAAATAGCGCAATTGTATTTTATTTCCATTTACCTCCACTTAGACATTTCTGAAAGTCTTTCATTACTTTATCACAACTCATCCCACAAAAACAACAAGTCCTCGGACAGCTACGCCAACTGAAAAATAAACGTTTTGATCAAGTTGTGGGGAGAACCAACAAAAAATGAAAAACAAAAACTGTCCGTGTCCTCAAGGGGTTAAGGCCTCATATCCACGGGGAAAATCAGGCCCGCCGCGGATTCTTCATGCAGAATCCCGCAGCGGGTCCCTCCTTTCCCGCGGACATGAGGCTAAAAAGTAAGCATTACTTACCTGACCGGACGCTGCGGATCTGCCCTCCGTTGTGTCCAGATCTTCTTTCTTTGGCCCGGCGGATGTGCTTGGCACGCCGGCAGCGTGCACTCCATTTTTTTTTTTTTTAACTCCTGCTCTCCCGCACTGCTGCGCCGGATTTCAGCTGTGGGTGTGCCGCGGATCTGGACAGCTTCAATAGAAGCCTGCGGGAGCCGTCCCCACGGGAGACCTGCACTAAAAATGGAACGCACTGCGGGTGTTTTCCCGCACACGCAGTCTGCGCCTGAAGGGAAAATGACATCCGCAGGTATTTAATTATCTACGGGTGTCCAATGCATCCCTACAGGGCGCGGATCACGCGTGCGGGTGACCCGCTGCGGATCTGTCCCCGTGGACATGAGGCCTTAGGGTTGTCTATCATTCCCTAAATAAAATAGTCTTTTGCATCTATCTAAGTAATCTGTGATCTAAACAGTCTGTATTCCAAGATACATTTTACACGCACTGATACATTGTTGCAAAGCATCAGTGGAGCAGAGAGAAGGTTATACCACAGAACTATGTCTAGACGAGGTGCAGTTGTAACAAACCCTCTGCTGTGAGAAGCACTAGGTCTGAACATTTTCTCTCATTCAGTTGCTTATTCTTTGTAGTTTAGTAGTTTTGTTATTGCAGCTGCTGTGATTACATTTGGCCATTAGGTGGCAGTAGAGCTCTATAATTGTGTATATATACACGGCATTAGACCATTTGCTCTTTGAGCTGCTCTCATTTACGTCTACCCTGACGACTGCCCATATGTGGTTTTATGGCGGTCACTAAGGGGGCCGTATTCTGTAGCGCCATGATTTTATGGTGCTGAAAAGTAAACCGCGCATCTGTGTCTTGTATTGACCTGGCGAGAATCTAAAGACCGCCGAGCTCTCAGCTGGTTAACTCATTGTGATGATCAAGTGACCATGACACGATCAGCAGAGACCCCCTCGTTTTGAATGGGTCTCCAGTGTTCTTGGTAACCTGATCAGGGACTGTGGGAACCTACAAGGGACCCCAGGGCTCTTCCCACACTGTGGGACACCTTTAACTACCACCGGTGTTTTACATGCTGCCCTTAGATAAGTGATGTTGCAGTTAGGTGCGTCGAAGGTAATCAGAGGCGCAAGCTTCTTACTACTTTTGGCACATCTTTAGCCTGCCGGGCGCCACCTGATGATGAAATGTGAAAACCTGCCTTAAGTCTCCGCTATAATTTATGCCAGTTTATAGTGAATTTGAAGGCCCGCAGGCGGTTTCACGCCCACTTTTTACAAAATTGTCAGTGGAAAATGCCGAAAAGATCTTAAAAGGGTTCCCCCTATACGTCTTGTGCTGCCGCCAGCTCTTCTTGCTCCTCCTCTTCTCCCGCCCCCACTTTTGCTGCCGCTTCTTCCTCCCTCTTTTTCTGCCGTCGCCGCTGCCTCTTTCCTCATTTTCTGCCGGCGCCACTGCCTCTTCCTCCTACCTCTTTTTCTGCCGTCGCCGCTTCCTCCTCCCTTTTTTTTTCTGCTGTCGCCGCTTCCTCTTCTTCCTTTCTTGTTTTCTGCTGACGCCGCCGCCTCTTCCTCCCTCTTTTTTGCTGACGCCGCCTCTTCCTCCCTCTTTTTTGCTGACGCCGCCTCTTCCTCCCTCTTTTTTGCTGACGCCGCCTCTTCCTCCCTCTTTTTTGCTGACGCCGCCTCTTCCTCCCTCTTTTTTGCTGACGCCGCCTCTTCCTCCCTCTTTTTTGCTGACGCCGCCTCTTCCTCCCTCTTTTTTGCTGACGCCGCCTCTTCCTCCCTCTTTTTTGCTGACGCCGCCTCTTCCTCCCTCTTTTTTGCTGACGCCGCCTCTTCCTCCCTCTTTTTTGCTGACGCCGCCTCTTCCTCCCTCTTTTTTGCTGACGCCGCCTCTTCCTCCCTCTTTTTTGCTGACGCCGCCTCTTCCTCCCTCTTTTTTGCTGCCGACGCCTCTTCCTCCCTCTTTTTTGCTGCCGACGCCTCTTCCTCCCTCTTTTTTGCTGCCGACGCCTCTTCCTCCCTCTTTTTTGCTGCCGACGCCTCTTCCTCCCTCTTTTTTGCTGCCGACGCCTCTTCCTCCCGCTTTTTTGCTGCCGACGCCTCTTCCTCCCGCTTTTTTGCTGCCGACGCCTCTTCCTCCCGCTTTTTTGCTGCCGACGCCTCTTCCTCCCGCTTTTTTTGCTGCCGACGCCTCTTCCTCCCTCTTTTTTTGCTGCCGACGCCTCTTCCTCCCTCTTTTTTGCTGCCGACGGCTCTTCCTCCCTCTTTTTTGCTGCCGACGCCTCTTCCTCCCTCTTTTTTGCTGCCGACGCCTCTTCCTCCCTCTTTTTTGCTGCCGACGCCTCTTCCTCCCTCTTTTTTGCTGCCGACGCCTCTTCCTCCCTCTTTTTTGCTGCCGACGCCTCTTCCTCCCTCTTTTTTGCTGCCGACGCCTCTTCCTCCCTCTTTTTTTGCTGCCGACGCCTCTTCCTCCTCCCTCTTTTTTTGCTGCCGACGCCTCTTCCTCCTCCCTCTTTTTTTGCTGCCGACGCCTCTTCCTCCTCCCTCTTTTTTTGCTGCCGACGCCTCTTCCTCCTCCCTCTTTTTTTGCTGCCGACGCCTCTTCCTCCTCCCTCTTTTTTTGCTGCCGACGCCTCTTCCTCCCTCTTTTTTTGCTGCCGACGCCTCTTCCTCCCTCTTTTTTTGCTGCCGACGCCTCTTCCTCCCTCTTTTTTTGCTGCCGACGCCTCTTCCTCTTTTTTTGCTGCCGACGCCTCTTCCTCCTCCCTCTTTTTTTGCTGCCGACGCCTCTTCCTCCTCCCTCTTTTTTTGCTGCCGACGCCTCTTCCTCCTCCCTCTTTTTTGCTGCCGACGCCTCTTCCTCCTCCCTCTTTTTTGCTGCCGACGCCTCTTCCTCCTCCCTCTTTTTTGCTGCCGACGCCTCTTCCTCCTCCCTCTTTTTTGCTGCCGACGCCTCTTCCTCCTCCCTCTTTTTTGCTGCCGACGCCTCTTCCTCCTCCCTCTTTTTTGCTGCCGACGCCTCTTCCTCCTCCCTCTTTTTTGCTGCCGACGCCTCTTCCTCCTCCCTCTTTTTTGCTGCCGACGCCTCTTCCTCCTCCCTCTTTTTTGCTGCCGACGCCTCTTCCTCCTCCCTCTTTTTTGCTGCCGACGCCTCTTCCTCCTCCCTCTTTTTTGCTGCCGACGCCTCTTCCTCCTCCCTCTTTTTTGCTGCCGACGCCTCTTCCTCCTCCCTCTTTTTTGCTGCCGACGCCTCTTCCTCCTCCCTCTTTTTTGCTGCCGACGCCTCTTCCTCCTCCCTCTTTTTTGCTGCCGACGCCTCTTTCTCCTCAGTCATAATCAAAAAGTAACCCACATAACCATCGGGACAACACTGGTTTGTTGAAGGTTCCAACTAAATTGGTACAAACTTTTTACCAAGTTTCACCAAACAGCAGAAACAAACTTTTAAAAAGTTCACTAAACAGCACTTTTTTAATGAAATCTGCATGAAAACCCATGACATTGCTGCAGTGTATGGGCATGCTTTAAACCTCACTAATATTTCTAATATGTGTTTTCTGTAACCCCCACCCCCCACCCCCTGCTTGTATTTTACTGCAGTGTTGTAGATGTCAGCATCTTGTAATTTGGCGAGATCAGAACATAGCGCTAATTAGCTGCTTTACTTCAGCTGCTGTCAGCAAAATTTAAAGGGGTTTGTTAGGTTTGATTTTCATCACCCATCCATAAAAGTCTGATCGGTGGGGGTCTCGCCACTGAAACCGACACAGAATCGGAAAATGGGGGTCTCGTGCTCCCCTCTTCTCCTCACTGTGGGTTCACTAAATCTCCTACAGTGATGAGGAGACTGAATGGAGCGGCGGTCGGACATGTGCAGTCCTTTCAGTAGGACTGTCGAAGATAGGTGAGCGCTTGTACTTGGCTATTTCCTTCAGCTCCGTTGCAATGAATGAATGGGTGGGTGCAGTGAGGAGGAAAAGGGGACACGGGCCCTCATTCTCAGGACTTATATCATATATCCTATGGACAGGTGATAGAATTCATTCTTGGTGCAACCCTTCTAAGCATCATTTACCACAAGCATCTGCTGTATGAATGTGCAATGTGACCCGGGAGAGCTGCTGCAGTGCAAAGCATGGGGGAGAGCAGGTACATTCTTATCCTGTGATGAGAGGCGGATTTCAGACTGCTTAAGACTCCAGTAGGCAGCGCAGCTCAGCTGGTGCCACCATCATACTTGTGCCCTAATTAAACCCAGTTTTTCTTTGTTTTTGCAGCTTTCGGAGGAGGAGAAGATCCAGCGATACAGCGTTCTCTCTGAGCTTTATGAACTTATCGGCTTCCACCGAAAATCTGCTTTTTTCAAGCGTGTGGCTGCCATGCAGTGCGTGGCCCCCACTATCCCAGAGCCCGGCTGGAAGGCGTGCTACAAGCTGCTCCTAGAGACGTTACCCGGGTACAGCTTATCTCTGGACCCCAAAGATTTCAGCAAAGGTAGAACGCTCATACCTGTTTCCTTATGTATTAAAGCATAACTCCACTTTGGAAGCTCACATTAAGCCTGGGCTCACACAGGGCGGATTTGCTGCGGTTTTGCCGCAGTTTGTCATTGCATATCCGCACTGCGGCAAAACCGCAGGGCTGATTTTTTTCTGCACTGCCGCAGTGCGGAAATGCAGCTGCGGCGCGGTTTTTCAAGACTCAGCATGTCAATTTTTTTTAACTTTTCCGCAGCGCTTTTTTGTCCATAGACCTCTATGGACGCAGCTAAATCTGCACCAAAATACGCTGCAAAAGTAGAAAAGCGCTGCGGAAAAAAACGCTTGCGGATTTTCTGCGCAGATAATATGCAAGAAAATACGCAAGACAAAAATAACCTCTGAAGCCGTTTTGCCGCAGAAGCAGTTCTTCTGTGGCAAAACCGCAACGGAAAAACAGCAGCAAAACCGCAACAAATCCGCCCTGTGTGAACCCAGCCTAATGGGTTAATTCTGCATGTCATGTGCAGCAACTAGTACTCCAGTCACATCCAAAGCTGCATCCAGGGTTCTACTGCAATACACTACAGCTCTGTCAAGATACTGAATGAGCCGAGGACAGAAGTGAGAGGAAAGCTAGAAAACTAGAATTACAGTACAAATGCAGCTTTGGATGTGACTGGAGTATGACCTGGGCTCAGCATTATGAGTGCAGCAGATTATATACCACTTTATTGGCTACTGAGCGATACATATAATATATGCTGTCTGTATATACACTTGTAAACCCACGATTTTCTAAAGCAAGTGGAAATCACAGGTTAATCCAATAGTTAAAAGAGCAAATCGCATTGAAGCTCGTCTGTCCGTGTGAGCGGGATGGGGGGGGGGGGGGGCAATATTCCTTTTTTTTTTTTTTTGCTCCCCTAGAGAACAGAACGCACGGGTCTTGAACGCAATCGCCCGAAAATAGGATATACAGCGATTCTCCCATCACTGCCAGAGAAGAATCTCTTATGTAAATAGGCCCCTTACAAGTGATGGGTTCTATGTCCCTGCGAGGTTTGGGTGTTTCATGGCGCTCAATACAATTGTCAATGTAAATACATCCTAAGGGCCCGAGTGCAAGGATCACCGGGGATGGCAGCCCTTCCTCCCGGTACACTCAGCGGCAGCTGCAGCAGCTCTATAGTGGGGATAGAGACCCTTCTACACAAAGATAGTCTGTCAAATGACAGAGGCCTCAGGTCCACGGGCAAAATTGAATTGTGGAATCCGCGCGGGTCACCCGCAGTTCTATATGCCCGTATACAATCATTGGGCATCCGCAGGTGATTAAATACCTACAGATGTCATTTGTCCCGGCGTGCGGATTACATGCGCAAGGAAAAAACCCTCAGCATGCTCTGTTTTCTGCAGATTCCCGCACGGACAGCTTCCATTGAAGTCCATGGTAGCTGTCCGATCCGCGGCACACCCGGAGCTGACACTGCGGACGTGCTGCGGATTGGCGGGAAAGCAGGAGATTAAAAAAAAAAAACGCACTCCACAGTGCAGAAGAAAAGAAGATCCAGCAAGGACGGAGAAGACCCGCACTGCACCACATCCAGACAGATGGGAAGATATCCATGGCTGCGGCACAGGGGGAATCTGCTGCGGGATTCTGCACTTGAAATCCGCTCGTGCCCGTGGATATGAGGCCTGAAAGACTGAAAGGTTTAGCGATCTATTTGTGTAAAGTGTTAATTGCCGTTAACACTTTATCATCTTCATTTTCATGTAAAAGGACCTCTAGGAGTTGTTTGCAGAGCCCAGCTTGTGTTTAAACACTCCCAGCTGTGCAAACAGCTGCAGACACATTCCATTGTTCTCCTCTTGGCTGCCGGCAGATTGCATTGTTCTCCTCCCGGCTAGTGTATACATGCTGCGGGGAGAACATCCTGCAGTCTATTGAAAGATGAACGAAATACATTCAAATGGAACATATTTGCTCCGTCTTTCAGTGAACCAAAATCTATTGTTGAAATGTCAGCTGCGCGGCGCCCCCTGTGTACATGAAACGATTATCACTCATTATCAGCCTTCTGGGCGAATTTTGAGCGGTAATCGTTGCTTGTAAAAGATCCTTAAGACAACACCTCATATCTCAGCTTCCTAGTGAATGTGACAGGAGGGGGAGAGCTCAGTCGTTTTTTAACCCCTTCACTCCCGAGCCATTTTTCTCTTTTTTTTTTTTTGCCATCCTGCTTTCCAAAGAACTTAGTTTTCAATTGTACCGTATAATACACTGAAAAACGTAAAAAAAAATTTCAAAGTTGGGTGAAATGGAAAAAAAATGTCTACAATTGCCCCGTTTTTAGGAAGATTTTTATTCTTGCTGTGTAGAGGGTGCAGCCTAAATGGCGTGATGGTTGTATTTTGTGGGGCCGTACAGTTATGGCAGCGGGACGTTTATATGGCTTTCTTATACTACTTTGTAAAAAATAAAATAGGTTTTTTTGAAAAAACTACTTTTCTTGCCATCTTGTGAGTCCCACAAATTCTTTTATTTTTCAATCAGTCGGACCGTTTGAAGGCCGTTTTTTGTTTTCTTTGCTATTTTCCCGTCTCCAAAGGATATACAAAAATATATGATCTGGTCCACCACCTTGAATTAGGACCCCCACGACCCCTGACCACCCTGAGGTGGTCGGAAACACAGAGATAGACAAGTACCCTGCGCCATGATAAGTCAGTGGGGATTTCGTAAACATTGTAGCGCGGCGAGTCAAACTGCTTGTGTAACTCAGGAGATGTGGAAATGGCGCGGTTCGCTGTGCTGTTTATATATCTCCCATCGACCTCTATGGGCACTCGGGTAACAGCAGAGCCGCTTCATCCCGGGTGCCTCATGATCAGCGGGGTTATGGTTTCAGCCACTTGGATGGATTTATGGTTCAAAATGTGTTTTTTATTTATATAGAAAATTATGCATTTAACATTAAAGGGGTTGTCCCGCGCCGAAACGGGTTTTTTTTTTTAACCCCCCCCCCCCCGTTCGGCGCGAGACAACCGCGATGCAGGGGTTAAAAAAACAAACCGGAGAGTGCTTACCTGAATCCCGGCGGTCCGGCGTCTTCATACTCACCTGCTGAAGATGGCCGCCGGGGTCTGCTCCCTCCGTGGACCGCAGCTCTTCTGTGCGGTCCATTGCCGATTCCAGCCTCCTGATTGGCTGGAATCGGCACGTGACGGGGCGGAGCTACACGGAGCCGGCATCCTGCACGAGCGATCCTATTCATAAAAGAAGAAGACCCGGACTGCGCAAGCGTGGCTAATTTGGCCATCGGAGGGCGAAAATTAGTCGGCACCATGGAGACGAGGACGCCAGCAACGGAGCAGGTAAGTAAAAAACTTTTGATAACTTCTGTATGGCTCATAATTAATGCACAATGTACATTACAAAGTGCATTAATATGGCCATACAGAAGTGTATAGACCCACTTGCTGCCGCGGGACAACCCCTTTAAATGTCATCAAATATTGCCAAATGATATCACATTCCTATTTTATGTCACTTGGATGCATTTAAGACTAATAGAAAATGTTAACGAAAAAAAAAGTAAAGAAAAAAATGCATATTATGTAAAATGTTTAAAAAGTTATATTTTTACCAAATTACCATCAAAACAGTAAAGAGATTAAAAAAAAATCAGTTTTCAAATAATATATATTAAGATAAGAAAAAGATGCAATATAACAAAAAAGAAAAATATTAAACTGAAGGCAAAAAGGTAAAAAAAACGTTAAAATTCAAAAACAATAAAAAAAAGATCTGTGTTCTACAAAATGTTTTAAATCCGACCAAATAAAAAAAAAAAAAAATCAGTTTTAGTATAAAATACATTTTTAAAAATGAAAGCCTGATGAATTATAAAAGTTGAACAAAAAACGAATGAAAAAAAAGTTAAACAAAGTAGAAAAAGCTAAAACACCCCCTTTTTTTGAAAAATAAAAATATTGATGAAGAGGCGTAGCGGGCGGCTTCTGTGCGTTGTGAGTCGCGCCCGTCCGTGTTGTCAGCCGTCGCCGCGCTCTGTGATCTCACTTAGCAGTGGTTAATGTCCTCCTTTGTCAGCACATGAAAGCCTCGTCTTCGCCGCTTCGCCTCCTTTTTGCAGCACAAGTTGCTGAAGTATAAAAGCTTTTATAAATCTGTGTTTAATATTTTAATTTCATTTCGCGGTCGCCGGCAGCACGGCTTTCAGTGACTGCGGCGCGGCGCCTAATCTGGTTAAGAAGCAAAACAAAAGTGAGGCAAAAGAAAAGAATAGCGAAGTCTTCTCTTGTGTGACTCTGCCTAATGTGAGGGGAGCGCAGCTCCGGAGAAAATTAATTCTGGATTATTGAGGTAGAGAAGCCGGATGGATGTTAAAACTTATTAAGATGTTCAGCACGGTGGAACTGAGCCAAGACGCGGGCCGCTCGGGAGCCGCCGACAAACACAAACTTGGGGAGGAGATTGGGGCGCTTTAGACGGGGTTTTCTTACATTTTGCAGAGTTTAATTGAAATGAAGCTTCATTTATTATCATTTTACATTAACACAATTTATACTCCGCAGTGATGTAGAGAGCCGCTGGCGCTGCACTACACGCCCCAGCTAGGGGGCGCTCACAGCAGCTTTATTGTTTCCCATTGAAGCAGCAAAATAGAAAAAAGCCGTTCGGTTTTACGTCCCATTGGATTCAGTGAGACTTTCTGAGCTTTGCTTTCGCGTAGTTCGTTTCTGTTCGGTCGAATCTACTCTAATGGCAGCTGCCACTAGGGGGAGCTTGTTATATGTTCTCATCTGTATAAATGTATATGCTGTGAGCTCCCCCTAGTGGAGGCTACAGGCAGTGACGAGTTTATTAGTGACTTTTATGGCCATTTTGAAGGTAGAAGTTTCTGATAGTGTTAACGGTGTGACTGCAGGATGGCGGTGTGACTGCAGGATGGCGGTATGATGTGTGCATTGATGATTAACAATTAGTTAATGCCATTTTTTAGAGCCTCCAGTTTACTCCTTTACTATGTTTTTATACCAATGGTTGTAGTCAGAGGACTGACCTTCTGTGTTTCCTTCTCTCTAGGTGCGCACAGAGGATGGGCAGCCGTGCAGATGCGGTTATTGCATGAGCTCGTGTACGCCTCCCGGAGGATGGGTAATCCCGCTCTGTGTGTCCGGCATCTGTCCTTCCTTCTGCAGACCATGTTGGACTTCTTGTCTGACCAGGGTAAGTCTCATTTACTTTGTGCAGAGTTCCGTCTCTGCTGTGCCGAGTACACAGAATGTCCTTTTAATCTGGCATGTTGTGATCTGAAAATCCGACATGGGACAAGAAGTAGTCCTTTGCTGAATTAACCGGATTGTGCTGTTCGGGCTGCTCTGTTCAGTACCTTCAAGAAGACTTTAATCCAGGCAGAAACATTGCCAATGTATTCCCATTATTACTCTATTGGTATTGGTACCCCTATATAAACCTATGTGACGGTCACAGTATATGTACACACCATGTGCCCATGTATACAGGCGAGTCGGCCAGACAGGTGCTCTACTGTTAGCTATTGAAGGTGTATGCACAGCTTTAGTTTTCCCTATTTCAGATGTTTGGACGTTGTTAAGTTAAAGATGACGCTTCCCATATAGTAAATCATCGGAGTAAGCTCTGCGCAGATACACAACAAGCAGGGAATGCTGGGAGATATCCTTTCTGAAGCTTTCAGGATTGTGAATGCAAATCTGCCATCAGTGCCAGCCTTAAGTTGGATGGCATCCGGTGCGGCATTTTTTTTGGCCACTCTCGTAAGAAAAAACTAAAAAGTATCAGCATACCCAGACCAAAAACGATCGAAGAATAAATATTGTGCCAGAACCAAGCTCATAAATAAATACAGTACCAGAACCAAAATTGGTACATGAATACAGCTTCAGAAGCAAGCTCAAAGCATAAATGTTGTTCCAGAACCAAGCTTGTTACATACAACACCAAAACCAAGCTCCTAACACATACTGTACCAGAACTGAGTTCATAACATAACTACAGCACTAGAACCAAGCTTAATACATCACCAGATCCAAGATGATAAAATACTGTAGCAGAGCCAAGCTCATAACATTGATATAGCACTAGGTGCAAGCTCAGTACATAAATACAGCACCAGAATCGCGCTCATAACATAACTACAGCCATTGAACCTCAGTACATAAATGCAGCACCAGAACCAAGCTCATAAAACAGCTGCAGCACCAGAACCAAGCTCATAAAACAGCTGCAGCACCAGAACCAAGCTCATAAAACAGCTGCAGCACCAGAACCAAGCTCATAAAACAGCTGCAGCACCAGAACCAAGCTCATAAAACAGCTGCAGCACCAGAACCAAGCTCATAAAACAGCTGCAGCACCAGAACCAAGCTCATAAAATAGCTGCAGCACCAGAACCAAGCTCATAAAACAGCTACAGCACCAGAGCCAAGCTCATAACATAAATACAGAACTGAGTGATTGTGTTGCAAGAGGGGAGGGGAAAGCCAGGAGGAGGTTGATTCCTGTAAAGGCAGACAGACACTTGAAGATCAGAAAGGTCTTGGTTTCATCTCCGGATCCTCGAGTTGGTTTTGTTTCATAGATTAAGACGTTACAAGTGTGCATGAAATTCCAGAGCTTGTGCTCGCCGCGGCCTCGATTCATTAGTAACGCATGTCTCCGATTCTGAGGGCTCACGCTTGTTCACGCCACCATAAATTAAGTCACCAATTCCTCATGTTAAATTAAAAGGAAAGGAACTACAATTTCACAATTGTAACCTCGTTCATCGCTTCATTCGTGAGGCCAGAACTTGAGGGCAAATCTACGGACCTGTTCTTTCACATGTTTTTCTCCGTTTTCCAATTTTTGGCCAGTTGTGATGGCATCTATATATAAAGGTGAAAGGACGGACGGATGGGCAGGCGGGCCACTAATTCTCCAACTTCCCGATGTCGAATGAACATGAAATATAGCAGGAGCATTCTTTAGGTCCTGAATAGGAAAAATAAAGGGGTCACAACTCGATTATTCAATGCTAATTGCAAAAGTATTGGCACCCCTGTGTAATGTACATAATCTAATTCTCTAACTTGCCCGTGTCGTACAACCATGAGATTTGAAACAAACATTCTTTACGGCCTAAATAGGAAAAGTAAAGGTGTCATAACTTGATCATAGAATGGGAAAGTTGGAAGGGACCTCCAGGGTCATCGGGTCCAACCCCCTGCTCAGTGCAGGATTCACTAAATCATCGCAGACAGATGTCTGTCCCGCCTTTGTTTGAAGATTTCCATTGAAGGAGAACTCTCCACCTCCCGTGGTAACCTGTTCCACTCATTGATCCCCCTCACTGTCTAATATCTAATCTATTTCTCCTGCCTTTTAGTTTCATCCCATTGCTTCTAGTCTTTCCTTGTGCAGATGAGAATAGGGCTGATCCCTCCGCACTGTGACAGCCCTTCAGATATTTGTAGACGGCTATTAAGTCTCCTCTCAGCCTTCTCAACTGCAAACTAAACATTCCCAGATCCGTTAACCTTTCCTCATAGGACATGATTTGCTCACCATCTTGGTAACTCTTCTCTGAACTTGCTCCAGTTTGTCGGTCTTTTTTAAAGTGGGGTGCCCAGAACCTGACACAGTATTCCAGATGAGGTCTGACTAAGGAAGAGTAGAGGGGGATAATGACCTCACGTGATATAGACTCTATGCTTCTGTTATAACGACTAGAATGCTGCCCCCTAAGTACAAGAATATAACTACTATATTACATGATCCCCTTTGAATAACTGGCCTTATTTCTAACACATGGTGCAGGTGGGTGAAGTCTTCTTTGACCTGGCGGACTTTCTTGGACTGCTCTCTTTCTCGCAGGCCACTGAAATATCCTATATAACTGCTCAAGCTTCTGGTCATCCTGAGTTTTATCGTGACTTGGTGTCATACATTCTGCATGACGGTGTGTCTGACCACCGGGGCTGTGATTGGCAGGTTTATGGGGGTTATCTCCACAGTAAGCAGCGGGTCCTGAAATAGTCCTAGAGTCTCCGAGTATCTGAACCATCATTTCCCAGCAGACGCTGCCTCGTGATGTCGCTCATCATACTTTATGGTGCGAAACGCCAGAGAGACAGGATCATCAATCAGCAGACTGGCCCCGGCAGTCCACGGTAATGATAGGATGCTGTACCACTAGCTGGAAGACTCGCCATCGCAACCTGCGGACAATTAACCCCTTCCCACACATCACTTGTCTCCATTCCCCTAGTCGCCTGTTGTAGGCAGCTGCTCTGTGCTCACTTGTAGCATCACATTAGTGGTGAAGTTGTCGCCACTCTGAAAGATCAGTTCACTATTTTCCTGAAATGCTCTGTGCTGTTGGGGACCGTTCTTGTTCCGTGTAGCTCCTTATCTGTTGTTTACCACTTCTATTGTGTTTCCATGCGACATGCCTAATTATTGCGCTGTCTCTCCATATGTATTATTGCGCTGTCTCTCCATATCTATGATTGTAGCTGTCTCTTCATCCATATATATTAATGGGGCTGTTTTTTCATTCATATTGTTATCATTAGCAGGAAGGTTTCCTGTTGCATTGTTTACCTACGGCTGCATCATTATCTCTCGCTTTCTAAGTTATTGGGGCGGTTGCTTTGATCTGTTTGAGGGGATCAGTGGTCCACACTGCTCAGTCTTGTTGCAGAGAGGATGATCAGATTGGTTTGCCATTTTATAAATACTTTTGGTTTCTGCAGTGTGGTGCAGCTGATAGCTGTGACATGAGTTCTATCCTGAAATCCTTGTTCTAGTCCAGTCTTGTCTCGTCTACCCAGTCAGTATCTCTTGCTCCTTGTTTTCTAGTCCTGTCTAGTCTTGGCAGTCAGTGTATCTTGCTTCTTCCTTTTAGTCCCATCTGTTTCCTAGTTTGTTGCTTTGTATAATTTTTCCTAGTTTGTTTCTCTCTTTTTCCGGGTCTTTCCACCATGCCCTTTAGCTTCTTGTCTGGGTCCTAGTGCTCTTTTCTTCTCAGAGTTTTAGACAAGGTCATCAGTAGGCACAACTTAAGGCTGTTCAGGGACAGTGGGGTCTGATGTTGAAGGACAGCGTCAGAGAGAGACGTAAAGAGAGCCAGCGTTGGGGTCAGCCTTTCTCTGCCCATTCTTTGTTTCATACCATGTTTTCCAGTCTCCATCACCAGCTTCATTATGTTCATTATCAGCAGCAGCCGGTTACCATCTACCTTAGTTTTATATTGGTGTTTTCTGTTGTCTCAATATGCGCTTTTATATTAACATATTTTGTGATGTCCGATTGTTACATTATTCTGCCCAACTAAAACTAAAAGAATAGGATTGTAGACACTTCTTGAGTTTGCAAAAATTCCTGAAGTCCCCGGGTGAGGCTGGAGAGTTGTGACGAGGTACCTAAGCCAGCTTCACCCGGTTGACTAAGCCATCAGCTCCTCCAGGACTTATACCTTTATTCTGCCCCAGACCTTGATGCTTTTCCTCCTGGCTTGATAAAGGGCTATACGGTCCGAAATGTTGCTGGGATATACCGTGAACATCTGCAATGAAAGCATTCACAAGTTTTTGCAAAGTCAAGACGTCTGTGCAGTCTCCTTTTTGTTTTGGCTTTGGTTGATGCTGGTGATTGTGATGGAGCAATCTAATGATTTTGCACCACGTGGATAACTACCGGGGTAAGTGCTGCCAATCTGTGCTTTAAGTGGCTGTTGAGCTCCACTGTAAGTCCTAGGAGTGCTGAAATACCGGGAGACACTCCTAGTACCCAGAAAAGACTGCTGACGGAGACGCTGACTTCTGCTGTCTAGCATCCAGCCGGCGTTGCTATACTTGTGTGTCATCAGGACTGTCTCTCCTACTATTGTAGCCGTCTCTCCATATGTACCGTTGGTTCTGTCTCTCCATATATGCTATCGATAGTAAAAAAGTAGGGCCTTATGAACTCCATTTGAGTGAGGTGGCTCTTGCAAAGCCCCAAGTCCTATGGACCAAATAGTCCCAAGTCATCCAGTTAATTGAGAAGAGCAGCAACAAGTAGGTGCAGAAGTATCAATCCATTACCTTTATTCTGAGACACACAGATACGCACAACGTTTCGCCCTGATGTGGGTCTTTGCCGAGATCGGGTCGAAACGTTGTGCATGTCTTTGTGTCGCAGAATAAAGGTAATGGATTGATGCTTCTGCACCCTTTTTGTTGCTGCCCTTTTCTATCTACTCCATATTTGCTATCGACGCTGTTCCTCCATGTACGTAGGATGTCTCTTCTCGTCATCTGACTGTCGGCCCAGTGAGGGTCTCGGGCCTCAGCTGGCGCGGCTGCTGACTGTCAGATTGGTTTCCGGCTTGTGCGGCGCCTGTGCCTGCTGAGCCTGTGTCGGTACCAGCGGGCTGCCGGTTTGTGCAGGTGGACCCCCCATCTCCCGAACACACGGCCTGCTGCTCTCTGGCATGGTGTGTGATTTATTTTTCCCCTCTCCCACTCTTGATTGTTGCTCATGTTGAGCCGCTCGCTGCGTGCCGATAAAACCACTTGGCGGGGCGACGCGGCGCCTCGTTTAACCTCTTCAGCAGATCTTTCATGGAGACAATTGATAGAATCCGCTCACGTCTGCTTCCGCTTCTTTGTTTCCCACCGGAGGAAAAGTTTTATTTGTTTTCAGTCACTCGGCTCAGAACGATCTCACTGCATCCTCATCGGGCGATTTAAAGGGCCGTACCCCCCCAAAACCGTACATCTGCCTCTTGGGAAGCTGAGTGCCAAGAAAAGCTCATGGGCGGTTACATTGAGTTTTACTCTGTGTAACGTTGTATCATGAGACGGTCTGCAACTTTCCAAGATACTTTGTTTCAATACTTCACCATTTTCAAAACCTCTGCTTGCAGTCAGTGAATTCAAATATTCTTGAAACCCCGCAGTCCCAGGGAGTCTGCAGCAGATATTACACTGTGCACTTTAAAGGATCTGCAGCAGAATTCTTCATGCAGGCAGCAAATGTGAAAATGCGCCACATGCACTGAGGTCCGAGATGGCTCTTTCCAGCAGGTGTGAATAGGGTTTTGTAAAATGCCCTGCGCCATTTTTCGGGTATGTCTATACGGGCCAGGTTTGTCATGTGGACCATCCGCACAGAAAATTTGCGGCCTTTTCATAATCTGTTGCGATAATTTACCTGCTGAGCGGATTTTGGATCAATTTTAGTACGGGCTTTTTGATGTGGCATCCGCCTCTTCAGATGAGGGGTCTGAACCAATATCTGCACAACATACTCAGAATCCACAGCACGTGTCACGGATTTTGCGCTGCGGTCATTTCGTAGCTGATCCGCCCCATGTGGGCAGACCCTCAGGCTTTGCTCACACGTTACGGATTTTGCTCAGATTTTGTGAAGATTTTCTATGTGGATAATCTGCAGCTGCTATTGTGGATTTAGTGCAGATTTACTACGGATTTTGGCCTCTACAATAAAGTCTATTGGCCGAAATCCGCAGCGCATCCGGCGCTACCATTAACATGCTGCAGAATTATATTCCGCACCGCATTTCAACAGCAGATTTTTTTCTGCGGCGCGTCGACCAGATTTTGATCTCCTCCGCTTTGCTTCTACTGTAAGTGCAATGTCCGCTTGGATAATCTGCAGCAAATTCGCACCATGCAAACAGCCGTAGGGTACGTCCACACGGCGAATTCTCTGTGGCGAATTCTGCCTCTAAAAATTGTGACTTTCTGCATTGTTTCTGGTGGAGTTCCGCACACGGATTTAGTCCGGCCAATGAGCTGACGCAGAAAATTGCGTGACGTGGAAACACTAGTTGTCATGTTGGAATTCTGCATGTGGCATTTGCCCGTTGGCAGGGCAAAATCTGCATGCAGATCCGCGCCAAAGACCAAAGCAGATTCTGACATGTTTTTTTTCCTTTTTATTTTTCACTGCATTCTCTGAGCAGTATAAATAATGTATTAAAGTCCTTCTACCGGCCGGTGCGATTCTGACAATACCAAATTGAAAGTTTTTTTTCTTTTTCGCAACTTTTTCACAGTTTAAAAAAAAAAAAGTTTCAATTCCCCCCCTTTTGCCATATCTATAATAAAAAAATCTAAATCATTGTAGAAAAATACATATTTGGTATCGCCGCGTCCGTAAATGTCTGATCTATCAAAGTAGCACATTATTTACCCCGCACAGTGAATGTAGTCCGATAAAAAATATTGCGCACAGAAGATGCAGCAGAAAATAATGTAAAATAATAAATGTCTTTGAAAAAAAATACAAGTACTACAACAAAAAAAAACTATATAAGTTTGGTATCGCAGTAATCGTACCGACCCAGAGAATAAAGTGATCATATCATTTTTGTTGCAGTTTGTGCGCCGTAGAAACAAGACGCACCGAAACATGGCGGAATGTCATTTTTTTTTTTTTCATTTTACTCCACTTAGAATCTTGTAAAAGTTTTCCAGTACATTAAATAGCACCATTGAAAAATACAACTCGTCCCGCAAAAAACAACAAGCCCTCATACAGCGACGTCGATGGATAAATAAAGGGGTTATTTATCCATAAGGAGGGGAAAAGGGGAAGGGTCCGTGCCAATAAGGGGTTAAATAATGTACTAACTTCCTTCTCCAGGTCATTACGATGCAGGGATGCCACATGTGTAATTTTGTTTTTAATTTTTTATAAAGTAAAGGGAGATGCGTGTTTTTTATTTTTTTACTTTTTTTATTTTTGTCCCTTTAGGGGATTTCTACAGAGACCCATCAGGACCCCCTGATCACATTCCGGGGGTCCGATGCTCACAGCCCTTTACATGCTGCAGTCGCATAGACCGCAGCATTTAAAGGGTTAATACAGCAGAGATTGGAGGTTTTCTCCATTTTCTGCTGTGTAAGAGCTGGTGCCCAGCTATCCTCTGACAGAGGGAGCCCCCTCCCTCTGTCAGCCCTTTACATGCTGTGGTCGTATAGACCACGGCATGTAAAGGGTTAACACAGCAGAGATCGGAGGTTTTCATTCTCTGCTATGTAAGAGCTGGTGCCTGGTTATCCTCTGACAGCCAAGCACCAACTCTCCCTGCCACAGAGACCATCGGCTGGCTTGTCGGTCTCTATAGCAACCTGTAAACAAAGCAGTGCAGGACTTTGAAAATAGAAGCTGGAGGTTGCCGGCAGATCGGCAATATCTTCCTACTTCTGTTTTTTGCAAAGTCCTGCACTGCTCTGTGTGGGTCTGTACAGGCAGAGCACACTGCCACAGCTTATGGCAATGTGCTCTGCAGATCCCATAGTGAAACATAGCCCGGAAATCTTCCGGGCTATATCGCTATGGGCAGTGGAGCTCGTCCCGGAAAATTTCCGGGCGTGCCACTCAAGGGGTTAAAGGGCTGGTACTGGATCAGAAACTCATGGGTCCTTTTTTCAAAAACAGCGCTATGCCTGTCCACAGGTTGTGTCTGGTATTGCAGCCAGATTCACTTCCATGGAGCTGCAGTCAGACACGACAGCGGGGACGTATTTGGAAGAAAGCTGCTGTGATTCTTTAAAACCCTGGACAGCATCTTAGAGGCTTTCTGGAACCTTCCTTAGAATGACTGATCTCCTTCGTCCTCGGCTTTCATTCTCCGGATATGAGGCTTCCAGTTAATCTGCCATTTCCCTTAAACTACCTGCCTCCCTAATTATTGGTAATTGGATCCAATCTCCGCCGCCGTGTCACATGACACTTCACTTCCTTGGCTCCTGTCCTTTAAATCAATTGAGCCCATTAGGCTTCATCCAAGTGCCCTTCTGCGCCGTCCTCTGACTGTCCGCCAAGTGCGATTTTTATTTTTAGGCGTTATTAATCCTCATCTGGGACACCTGATAAATTCTTCCGGGGACGCGCTTTAGAACACGTTTGCATTTTTGCGAGGAATGTGTCTTGTTGGTGACCTTAATATCTTGGACCATGAAGCTCCAGCAAAGAAGTAGTGAGCTGTGAAAGTGATGGAATCGCGAGAAATCGGAGACCGCGCAACGTGGAGCGTGCAAAATGTGACGTTAAACTCAGAGCAAAGTCATCTTTGTTTGCGCCATTCTGCCATGAATCCGCCAGTTCTCGAGCCGCGCCTTTGTCTGTTAAGATGGCTGCAGCGTTTCTCGGGGTTCTGGATGCACGCTGTTCATTGGTGGTGCGTCCGTTATCTTGGGGTGCGTTCACACGGAGCCGATTTTGCTGGTTTTTTTGCACAGCGGAAAATCTGCGCCAAATTCCACGTCAAAATCTGCCCCATCGTTGTTAATACTGACACGGATCTTGGTGCGAATCCGCATCAGACTGCCCCCTTCAATTGGAAGGGTGAAAACCGGTGCAGAATGCTGTCACAATCTGCGCCAAACCCTGCGAATGTTGATATGGATTTGGGTGTGACTCTGCACTAAAATCCGCTACGTGTGAACGCACCCTGAGGATATGCTCACGTTTGCGCCAAAATCTGCCTTTTTTTTTTTTTTTGCATACATAAATTCTCACTGCAATCACACAAGAGCCGCAGGGACGGCCGGCGAATGCAGATAATCACGATGGTCAGTTGCGTAAATGCCAAAACCCGCGTACACCTGTGTGACGGGTGGAAGAGCAGCGTCCCACAGGGCGGAGTGCGCGGATCTCGGGGTCACAGCCTGAGAGTAAAGGCCCTTTTACACGGGCCTCCAGTCGTTTATATGACATCACCGCTACGGTCGTTGGCGCTCGTGCAGAGCGTTCGCACTGAAAGACTTCGCTGCTGGATCTCGGGCTTCTCCCTCGGCGCTTACACGTAACCAGAAGCGAGAGACTCAGCAAAAGGGAGCAATTTAGTATTATTTTTTTGCATTTACACGTAACGATTTTTGCTCCAATTTGTCCGTTTTTCACATGTGGTTTCACTAGTAAAGTGCGTTAAAAAATGCGTCGCTCACGCGTGCAGATCACATGTCGTGCAATTGCAGTGCGGTTTTTTTTTCAAGCTCCTGTAGAAAATAATAGGCGATTCTCGAAGAAGAATCCCACAAAAATAGGACATACAGCGAGTCTTTGGGCTACCGAGAAAAACCGCTTGTGTGTTAACCCCGTCTGATAAATGGCTACCGTTCCCCTGCGACGGAATGTCTGTTATAAAATCGGACAAACCCCCCGCGTGTGAATACCGCCTCGCTCACACGGCGGTACGGGAGCTGCGTGCTGCGCTGTCCTAGGAGCTCACTGTCTTACATTGGGAGAATGATGTAGCGCCTCCTCTTTGGCGCGCAGTCCGGCCATTATGGGCTTTAAGCTATGCAGTAAATGTGCATGTCACATGCGGGCGTGCGGTAAGACGCTTTGTGTATGACCGCTGTGTGAGCCGGAGTACCGCCACGTAACAACATATCACACGCACGCTGTCATGCACAGTCTTACTGGTTTATTTTATTTTTTTTATTTCCTGCACTGTTGCTTAGCAACGGTGCGTATAAATGCCGCCCATTGCGTACGGGTGGCGTTGATTACGCGCATATAGAAAACAACAGTCTCGCCTGCTCATAATATGCGTCAAATAGAACATGCTGCGTTCGCTTTGCGCTCGCATATCACACGATGCAATGTATTTGATTGCCTGTGAATTACCGCGGATCGCACGCCCGTACGTGACACGTGTAATATGTGGTAGTCTTATACTCGTGTGAGCCTGGCCTTATACACCCCCTACCATACACCCATGTGAGGAGCGCGGTTGCAGCAGCGCAGAGCATTTCAGGAGAGGAATGTGGCGATCCTGCAGGAGATCAGACCTGAGTTGCGCAGTGGGCGGGGTAAGCCCCGCAGCGCAGAGTATTTCAGGCCTGCTGCTCCTCAGCTTTCTGTTGTGTTGCTGGATCAGAATTTCTTAATATCAGAAATATATAACATTTCTTATCTTACAAAAAATAAGGAAATTACGTAAAATAAATGCGGAGCGCGGTAATGACCGCTCCCACATTACGCTTCCCTCCTGCCGCGAATCATTGGGGGCCGCACTTCAGCCGGGATCCACTTGGTCCCTGATGATCTCCACCTACAGAACATTTGATTTCAAGATTCGCTAACCGTCCAATTGTCCGTAAAACAGCCAGGTCACCGCGCTCGTGGCGTCGGCGCGGGCGGGCCTGATACTACGGCTATCCCAATCCTTGTCCTTGAGGATTCCCACTCGTCTCGCTCAGCGGCAGGGAATGTAATTCCAGCCCCGCTACATGAGGGATAAAGTTATTAAGCCCCCGTCCTGTCGGCGCCGTCCGCGCTGCGCTCCATGCGAGGACAGTGCAGATAAATGCCACTTCATTACCCTAATTGAACAGCTATATTTAATGTAATGGCGTCTGCGTGGAGCGCCGGCTGCTGCGGAGACGTAACCTTATCTGCTGAGCCTGCAGACCGCGCAGCCTTTGTCCTCCAAGATACACAAAAGGCGCGCAATTAATTTTAGCCGAGAAAATCCATCACCGGTGGCGGCCCGCGCTCGGATACATGAGGTGACTGGAGCAGCCATCACATTTACAGTGTGCGACAATGAGGAGCGGACGCTGTGGGCTCATTCACACGGGCGTGAAGTACGGGGTGTAAACTGTGCGCATCTCCTGCTTATTGCTTATTTCATGCATTCGTATTTACCACGTAATTCACATGAAGATAAAAAACCGCGCCGCGGCCCCGCGGCCGTGTGAATACGCATCATACATGTTCGCTGCGTGTTTTTCGCGATCCCACTGACTTCCATGGGATATTCCTGTCCACTACGGACCAACATTGGACAAGCTGCCATTCATTTTTTTTTTTCATGCCTGAATACCACAATGCAAATCAATGGGCTCTCTGCGTCACACGTGTAAAACATACGCACGTAATAAAGAGCGCAAATATGGCCGTGTAAGTGAGCCGTCGGGGTGTAGGCACAGGGGCTGCTTTTTTATTCATAGTCTTAAAAAAAAAATAATGATTTTAATGCGACTTTCACCAGATTCTGTGTGATTTTTTTTATACACTATTTTCGCACAATGATGTTGTTTTAAGGTTCTGCAAGCTTCTTTATGATTACCATGGTAACATGATAAAAGGAGATGACAATCGCATCACACGGCAACCATATATGCTGGGACGGACATCTGCGTGCGCTCCTTTTTTTGAGGTCTTTACTGACAAAAAGGAAGTAAAAGAACGGAGCTGCGCAGTGCAGACTGACACAATACGGGAATACATGCGGACGCCCGGACGGAAAATAATACTTGTGTGAATAAAACCATTTCCTGCCCCCCCTTCTATAAGAAAATCGGACAGAAAAAAAATCGCTTGTGTGACTGTACCGGCGAGCGTGATGTTGGTGAGAAACCGCCCGCTTCACCTGTGATTTCACTGCGATTTTTCTGCGTCTGCGATACACTTGTTAGATAAAAACTCCCGGCTCAGAACGTCTTGTGCTTTTTTTGTTTTTTTTTTTAAAGTCTCAAATTTCTGTGTGAACATTTACTTGGATCAAGAGGGGTGTCTCACCCCCCACCCCCCCCGCATCTATGTTATAACTATGTGCCATCCAAACTACTTTCATTCATAGGCTGACGAAGGGGGCGAGATATCCCCGAAAGCTCACTGTTACATCATGTATTTTTGTTAGCCATTAAAAGGTATCATATCTACAAGATCACTTGGTTTCTCGGTATTAGTGTATCTTGATGCCACCGGAAGTAGTGGTGGAGTCAAGATACAAGATTTTTGACAGGGGGTTCACGCCCCCTGTTTGTGATTGGCTCTCACCCGGCCTTGGCCTCACAGGTCCTCCCAGTACGGCTAAAGAAACAGACTGGTCTCTGGCTCTCTCTTCCGTGCTCAGGCGCGGCATCGGCCTCCCAACAGTGCAGAGGAAGCTCAGGGGTGTGCGGCTGTCTCCCTCGGTCGTCGGGCGTGGCAGGAGCGCACAGCAAGCTGTGGGGTTCTTCACCCGTCTCCCCCATCCTCGGCCACGGCGTCGGCCTCCCAGCAGTGCTGAAAACTTTGAGGGTTGCTCGTGTCTCTCGCTCTCTCTACCCCGACCTGAGGCTCACAGGTGCATTCAGGGCCAATGAGGTCACAGGCGGGGGTTGGGTGTTGCACAGCAGCACTGACCTGGAATTGCTGACCGTGCAGGACCGGGGAGGGTGGGGAGATCCGCTAGTCTCATGAGCTCAGCAATGTGTGGCAGATGGCTGGGGTGGGCGTGCAGGAGCAGGCAGCGGTTGAGAACAGTCAGGGGACACAGTTTCATCAGCCAAGCACTTTGCCAGCATCAGCGGTGATCAACTGTATGTTCCCCGGCTACACAAATCTGACCCCAGCCTAAAAGAAAGGAACACGCTGCTGCTAGGACCTACATTAAGACAGCCAATCAGGAGCTAGGGGTGTGACGGGCGTTTCCCCTGTCAAACCCTTAGCTTCCAGTGGCGTCAAGATACACTAATACCTGGTTTCTCTTACTGAGAACAATCACAGATTGCTCTACTGATGACACCGGACCAAACCTTTTTTTCATAGATCCTGTAAGCACATGGCTGCTGTCAGGCTCTGCGTGTTTTAGGACCTATGATATCACCATCATGTGATCAGGGGCGGAGCTCAGAGCCCCAATGACTGATCACATGACAGTGACATCATCACATGTGACTCAGTCACTCACAGACAGGTGGTCGTTAGTATTTTGATGGGAGGTGAGGTGTGGTGTAATTTAGATGAATGGTCTTGTCACCGGAGGCCCTAAAAGTGGTTCCCCCCTTGGCCTATAAGAGGCTCTCGGAGGCTCCTTGTGTGTTCTGACCTCTTCTTCCGCTTGTGTAGAGCTTGTTGGCCACTAGACGCCTCTGCGACTCAGAAAAGAGATTTCACCCTGTTACCAGAGTCTGAGAGGAGTAGGTTATTGGGATGCGAGAAGCTGGATAGTCATATCGACAGAATGTCCCCCCACTTACTGTCCTGACTAGTCTGTGAGGAGGTGTTGGGACCAGTGGATGGGGGCACACAAGGTAACTGGGCTCAGGACCCCCGACAGACCACCAGTAGAGAGGAGCATCTGACCAGACTGTTAGTGGTGTTGGGACCAGAGGATGGGGGAACACAAAGCAACCATGGGGGCTCAGGAACCCCTGACAGACCACCAGTCGCATACGACAGTCGGTCCCCCTTAGTAGTAGTACGAAGGACAATGACAGCTCAGCAATATGTTCATCCTGCAGCCACATGTTCCTCTCATGGCGGCTTCCAGCAGGATAATGCTCGGCCGCACACACAAGGGGGGGGGGGGGGTAGGTTTCACTCGCACAGTTCGGTGCCCCAAGTATGTAATTTTTGGGATCTCTTTGATTTTTGGTTCTTTTCTCCCCCTCCTATAGAGAAGAAGGACGTGGCGCAGAGCCTGGAGAGTTACACCTCCAAATGTGCAGGAACCATGGAAGCCATCCACTTACCGGAAGGCCTGACGCTGCCGCCGGTGCCCTTCACCAAACTGCCCATCGTGAGGTTTGTATCTTCGTAAAGGGAAAGCATCGTCTATATACATTTTTTGAGTAATTAAACGGTGGTGAAACATTTTCAATTTTTCTCATCCCCTTTTTTTATTTTTTGATTGTAGATTTTTGTATACTATTGCATGTATGTGACGACGGGGGCGGCCATCTTGTTTGAGGCGCTTTAAACAGCGTTTAGAGAGATGCTTTACAGCAACCTCGTGGCCATAGTCCCAGTGGACAGCATCATGGCCCATTAACTTCTGTTGGGGAGTAGTATGGACATTTGCTGTGACCTGTGCAGGGAGGGGAAGGAGAGCTGTGTCCATCACCTAAATTATAAACTTCCATCAGAGCGTGTTGTGGGCATGCTTTGTGACCTGCACAGGGAGGGGAGGAGGTGAGCTGTGACATCACCAAATCTGAATGTTGGAATCTGTGTTATCTAGATATAGGTGTAACCCTGCCTGTGATGGTGATGAGATGATGGCTGAGAAGAAGTATCACACTATTAGGTCTAGTGGTCAGTGTGAGAACTGCAGGATTTTAGCATTATTTTCTTTCAAACATTTTTAAAAAGAACATGTCCCCTCGATACAGCACCAAAAAATAAGTTATGGGTCTGTTCAGGGAGGTGACGAGAGGTCTTGGGTGTGTGCATTTTTTATACTCGCCCGCTCCTTCGTTCCCGTAGTGTCTCCCGGTGAAGATCACTCGCAGTCTGAAAATCTGACTCTCTTCAGACCACTATGTGTGCCCTTTTGTATAAGTCTTAACATCTGACGCTCACCCACAACAGCCATGATGCATGTTCATACCAATCACAGTTATCAACTCTTTAAATACCCAGATCTGCATTTTTGGGTCCTGAAGGGCCCCCACGATGAGATCACAAGTTGCCATCCGGGTGTCATGGCAGACTGGGGCATTCTAAAGTCCCCCAAGCTGCCATATATTTTTGCCTATTAAGACGGGCCTGTGACTTTCTCAATAAATTGCCTGCAGAAACGCCACATGCTGCAATACTGAAGGATCACAATATATAGTGTATGTGATCAAATGATCACAAGTTCAAGACCCCTATGGGGACTAAAAATAAAATAACTTTAAAAAAAAAGTGTTTTTGTCATTGTTAAAACTATAGTAATTAAAGATTATCTTCCTTCCCTTTACCATATTTATAATAAAATAAACACAGGTGATCCCTCCAAAATCGAGCCCTCACACAACCCATTGATGGAAAGGTAAAGAAGTTATGGCAGTCGGAAGATGGCGACAGAAAGCAATTTTTTTAAAAGTAGTACAGCAAAAAAAAAAGCCATATATAAAGTATTTTTCTGACTAGAAGACACAATTTTCAGATAACATTTGTCTGAAAAGTGTGTGTGTCTTATCATCCGGCGGCAGGGGGGTCTAATAGACCCAGAGACCCCTTACCACTGCCATAATGATCATCCAGAGAGCTCTGCAGCCAGACATACCGAGGCTGTACAGTCTTCCTCTCCCTGCATGATCAGTCCCCTGCAGCAAATAACTCTGGTGATCACTTGCATGTCTCCCCCGGAGTGCAGTTCCTCCTCTGTACACACAGGGGCAGACATGAGCAAAGATCAAAGGTCTTACAGGAGCAGCAGGACTGTAAATTATGTCATTATCATGTGAGCTGGAAGCAGCTAGAGGGCGTCATTTATTACTGCACTTGTATGTGGTGGGTTAAGGTTAAGAAAATCGGTGTTTAACATGCCAGCTGCAGATGTGTGTGTATGCAGCAAATCTGTAAGAGCTGTGTGTGTGCATGTAATAGAGCTGTATAAGCTGTGTGTGCGTTCATGCAGTAGAGCTGTGTGTGTGCATGTAATAGAGCTGTATAAGCTGCGTGTGCGTTCATGCAGTAGAGCTGTGTGTGTGCATATATGTAGCAGAGCTGTATGTGTGCAAGCTCTCAAAAAAACACAACATAGTGATCATGGGAGATTTTACCGATCCAGACATTGGTTGGGAATCTCTCTCAGGTAAAAGTAATGGCTCCAACAAATTCTTATCCGCTCTTGCTGATAACTTTATCTTCCACAAGGAAGAAGATAAAACAAGGGGATCTGCTATCTTGGACCTAATTCTTACCAACAGGGAGGGAATGGTTGGGGAAGTGCGGATGGCTGGGACCTTAGGGGGCAGTGATCATGATATCCTTGGATGTTGGATAAAAAGGGGAGGAAGACCTGAGAAAACTCAGACCTCAAGGTTGGATTTCAGAAAGGCAGATTTCAATGAACTCAGAAAAAAGGGAGGAAGAATCCAATGGCTGGATGACCTTAAGGACAGAAATGTCCAAGAAGGTTGGGAAATATTGTGAAATGAGATTCTCAAAGCACGATCATTAGCTGATGGGAATCTGATCAAGTTTGCCGACGACACAAAGCAAGAGGAATAGCTAACACTAGGGAAGAGAGAGAGAGTATTCAAAAAGATCTAGAAAAGCTTGCACAGTGGACGGCGACTAACAAAATGGTATTTAACAAGGAGAAATGCTACAAAAAGTCCTACATCTGGGCAAGAAAAATGTAGAAAGTACATACAGAATGGGTGGAATTGGGCTAAGCAGCAGCACATGAAAAAGGCTTGGGTTTACTAATAGATCATAGACTGAACATGAGTCAACAATGTGATGCAGCAGCCAAAAAGGCAAACACAATTCTGGGATGTATTAAGAGAAGCATAGAGTCTAGATCACGTGAGGTCATTATGCCCCTCTACTCTTCCTTAGTCAGACCTCATCTGGAATACTGGGTCCAGTTCTGGCACCCCACTTTGAAAAAAGACATAGACAAACTGGAGCAAGTTCAGAGAAGAGTTACCAGGATGGTGAGCGGTCTGCAAATCATATCCTATGAGGAACGGTTAAAGGATCTGGGAATGTTTAGCTTGCAGAAGAGAAGGTTGAGAGGAGACTTAATATCTGTCTACAAACATCTGAAGGGCTGTCACAGTGCAGAGGGATCAGCCCTATTCTCATCTGTACAAGGAAAGACTAGAAGCAATGGGATGAAACTGAAAGGGAGGAGACACAAATTAGATATTAGACAGTGAAGGGGATCAATGAGTGGAACAGGTTACCACGGGAAGTGGGGAGTTTTCCTTCAAGAGCTGCGCGTGCGTGCGTGTGTGTAGCAGAGCTGCGTGTGTGTGCGTGTAGCAGAGCTGCGCGTGCGTGCGTGTAGCAGAGCTGCGCGTGCGTGCGTGTAGCAGAGCTGCGCGTGCGTGCGTGTAGCAGAGCTGCGCGTGCGTGCGTGTAGCAGAGCTGCGCGTGCGTGCGTGTAGCAGAGCTGCGCGTGCGTGCGTGTAGCAGAGCTGCGCGTGCGAATATCTATGTAGCAGAGCTGTGTCAGTGCATGTGTATGCTGCAGAACTATGTGTGTAGCTGAGCTGTGTGTGTTGTGAGCACTTCCAATGTGTGTGCAGCAGCGCTGTATATGTGCTTACGCCAATATTTAAATAGACACACTAGGTTTAATAGGAGCGGACTGTTCACTTTAACCCTCTTTTCTATACTAGAACAACAGGGCCAATGACGGTAGCCCCTCCACTTTCTAGACCCCCGAGGATTTTTAAATTAGTATGAATTATTTTTTCCGTCTTCAGTTGTCTAAACCCGGGGTGCGCCTTATAGTCCATAAAATACAGTGTATTCGGTGTGTATGACCCACAGAATAAAGTTAGCCCGTCATTTTTGCTGCAATGTGAACACCGTAAAAACACAAACCCCGCAAAGATGGCGATAAACATTTTTTCCCCATTTCACTCCACTGAGAAATGTTTTACATTTTTCATTATGTTATACGGTACTTTAATTGTCACCATTGAAAAAACCAAGAAGCCCCCCAACAGCGGCGCCAACAAAAGAATTAGAGTGGTGGTCTTCTGAAAGTAGGGAAGAAAAAACAAAAATTGGGGGGAAAAAAGTTGCGCTCTCAGATTACAGAAGAAGTGCATCCAGACTGCACACTGCCGCAGTGGAAGACAAGGAGAAGGAAGTGTCTGCAAGGATGCGGCAACTTCTTACATAGAGTAGTTCTACTTCCAGACTACAGCGACTCTGCTCACTGATGAAGCTGCTCGTATCATCCTGCAGCTTGTGTCCTACGAGGGGTTAACCGCCATCATCGCTCGTCCCGGTGGCTGCCAAGAGATGTGATAAATGGACGGGCTGCTCTGTGTCCCATGAGTTGGATCTTTGATCTGCTCATACACAAAATCTCAGTAATGGGGTCACCTCCTGCAGCGTGATTGTCACCCCGTATCTCCTCTCATCTCCGCAACAAAGCGGAAGCGTTCTGGAAAGGTGACGGCTCCGCGTTCAGGCGGCTGCTCCAGTTTCCCAGCGTTCCCGTTATACTTCCACCATCGCTTACTTCTTACTACATACGGTCAAGTAGAGCGACAGCTGTAAGCGATAGTGGCAAAGGTGAACCGTCCCCTGACATTGTGGCGCAGTCTCCCTTTATAACCACTGGGGGATGTTCACACTAAGTGCAAAATCTGCAGCATTTCCACATCAAGAAGCCACCATTGTTGCGGATTTTGATGAGGAACCAACTGTTTATCCGCAGCTGATTTCAGCCTCACCAGTGCTGATCTCAGAAATACTTTGCGCTAGCAGCCCCAAGAGCACAGCGCCCCCTGTCACGCGGCAGCCACTAGTGAGCGCCGCTGGTCAAATGATGCGGAAATGGCTTAGCACTCACTGACCGCTTTAACCAGCAGTGTGGCGCTCACTAGCGGCTGCCGGGTTATGGGTTGTGCTGCAAGTGTAAAGTGCCATGTTTCCCCTGAAAATAAGACCCTGTTTTATATTAATTTTTGCCCCAAAAGAGGCACAAAGTTTATTTTCCTGAAATGCCTTATAATACTTGCCTAGCAGGCACCGTCTGGGTCCCTCCCACTGGTCTTCACAGTTACCCACATTTCCGGCAGGCTTCCATGCAGTTCTCATTCTGTGCTTGGCTTTGATTGGTTAATTGATCACCGCAGTGATTGGCTGAGCCGATTCACTCAAGAACCAATCAAAACAATTGCTTGCTGGAGGCGGTGTTTTTAAACCCAGTTACCAGCAAGTGATGTTCTGTCAGCGGTGAAAACTGTACGGAAGTATGCTGGAACTGTGGAGACCAGGGACCCGACCGGCTAGGTAAGTGTTGCTTTTGTTTTCTCATATAGTGTGGCTAGGGCTTATTTTCAGGGTAGCGCTTACATTTTAAGTCCCCCCCCTTCCCTTGACAAACCAGGGTGGGGCTTATTTTTGGTTTATTTGGGGGAAAACACGGTATATTCCGTGGCGAAGACATCACTGTGCATGCTAAGGTCACCTCCAAAGTCTTCAGCTGTCAGTGGTGTCTTCACACGGCGGCCTCTAGTGTACGCAACGCCACTGGTCACTTCCACATCACCTGACCAGCAGCGCTCAGTACAGGCCGCTGAGTACCGTGGGAAGACAGCGCTGACACCCAAAGACTTAAGAGGTGCGGGGAAACGCTGTATCTGCAAATCTGCGGAGAACTCTGAGGCTCAGCCTTGGAGTTCTGCCAGATTAAGGGGATTTCCCTCAACTTAATATTGCTTTCCAGCCACTCTATCCTTCCTGGTTGCTGTTGACCAGAACATGTGACTGCTGCAGCCGATCACTGACCACAGCACCTTCTCTACCCAGTGATTGGCTGCAGGACTCGCATGTCTTGGTGAGCAGCAACCAAGGAGGACAGAAGGGTTGTGAAGCAATTTTAAGTTGTGAAAAAAAACCCTTTAAGTCATATAAACGAGACTTTATTTCTCACACAAAGTCTGTAGAAATATAAGGAGCCTCCAGTGCCAGATTATCAGACTGTCCAGATTAACAGATTGCAGGAATTTCATGGTACCCACATACGGATAAAACAATTACTTCTACTTTCGTCCAGGTCAGTGAAACTCCTCAACCTTCCGGTGATCTTACGGCCACAGAAGGTAAAGAATTTACTGGGACAGAAACTTTCCACGAAAAGCCCCTTTATCTACTCCCCAATCATCGCCCACAACCGCAGCGAGGAGAAGAACAAGAAGATCGGTAAGTATGCTTATTTTACTTCTCATTTACTCTTTGCTCTCTGGATGCCAGACTTCTCATCTTCTGGTGTGCTTATTCCCTATGCTATTGGGGGAATAAAAGAATGCAGGTTATCTATAAGCCAAAAGAGACGGTGAGGGAACACTTAGCTAACTTACATGAATTCAAGTCTCAAGGTCCAGATGAATTACATCCTAGGATACTAAAGGAAGCAGTGGAGGTAATTGCTGAACCACTCGCCATAATCTTTGAAAATTCCTGGAGAACAGAAGTCCCAGAAGATTGGAAAAGGGCAAATGTTGTCCCTATCTTCAAAAAAGGGAAGAATGTGGATCCAGGAAACTACAGGCCTGTGAGCCTGACTTCTATACTGGGAAAGATGTTTGAACAAATTATTAAACAGCATATATGCAAGTACTTGGATGAGAATGGAGTAATTAACCAGAGCCAACATGGGTTTATAAACAAGTCATGGCAGACAAATCTAATTTCCTTCTATGACAGAATCACCAACTGGGTTAATCAGGCAAATGCGGTGGATATAGTATATCTTGACTTTAATAAAGGATTTGACAAAGTATCTCATACCATACTTATTTTAAAAATAACCAAATATGGGATTTACAGGGTAACGGTTAGGTGGATTCACAACTGGCTGAGTTGTAAAGAGTGGTCATAAATGGCTGTACATCCAAGTGGAAGAGTGTGTCAAGTGGGGTACCACAAGGCTCTGTCCTAGGCCCAGTGTTGGTCTACATTGTTATAAATGATCTGGAGGAGGGAATTGATGGGAAACTGATCCAATTTGCTGACGACACAAAGCTGGGAGGGATAGCTAACACTAGGGAAGAGAGAATATTGTATGGGCATAGCATGGAAGTAATATTTACCAAGCGGAATGGACGTACTGTGCTTGTTGCCTGGGACTTCCATAAAGCAGGATGACTTGTATTGTCAGAAACTGATGTAGGGTGAGCAGAACAGAAGTGTGACCGGCCCATTAGGCCTGTTTCACACGGGCTACAAAACGCATGTGTGTGAGGCTCATGGTTTCCAATGGGTTCTTTCAGGCTACAAAATATGTGAAAGAACCAATTGGAAAGCATGAGCCTCACATACATGCGTTTTGTAGCCCGCGTGAAAGAGGCCTTAAAGGGGTTGTCAGATGTGTTTTTTAAAATAAAATCCTGTCCCTCATAACTAACCGGTGTATACTCCAGCTGACCTCATATCTAAACAGTCAGCGGTAGTGAGGGGAACCTCTTCCCTGACACAATCAGCACCCCCCGCAGCGCAATCAGGGGGTGCCGATGGGCTAGTATGGGAGCCTACTGAAGGCTCCAGGGCTGCCACGCATAGGCAACATCAAAACTCGTTATATGCTACAATATTACAGTACATGGTACGAGCGATCAAAGGAGTAAAAA
This sequence comes from Eleutherodactylus coqui, assembly GCF_035609145.1. NCBI lineage: Eukaryota > Metazoa > Chordata > Amphibia > Anura > Eleutherodactylidae > Eleutherodactylus > Eleutherodactylus coqui. Next base: position 161,701,268 of record NC_089845.1, read on the forward strand.
GTGATCGAAAAGATGTAGTTACCCCGAAATGGTAATGGTAAGAATTACAGCTCACCCCACAGAAGGCGACTCATCATGCAGTGCAATTGTCAAAAATCTCTTAAAAAGTTCTGAGTTACGGGTCCCATAATGTGGCAACAGAAAGAAATTTTTGTTTAAGAATTTTTTAAAACTTTTTAAAAAGTTTTTTTTTTTCTTAAATGTTTTCCGATCACTGTAATCGTGCGGACCCAGAGAACAAGGTTCATGTCATGTTTACTGCATTGTGTACGCTGGAAAAACTGAACCTACCTAAATTGATGGAATTTCTTCCCACTTAAAAATGTTTACATTTCTTTCCATACATTCAGGCCTCATGTCCACGGGCTTTAAATCCGCAGCGTTTTTCCCGCACGTGGATCGGTGTCCCATAGGGATGCATTGGACACCCGCAGGTAGTTAAATACCTGAGGATATCATTTTTCCCGTCAGGCGCGGATCCGCGCGCGGGAAAAAAAATGGACATGCTCCATTTTCGTGCGGGTCTCCTACGGGGACGGCTCCCACAGGCTTCTATGGAAGCCGTCCGGATCCGCGGGAGACCCGTACCAGAATTAAACTCACCTGCTCCGGACGATGCGGTTCTTCGATGCCGGATCTTCTTTCTTCGGCACTGCGGATGTGCCCGCCGCATGCGCGCAGCACGCTGCCGGCGTGCCGAGCACATCCGCTGGGCCGAAGAAAGAAGATCCGGCCGCGAAGAACCGCATCGTCCGGAGCAGGTGAGTTTATTCAGATTTTTAGGCCTCATGTCCGCGGGGCAGGAGGGACCCGCTACGGATTCTACATGAAGAATCCACGGCGGGCCTGATTTTCCCTGTGGACATCAGGCCTTATACGGTATATCAAATGGTACCATTAAAAGATAAAACTTGTCCCGCAATAAACAATCCCTCATACGGCCAGGCCGGTGGAAAAATCAAAATGTTATGGCTCTTCGAAGGCGGGGATAACGAAAATACAGGAATAAAAAATCTCTGGTCTTGAAGAGGTTAAGGAACTTTCTCCAATCCAACGGTCTCTATCTTAGAAGGAGCTGACAGCGCTCATGAAGAACAAGGTTTATAACGGGAATGAGCAGCACAATCGCCCCTCTAATTAAACGCTCTGCCACTCCGTATTTCATGTTAACGACCCGATGACAACCGCAGCCGAGCAGAGTTGTAGTTGTGTCACTGCTTTCATTAAGAGCTGCAACAAGGAATCAATATGGCGGCTTGGGAGTTAGATTGATTAGGCTGGTTCTATAGGAGCTTTCCGAGAGCCCTGTTGATGAATACTCCAGGGGGCGCTATGAGGATGTAGTCTCAGCACTTGTTACTCTTCTCCCTGCTGGACTTCCCTGTCAGATTAAATTATTTCCATTGGGGTAAAGTGTTGCTGCAGATGCAGAATAATCTATTGAAGGTCGAGTCCATCTTCTGGGGAAGCGTCTGACGCAAAGCGCAGATTTCTGATGTATCTTTATCTATGCTTGGTACTTATGCACAATAAACCCAGAAGGGGGCGCTGTAAATACTTGATGTAGATACTAAAGTGACATGAATGCTCCTGCGGTGAGAAAGAATAAAAGGGGTTAATCATCATGTAACAAAAACTTCTGCAACTTTCTGATGTACTTTGTGTTTCTATTTCTCACCATCTTCCAAGGTCTCTGCTTGCTGTCAGTGAATTAAATGATTATTAGAGGCTGAAAATTTGTACAGACTCTAATACTTCCCACAGCTGAGCATTTCTTAGAGTTGTATTCAGTCTATGCAATCTTCTGTATGCTAAAGACCCCAGACTGACACATTTTCCCTCACTGATACATTGTAACAAATTGTCAGGGCAGGAGGGAGAGTTGCGCTGCTAGTGTGTTCAGCTCACAGAGGATTGTCTGGATTACATACAAGTAGAGTAAACGGTCAGCTGTGAAATGGAAGACAGAGCTCACATGTAGTGGAAGTAATCCTCCGTGTATCTTGTCACAAATGTGTGATGATTCCGCAGTAACATCCACATGTGTGATGTGTAATCTTAGCTGTGGACTCTGCTATGAATTCAGCATGGACGTCATGCATGGTGAAAATCCTTGACAGAACCGACATGCTGTGGATTTGGAATTCTATGGCTCGCTCATCTTTCTTTTTTCTACTACTTGTGAATGAAGTTTTTAAAATAATGAAATAACTGTCAACCACTAAAGATAACTACCTTACCTAACTTATACAGAACCTGACTAGGGGGACGGCCATTAACCAACAGACCCGGCAGAATAACACGGGTGCAGGTTGGGGGGGGGGGGGGGGGACCTGGGAAATAGTGACCATAATATAATAAATTTCCACTTGTGTTTCAAGAGAGAGTTTTATAGGGACGCTACAGAAATACTAAACTTTAGGAAGGCCAAGTTCCATCGGCTCAGAGACGCCTTAGACCTTATTGACTGGGACAATGTCCTCAAAATAAGAGTACAGACAATAAATGGCAAATGTGTAAAATCATCCTCATTACTTCCTGTGAGCGGGATCATACATTACAGGAATAAAAGGGTTACTAATAGGAGAAAAGCAAAGTGGCTTAATAAAGATATAAAGGGGGCAATGATCAGTAAAAAGAAAGCATTTAAACTACTAAAACAAGAAGGCAGCGAAGAAACACTAAAAACCTATAAGGGGGAAATTATGTAGAGATCAGATAAAAGCAGCAAAGACGGAGAGACTTACTGTCAGAGAGTAAAAGTAACCCTAAACTGTTCAACTATATAAATAGTAAAACGATTAATACTGAAAGTGCTGGCTCTTTAGTAAATAGGAGAAACTGTAGAGGAGAAAGCAAATCTATTAAATAGCTTTTTCTCAAGTGTGTTAGCAGAGGAAAATGAAATGTCAGATGAGATGCAAAGTGATAGAGTAAACTCTCCACTAAATGTCAGCAGTCTAACCCAGGAAGAAGTGCAGAGCTGCCTTAAAAAGACTAAATGGATAAATCACCCAGGTCCCAATGGCATACACCCCCAGGTTCTTTAGGGATTAAGTAATGTGATGGACAGACCCTTGTTTCTTATATTTAAGGACTCTAGTGACTGGGTCTGTTCCACTGGATTAGCACATAGCAAATGGGGTGCTTATATTCAAAAAAGGGTCAAAAGGTGAACCTGAAAACTACAGGCCGGTAAAGGTCCATTTAACTGCTACTACTGAACGGCGGCTATTTAAACTGAGCGATGAACTCATGGTTTATGCAGCATGTAAGTTCAGCGATGAAGCTCGTCGCTCATCGTTCAGTTTAAACAGCTGCCGTTCAGTAGTGAATGGCTGCTGTGTTATCTCAATAGAGAGGGGAGGGGGAGCGAGCGGAGGCCTTGGGTAAGTAATTCCCCCTCCCTCATGGATCAGATTCCTTTACGGGAGGTGAAATTTAAACATTTTTTTGTACTTTTACGTGATCGCCGTTATCCATGAGGGGAGGAGAAACTTTAACTTTATTTTACCTTTTAGAACTTTTCTGTGATTGCTGTTATCCATTGGATAGTGGCTATCACCGGCCCGGTGACGACATCTGCTTTCCGGCTACTTTCAGTGGATGTGATCCATGCAGGGAGCTGAAACTCTAACTTTTTTTCAGTTTTTATTTACTTTATTGTGATCGGTGCTATCGTATGACTGGGGCGGGGGGGATTCCCGTGCCCCCCCCATGACAACTTCAGGTTGTTGTCTATTTCCGGCAAATGTGTAAAATCATTCTCATTACTTCCTGTGAGCGGGATCATACATTACAGGAATAAAAGGGTTACTAATAGGAGAAAAGCAAAGTGGCTTAATAAAGATATAAAGGGGGCAATGATCAGTAAAAAGAAAGCATTTAAACTACTAAAACAAGAAGGCAGCGAAGAAACACTAAAAACCTATAAGGGGGTAATTATGTAGAGATCAGATAAAAGCAGCAAAGACGGAGAGACTTACTATCAGAGAGTAAAAGTAACCCTAAACTGTTCAACTATATAAATAGTAAAACGATTAATACTGAAAGTGCTGGCTCTTTAGTAAATAGGAGAAACTGTAGAGGAGAAAGAAAATCTATTAAATAGCTTTTTCTCAAGTGTGTTAGCAGAGGAAAATGAAATGTCAGATGAGATGCAAAGTGATAGAGTAAACTCTCCACTAAATGTCAGCAGTCTAACCCAGGAAGAAGTGCAGAGCTGCCTTAAAAAGATTAAATGGACAAATCACCCGGGTCCCAAAGGCATACACCCCCAGGTTCTTTAGGGATTAAGTAATGTGATGGACAGACCTTTCCGGCTACTTTCAGTGGATGTGATCCATGAAGGGAGCTGAAACTAACTTTTTTTCAGTTTTTATTTACTTTATTGTGATCGGTGCTATCGTATGACTGGGGTGGGGGGATTCCCGTGGCCCCCCCCCATGACAACTTAAGGTTGTCTATTTCCGGTAACCAACAGCACGGTGCTGACACGTCCTAAGCCCACGGGGCTTTAATCCTCTGGGGATGCATGTTTTTACGTCCCTGAGTATTAAAGCCCACAAAGCCAGGACATAAAAAGGCAATGGGGTCATCACTAAGGGGTTAAACTAGAGCACAGTCTTTACATGCACACTGTGGGGAAAACCAAGCCAGCCATATTGCTTCATATACGGGTCGGGATATCTGCATATGGATTAGCCCTAATGAATGGGGTAATCTGTATGAGGATTCGCACAGCAGTGATGACAATCCGTGTCAGAACACGGCAAAAGCATCAAGGAAACCCAGCGCTGATCTGAGAGTTTTCAGTCTCTGGATGTGAGCAGGAGGGTGTTCATCTACTAACTGCAAACAGAGATGATGCAAATGGCGAGGAACTGAAACACAAGGGGGGATTGTATTAGCGTTTACACTAAATTGTGGCATAAAAAAAGCTGCCAAGTTTTAACAAGACCCGCTTGTGCAAAGAATTTCATAACTTTCACAGGTATGCCAAGTCATGCTGCGTTCCTAAAAAGGGGTGTGGCTTGTTGTAGGGGTCCGGCTTCCCCCGTCTCTACACATTTATGTTTCATTTACACCATTTTAATTATACCACAACCTGTTCCAGCTCCTCACTGTGAGAGCGCCCAGAGGGGCGGAGATATGCCGAATATATACGGACGCCAGACCTAATATTAAGATTGGCGCATGAAACTGCAGTCTTAGTAAGTCCAAAGTATGTTAGAAAGTTGCAGAACGTTTTGTTATATAGTGACTACAGTGGCTACTGAGCATTTGGGCTGCTGCAGAACCTCTTTGGGATGAGGAAAGTGGGGCTTCACATTAACCACTGAGAACATCTGCGGATTGGAGCCGGAATGTGTAGGGTAAGGGATAACGTACCTAAAGTTGTATGAAGCGTTGACCCCTCCTCTAAAGGGGACACGCAGTATTCATGCTGGTCACTCTGAGATGGATACATCTATCCTTGGGTCCAAAATAGGCTGAGTCACTAAGGGGTTAAAGGGGTTGTCCCGCGGCAGCAAGTGGGTCTATACACTTCTGTATGGCCATATTAATGCACTTTGTAATATACATTGTGCATTAATTATGAGCCATACAGAAGTTATAAAAAGTTTTTTACTTACCTGCTCCGTTGCTGGCGTCCTCGTCTCCATGGTGCCGACTAATTTTCGCCCTCCGATGGCCAAATTAGCCGCGCTTGCGCAGTCCTGGTCTTCTGCTCTCTTCAATGGAGCCGCTCGTGCAGAATGCAGGCTCCGTGTAGCTCCGCCCCGTCACGTGCCGATTCCAGCCAATCAGGAGGCTGGAATCAGCAATGGACCGCACAGAAGAGCTGCGGTCCACGGAGGAAGAGGATTCCGGCGGCCATCTTCACAGGTAAGTATAGAAGTCACCGGAGCGCGGGGATTAAGGTAAGCGCTCCGGTAAGCTTTCTGTACGTCCCTGCATCGGGGTTGTCTCGCGCCG